>NC_060142.1:674722253-675041291 GCF_021461385.2 Schistocerca piceifrons | reverse complement strand
TTGCACTTCCTTAGGATTCTTCCAATGAATCTGTCTGGCATCTGCTTTACCGACAATCAACTTTATATGATCATTCCACTTCTGCTGCTCTCGAGGTCCCAGTAACTAGTCTCCTCGAACCCTCGTCTTCCGACAGACTCACCGAACGAGCGTCTGCGTCAGCTAATTGGGAGCTGGTACGTCCCCAACCTATCAGAACTCCTAATTATTAATTTTTACATCATCTGACGGTTGCACAGGTAAAAATCTCCCCGGATCACACGCAGGAACAAGGCCTTTCGTGGCCTACTTGTATTAATAATGAAGTTACCTGCCCATTTTATAGTAAACAGAACGTCCACAATTCAAATGCTCGCCTTGTAATTTGTCCATTTCTATTTAGGAGGCTAGCAGCTTTATTTTGGTGGTAAGGGGGAGCAGTCTCCGTCGGCCTGCAAGAGATTTCTGTAGCTTGACGGCGAGTGCATTTACGCCCCCATTGTCCACTACGAGGCCTGCGTTCACGTGGCCACACAAATGCGAGTGGTTAGTTTCCCCTCCCACGACATGAATTTTGAGTTCCACAGTTTAAAAATTGAGCTTTGAATACACTACCAAGCACATAAGTTATTTTAAATGTAGATCTAGATGCAAAAGTATTGCTGCTCGTTGTAATACCCTTCAGCGTAGCCTTTATTAGTGCTGTGACTAAATGATCCAGGCATTTATTGCACGTTTTAAATATATTCCAATTTCTAAGATATTCCTTTTATGTTGAGTGGTAATTTTATGTTCCATTCACTATGTTTTAATCACTCCGTCTTCAGGCCACGAGTGGCCTACCGGGACCATCCGACCGCCATGTCATCCTCAGTTGAGGATGCAGTTAGGAGGGGCGTGAGGTCAGCACACCGCTCTTCCTGTCGTTATGATGGTATTCTTGACCGAAGCCGCTACTATTCGGTCGAGTAGCCTCAATTGGTATCACGAGGCTGAGTGCACCTCGAAAAATGGCAACAGCGCATGGTGGCCGGGATGGTCACCCATCCAAGTGCCGACCATGCCCGACAGCGCTTAACTTCAGTGATCTCACGGGAACCGGTGTAGCCACTGCGGCAAGGCCGTTGCCATTCACTTTGTTTTAAGTGTTCAATATTTTGAATAAATTTCATTACGTGCGAAACGTTGTTAAACATCAGTGTGATTGATTTGTAGTGAACGAAACCTGTGTAGTAGCCAGCGCGCTTTCTGTGCATCCGAGCGCACCGATTACGACTCTAGGGTTGGAGATACTAATTAGTAGCCGGCTGAGCGCGCTGGAAAGGATCGGCAGAAGCGTACTTGAAGAGCGCCGGCGGCGTTTATCCCTGGAAGGAGGGACGTGGAGAGCAGCGGGGGCCAACGGCGCGTGACGCGACGCCAGGTGTCGAAGTTATAAGGTGGAGAGTGCGCGGCCGGCTGTGACGGCTGGCGGCCGCCTCCTACTTGCTACCTGCCATCCTGACAGCGCACACGCGCCAGATACACATCGCCCGCGTCGCGCGCTTTTTGTGCTCACCACATCGCCTTCCTTCCCCAATCGCCGACTGTCGTCAGACACTAGCCCTAACACGGGTTCGATGCAGATATTCTCGCTGGTCAACCGCGTGCAGATATCTTCGTCGCTTTGTATCCACTGTTACAAGCAGCAGGTATTTTCTGTGATTTGTCAAAGGCATTCGATTGTGTGAACCGCAACATCCTTTTAAATAAATTAGAATTCTGTGGTGTCACGGGCAGCGCTACAAAATGGTTCGAGTCATACCTCACTAACAGGAAACAAAGGGTGTCAGTGCAAGGGACTAGTGAATTAAGTCATCAGTCATCATCAGAATGGGAAGAAATTACGTGTGGTGTCCCACAAGGATCCATCTTAGGGCCATTGCTTTTTCTTGTGTACATTAATGATCTCTCATCAGTTACACTGCCAGAAGCAATAAATAGTATGTCGAGTGTAGTTCTAGAAAGATCTGCTAATGATATTTTTATGGGTATTAATAAATGGTTTAAAGCCAACTCACTGACATTAAACTTCGAAAAGACTCACTATATGCAATTCAGAACCTGTAAGAGGTTTCCACCCAGCATATGCATTAAGTATGAAGAAGAGCAGATAGAAGAGGTCGACTGTCTTAAATTCCTGGGATTACAACTTGATAATAAATTCAGTTGCGAGGAGCACACCACAGAACTGCAGAAACGCCTTAACAAATCTGTATTTGCAATTCGAGTGTTAGCAGACATAGGCGACATAAAAATGAAAAAACTTGCATACATTGCCTACTTTCATTCCATAATGTCATATGGTATAATATTTTGGGGTAACTCTTCAAGTCAAACAAAAGTTTTCAGAGTCCAAAAGCGTGTAATACGTATTATTTGTGGAGCAAATTAACGGACGTCCTGTAGAAACCTCTTCAAAAACTGGGTATACTAACTACTGCCTCTCAGTATATTTACTCCTTAACGAAATTTGTCCTAAATAATATATCTCTTTTTCCAACAAACAGCTAAATTCATAATACAACACCAGGAACAAAAATGATCTGCACAAGGACTCACAAGCACTTACTTTAGTTCAAAAAGGGGTCCACTACTCAGGAACACTCATCTTCAATGATTTGCCAGCAAACATAAAAAATTTAGTTACAAATAAAGATCAGTTTAAAAGGAGCCTGAAAGATTTACTAGTGGCCAACTCCTTCTACTCCATTGACGAATTTCGTAATAGAAAAAATGATGTATTGTATATATTCATACTATTAGTATTGTTATTTCAGCTTAAAAAAAAAGAGGGAGAATTGACATTTTCTACATCCACGAGGATCTCCTCAGCACTGATCTATGGAACGAAAAACTAATCTAATCTAACCTACATCCACTTCGTCTTGCTTCGCTGCAGTCAAGCTTCGCCTCGCTCTTGGTCTCCTCCCTTCTCTCCTACACAGACTTCCTTTCACAACCGATTATCTCTCGATGCCTCAGGATGAGTCTAACTAAATGGCTCTAACCACTATGGGACTTAACATCTGAGGTTATCAGTCCCATAGAACTTAGAACTACTTAAACCTAACTAACCTAAGGACATGACACACATCCATGCCCGAGGCAGGATTCGAACCTGCGACCGTAGCAGTCGCGCGGTTCTGGACTGAAGCACTCTAGCTAACACGTTCTTTCTTTTATTCAAGTTCCGATCTGTTCATTAGTCATCCGATTTATCAAATAATCTTCAGCATTATTCTGTTACCACCAGATTTCAAACGGTTGTATTTTCTTAATGGTTGTACTGTTTACTTTCCACATTTCACTTCTCTTCTAATCTGCACTGCAGACAAATGCCTTGGTGTCCAAAACTAAAGCATGGAAGTAACTTTGTAAGGTGTCAGGCAAATCCAACACCTTCCATGAAAACCCTGACATGATAGCAAATCCGGCAGTATGTCCATAGCTCCGAATAAATCCTGACATTAAATTAACCAAAGTAATATGATCAATGAATCAGCAAATGGAATAACACAGACTAACACAAGAACTTCTAAATCCATGTCATACCTTCACACCGTGAAACAGACGCAGTTCCGAGGGGAGAAACGAGAACAGAAGCCAAGAGCAGACCTGTGTACGCTAGAAGGCCCTATGATAAGAGCGGGACAATTGGACACCCGCTTCACCAGCCGACCGCCAAGAGGTCCATCCCCCAGCCCAAGTTAAAAGATAGAGCCCTCCAGAAGAACAGTATAGATCTTACGATAGCACTAAAAGGGCCACACCACCTGAAAGTTTTAGTGTGAGACTATACGTGTCTCTGTTACGTAGCTAACATTAATAACATTGTCGCACCACGAAAAGTATAACGTTTCTCATTGGATGGACAGAATTTTTGTAGGTGAAGCTTAAGGTTAACATTCAGACGCTGATTTGTCAGTTGAAAACACAGCCAGATACATTTTTCTTGAACCAACTTCGGTAGGCAGTTTTAAAGATAAGTTTGAGAGAGTTGCCACGGAGACAGCAAGGTGTGCGCCGCCAGCCGACCCTGACGCTGCCTAACCACCGTCAAGGTAATGAACGCACGCAATGCCGCATAAGTGAACATAAGGCTTCACTCAGAACTGCAGAAGTCTCATCTGTTACATCCCCTTTTTACGTAATACTAGTGTCGATCATCAAACTTCGTGGTATTCACATTTGCTAGTTGAAGTTAAAATCGGAAATGCGATGATTTTTCTGTTATATAATTATTGAGTCAACCAATGTAATTTACAAGTTAAATAAGTCATTAAAGATAATTGAGGGTCACTGTAGACCATTTTTGATAATTTTCTGTTTTATGAAACTGAATTTCAACCTAGATTATAGATGTGATACGCCATAGGTCATCCTTCGATCCATTATTGAAGCCGGCCGAAATGGCCGTGCGGTTAAAGGCGCTGCAGTCTGGAACCGCAAGACCGCTACGGTGGCAGGTTCGAATCCTGCCTCGGGCATGGATGTTTGTGATGTCCTTAGGTTAGTTAGGTTTAACTAGTTCTTAGTTCTAGGGGGACTAATGACCTCAGAAGTTGAGTCCCATAGTGCTCAGAGCCATTTTCCATTATAGAACTTGAAAACCCATTCACGGAATATTCGTTCACATTTTTGTTGAACGCAGTTGGTTTTGGTCATCCAGTATTAAAATATTTCCTTTTCTCAATAGTACAATTTATAAACAATGATTTGTGAGTAGAACAAAAATTCCAATGGTAAACTTAAGTGCTTTTTCGACGTTATTTTATCAGCTAACTAAAAGCAGGAAAGCCTTGAACCCCTTCCACTAAATTTAGTAACTATTAAGATTCTTTTACAGGGAGTGCAGTGGAGCTTACGCTGAAATCATTAAGTATTTGATTATATCATCGCTAGTCTCACTGAACTAAAAAATGGTTCAAATGGCTCTGAGCACTATGGGACTTAACATCTGTGGTCATCAGTCCCCAAGAACTTAGAACTACTTAAACCTAACTAACCTAAGGACATCACACACATCCATGCCCGAGGCAGGATTCGAACCTGCGACCGTAGCAGTCGCGCGGTTCCGGACTGAGCGCCTAGAACCGCGAGACCACCGCGGCCGGCTTCTCACTGAACTCTTCTGAACTCTACATGTCATGTGTCATCTGGCGTCTCCTTACCAGCAACAGGTCCCAGGTTCAAATTCCCTAAAAAACACGCTCAGAGCGTCGTTGCGCGAAAGTGGTAGGGAGACACGACTTAGAACAAACAGACACCACACAGAATGTTAGAACTTTCGCAAGATTTGTCACCGGCAGGTAACGTAGCTCGTAGAAACTTTGATCATACACAAAAAGAACTGCTACAACATAGTACAAATGGCAACAGAAAGAGATATGCAACGAGACCAACAGAAAGGAGAGTTTAATTGAAAGATCGTAATTACATCGAAATGCTTGCGATTTATGATGGTTCCCTTATCTTTACGAAAGGCAGGTTAAGTGTCCTAATAGGGTGTGTGAGCAGTGAGTGCTCCATGACGTGCTCCCATGATGGCCACAAGCTTGGTAAACAGTTTTTGTGCTAGGGCGTTCCATTCCTCAACCTCCGCCATTCACAACTGCTTTATGTTGGTTGGTAGACGTGGACGTACTGCGATAGCTCCCTCCAACGTATTCCAGACGTGCTCGATGGGATTTGGGTCAGGGGAAGGGGCAGACCAGCCCACTCGCCGAATACCTCCTCTTTCCAAGAGCTCCCCCACAAGCGCTACTCGATGCCGTCCCATTTGTCATCCATAATAATATAGTCAGGGCCGAAAGTAAACGTGAAAAGACGCACATCGAGGAACAAAGTGTTACAGTGACGATACCGGTTCAAAGATTTGAAGGTCAGTAAGTCCAAGCAACATTATGCCTTGTCAACAGGAAATACTGGGTTAGCCAGTGAACTGTGAAGATTTAAATAAGTAACTAATTCTGTAAGAAAATTTTTTTTTTAGTTTAATGGTTACAAATATAAAGTGCAAAGGTAGCCATTTACTGTACAATAAGTGAAAAAATTATTTTTTGAATATAGCATCTGCCAAATGACCTCCACTTGAATCTATGCACTTCTGTAGCCGGGCCTGGAACTTTCCCATGACATTTTGCAGCATATTGACTGGTATTCATTCAATTTCGTCCCGAATTCGCTGTTTTATGGCTGGGATAGTTCTGGGTGGATCGTTCTGAAAAACTCTTGTTTTTAAGGAACCCCCACAGAAAAAAGTCGCAGGTTGTCAAATCTGGAGAACGAGGGGGCCAAGGGATATCCCCGTTTCGGGAAATGACGCCGCCTGAAAACAAAGCATTCACAGCATTCGTGGCAACTCTTGCAGTGTGGCTTGTTGCCCCATCTTGTTGGGACATTGTGTGTTCATTGACTGGGATACGGGCGAGTTCTGGCGTAAGAAAGTTCTGGATCACTGCAACGTAACGCACAGAGTTAACAGTCACAGCACTTCCATTGATATCCTCGAAGAAAAATGGGCCTATGATCCCTCTTGCCGACATTGCGCACCAAACAGTCACTTTTTGAGCATGAAGAGGCATTTCGTGAAGTGCGCCAGGGTTTTCCTCTGACCAGTATCAACTAGACAGGTGAAAATGCACCTCATCGTTCATCCACAAATGGTTTACTTGGTCGTCATTTTCTTCAAGTCTTCTGGCCATTTCCTCACAAAACTGTAACCGTTTCTGATAGTCACTTGGTTTGAGAGATTGCACAATCTGTATTTTGTATGGGTGAAAATGTAAATCTTGACGAAGAACCCTTCTCACCGAAGCATTACTTATTCCAAGACGTGGAGCATGTTGTTTGGCAGACCGGCGTGGACTTCTGAGCATTGCCTGTTGAACATCAGCGATTTTTTGAGGGGTTCGAACGGTTTTTGCACTCCCACCTCGTTTTCTAGACGTTGATCCAGTTTGTTCAAGGTTTTTTTTATCCACGAACGAATTGAGTTATTCGAGGGAGCCGGCCTGTTGCACGGTATGTTGAAATGGCGTCGATAAGCACGTCGCGTTTTCACCAAACATTCACCATTAGCATAATACGCTTTAACCCCGTAGCCACGATGTCCACCCGTCCAACGATCCATCGCAACTAAGTGGCGGGACATGCAGGTAGAACGGAGCCGGCCACCACTACCCCCACCACTCTCATTCCAGCTGTCAAGGCCATCTCTTATCTGCCCGTTTCACTGGCTAAACCTGTACCTGGGCCACCAAAACGATCGTGTTTAAGAACGCCGGACGTAACGTCATACGGCGTGAGGTGGGAACGTTTAACGCTCCAAGAACATTGACTAACATGATCGTTTTAGTGGTCCAGGCGTTACAGCTTGAGGAAGCGTAATGTTGCATGGGCCTACTGACTTCCAAATCTGAACACAGTACATTCAGCGGTCAACGTTGTGATATTTCACTCTATCCTCAGGTGCGTCTTTTCAAGTGTTTATTCGGCCCATTCGACGGCATCGGACAGTGCTGGAGGGGGGGTGGGGGGGGGGGAAGGGGGGTGGAGGGGGGGCCTCTTGGAACGATGTCGAGCGAATGGACTGGCCTATCCTTTCTCCTGACCCGAATCCCACAGGGCAGGTGTTGGAGAGATTGTTGCAGCATTTCCACGAGTACCAACCACCCACCAGCAGTTGTCACTCGTGCTAGTGGAGGGATGGAACGCCCTGCGAGAAAAACTGTTTACCAGGCGTGGACCAGCATGGGAGAACGTCGCTGAGTACACACTGCCGCCCTTGGTGATCACATACAGTAATGAAAAATATGTAATGTTGAGGGGTCCAACATAAATCGCGATGACTTAAGTGTAATTACTGTCCTTGAATAAAAGTTTCATTTCTGTTCGTCTCACTGCGTATCTCTTTCAGTTATCTTCTGTACTGCACTGTACTGTACTATACTGTAGCGGTTCTGCCTGCGTCCGGTCCTAGTTTCAGCGAGATCTGTACCTTGGTAGTGACACATCACGCAAAACTTACTTCCGGCCTTAAGTTTTGCACACCGTTGTGTTTTCAGGAAAGACCCCTTAACATTTAAACTTATATTAGATGCTTATAAATCTTATGTTTTCAGAAATGTTTTTCTTGCTAACCCTGTCTGTATTTGACATCCTATCAACTTCAGCCGTAGCCATTTATTTTGATACCGAAATAAAAAGTACCATCTAGTAGTTTTAGTATCTCAATTCCTGATTTTACTTGATTCGTTCGATTACATTTATTACCCTTGTCTGCCCTTTATTACTCGTACAGCGTAACGAGCAACGCTCTGGCTTACGAGACAAGAAGATGAGCCGGATCCAGTTGGAATTAGCGCGGCGGATTAACGACCACGGCTGGTGCATCGGACAGCCAGAGTATGGTTTTTAGGTGGTTTCCCACTCTCGTGCCGGCATATGCTGGCTGGCCCAGCTTTCTGCCTCAGAAAAAACGATACACGAACTGTTGAAATACGATCACACACAGAACAAAGTTTATACGATTCTCTGACAGGCGGCGCACACATACGACTTCCCATCATCTCGTAGCTTACGATTACGACGACGAGAAGGGCATTCGTCTGCGAAGTAGAATAAAATATAGCCTCGACAAAACTTGACTGCAGCCTGCCAATAGATGGGATAAACGCTAACTCAAAAAAGAAGACCCCTGTATTACTTTTGTCGATGTTTACCTTGTACATACATTTCAAAACAATATCAATACCATTCAGTTGATCTTCCAACACCCATGCCGTGTTTGCTAGAATTACAATGTCATCTCTTTCCACCTAGTAAAAATAAATCGAATACTTACATCTAAAAAAGACAGAACGTGCTTCTCTGAAAGTGAATAAAGAAAATAACTTACTGTTCAGTAAAATACATCTTTTACTTTACTGTGTAAGGGAAAGACTGAAATAAATTGTTTAAATAGAAAGACACAAATGTATTGAAGTAAATTATTTTACGCAAGTCTTTACAACATTCACAAAAATGTAGGTGATTAATTTGCATCAGGGTGTAAAAAAGCTACACGCTGAGAAGAAAAGACTGTCAAAATGCATAACATATTGATATATACGTCATGGATAAATTTTTTTTAGCACGACTGGTACTTCTGGACTGTCTAGTTCTCCGTAACAGACCACTGCAACATTCGTATTCTCAGAATGTAACTCGCTCGCTACGTACGTTATACTCCGATCTGAAAAAACATTGTTTATTTCCTACAAATTCATAGAGTTCTATGTTCTTCAAATGGTTCAAATGGCTCTGAGCACTATGGGACTCAACTGCTGAGGTCATTAGTCCCCTAGAACTTAGAACTAGTTAAACCTAACTAACCTAAGGACATCACAAACATCCATGCCCGAGGCAGGATTCGAACCTGCGACCGTAGCGGTCTTGCGGTTCCAGACTGCAGCGCCTTTTTCTATGTTCTTTATATTACTTCTGCAATAAAGAAAAATTCAGTTATAGTCATGTCACACACAAAAAGAAAGACAATGAGCGTAAAAAGTAATAAGTAGAATAAATAACTTTTTTTATGCTGAGACAATTTCATTCCACAACTTCGCAAAGCTAGAAAATTCATTTTACGCGTTGCTCTCATAATTCAGCAGTAGAGAAAAAATCTTTGTAAAACTATCCATGCTCATTACTCGACTGATACATCCACACATGCACGCTTACCTCCAAATAGGTGAAGAGAAAAGTGTCATCTGCAAGCACTGGTGTTTTATACAGGAAAAAGTTTCGTGTTCTCTAGAGTTTACAATGTTTATAGAAGGTATGATTGGTATCTCAAACTGTAATTGGTTTTTTTTTCATAATCGATAACTCTTAACTTCATAATACATCTCTTCAGTAACAACAAAACTTCAGTAGTACTGTCCTCTCAGAAATCCTTTCATGACAAAATAAATCTCTTATGTTACCATCACTGTGATTCCACATTCGAATAAAGTGTGCACAAACAGAACCTCCATGAATCTAGTGCAACTGTGGTTTGCTTCGTTGAAAGAGTGAACTTTCCTTACCTTGTATTGTTCAATAAACAGTTGCAAAAAATGCTTCCTCACTAAATAGTATACAGTGCCTCGTCTGTCTTCCTCAGAACAACATATTTCATTGACCTTCAGCGTAATATCCTACGAATCATAAGCCACTTCACGTAATATACCATAATTGCACCAAAAATATACAATAATTGCATCATAATAACCCATATTAACATCATAAGCCTTTCGTAGCAATCATAAAGCAAAATTCCCCATCGTATTCCATATCTGTATCGCACAGCATTCCCTAGATTCATCACATGTATGCATACAACTCTGAAATTATCACTCTTCAAAAATATTTCATAAATAGCAGAAGAAGCATCAGTCAGAAATGTTCCTAGTTAAACTAATGCCTATCAGAAATAACTTCCTCGATTTAGAACCACTCATACACAGTCCCTAATTCAAAATAAGGTCAGTAGTTATACCTTTACAATTCACGACGTGCTTCACAAAATATGTACCCACAGAAAAAGTCATCTCACGCACGTTCCTCAAAAATAACACATTATTCTGACTCGTAAAGGTAAAGCAAAATGTTCATCACAAGTTACCACAAGACACAAGAAACTTCTTAATACTGTATGTGAAAACTATCTTTCTGGGGAAAAATGGGTATCTTAGAACCCCAAAACCAAGTGTATTCTGCTGTGACAAGATCTCAAAAGAAAAATTCCAAATTCAAGAAATAATTTAAAAGTACTGCATTTCAATCAGTTACTTCACCAGTAAACTCAGAATAACACCAACTGAATTCAGATTGTTCGCAGGTGGCTTACCATTCCATATTGTCATAGTGCAAATATAGATGAAATAAAAAAGTCTCCACTGTCTTATCAGCCTGTAAGATTATACTTTGTAAATTCAAAGTACTTTTCTTCACACAGCGCAAATCATAGATCATCACTATTCTTTAAAATTCCGTATTAAGTAGACTGACAGTAAGAGATACATTAACAGATAGATACACAGATTTCTTGGAGAGTATGAAACAGTGCTGAAAGTTGAAGTAAGAAAATGCACTGTAACAGCTGAGGCACCTACGCTAGCCACTGCATATGTTTATCAAAGTACAGTAAACCCCTAGGGAACTATTCTTTGTTCACTCTGATGTTCGATACATGATGAGGACCTCTTAATTTATGTGTTCTTATGGCTTCAAGTTCCATAATATTTGCATCTGCGATTCGCCGTATGCGAAAAGAACATTATGCACAAAGGAAAACCTGCTACTTAAAAACTTTCCTTTATGAGATAAACGACGCGATTTGAGCAACACGTTCTGGCCTACCTGTAAACCCTTGATGTTCATTCGTGGATTCTGTAGCTTCACCCTTTTCTCTGCGGCTTTCTTGATGTTTTGCAAAGCTAAATTAATTATTTCATGGTGTCTTAAACGTCGTTGTGTCGGGAAGGCTACTAAGTGTTTTATACTATGTGGTAATTGTTTACGTTTATTCTATAGTATGAGGAGTGGAAGTAAAGTTGAAGAATCGTTGGGTAGTTCGTTAATGATATTTTTAAAATCAGATAGATGTGAATCCCAATTCCTGTGTTGACTATAGCAATACAATCTCCAGAGTTCACCTAATTGTTTCATGATGCGTTCTGAGGGGTAACAAGATGGCATAAAATGTGATATAAATATTGGTCTAAAGTTCTTAGCCATATGTTAGAGCGAAATTGTGGGTCATTATCTGAAATTAGTTTGTCAACATGCCCTACTTCTTTCAGAAAATTCTTTACGAATGCTGTAGAAACAGATTTTTCAGTAGCTTCCGTAAAAGTGTAAATGAGTCAAATTTAGAGGTAAGCTCGACAATCACAAAAATAAATGAATGGCCATGTTTAGATCTCGTAACAGAACCGAAAATGTCAACAGCAGCTAATTCTCCTAGTTTCACAGGAATGATCGGAAATAGTAGTGTTCTGTGCGTAACGGTAGATGGTTTCGCCTTTTGGTACAATCTGCATTTTGCTGAGACGGGACGAATTCGCTTTTCCATGTTGTTGAAGTAACATGCAGTTTTAATTTAACTGCGAAAAAATGTTTGTGATCAAAGCCATCATTTTTCTGAACGGATGAGTTTTCTCTCATACCGTAACTCACATTCCATTCATTGTGTCCGACAAACATATCACGTTCACGAGGGAAGTAATCAGCAATTCCAAAATCAGTGCGTTCACTGTGATTTCCAACGTAAAAATGATTGAACCTACTGGTTTCGTTATCGCAACCGATCTTTTCTTCGATGCTGGCAAGCTGTTCCTGTATCTTTCTTACGTCACTTTTATTTTGTTGATTAATCGTCATCTCTCCTTCCTTAAAACGTTGCAGAGACTAAAATTCTTCGCTATCAGTGAGCGGAACCAGGATAAATATCGTCTGACCTTTTATCTGAATCATTCTACATTAGCGTCACTCTCTCTGATAATTCTTCGACTCGTTTTGCAACAGTCATCAACTGATTTTGCTTCTTTGAAACTTCGGTGTTACTCTGTAACCGTAATGACTCGAACTTCTGTGCTAATTCCTCTATTTGCAATTCCTGTTGAGACGTCTATTGTCCCATCTCTCCAACATCAACAAACTGTACATGATCACGTCTGGGCGCAAGATTATTAATATCTAACTTGAGTTCCTCACGTACCTGAATTTAAAACCGTTATGGCATTTCCTCGAATTTACGATTTACACTGTCATTAGTCTCATCCCGAAACAATTTGAAGTCTCTTCCTGTAACTTGAAATTTTGTTCCTCTTCGCTACTAGATTCGTTGATCTTGTCACGAAAAAATTTGAAATTCTCTTCCTGTATGCTACTAGATTCGTTGATCTTGTCATTTATCTTGTCACTAGATTTTTTTAATTTCACCAAGTTGAGCTCGTATTGATGATATAACATTATTACTGAAAGAGGGGAAGTCAACATTATTTTGCTCTGCAGAAGTAGGAAAAAAACCTGAATCTCTCATAACAAAATCAGACTCTGTTGCGATATTTTGATCGCTTGAATTGCGTGTAGTTCCCTACAGTTCATCACGCATGATCGACAAATAACAGCCTATACTATGATTACTCACACTACTGTTCCAAAGTTTCCTGACTTCATTATCCTGGGAAGAATTTTCTACATCATGTCTCAAATATTACGAAACTCCATTTGAAGGTACTGCTGCTGTCTTATCCATTCCTGCCTGTGCCCTAGTTTTCACTGTCGCTGTAGCACTAAGGAAAATGGCACAAATATGCAAAACAACTTAGCACATTACTGTGAACTACACTGTGACAAAATAAATATTAAATTAGGAAATTGCTGAAATAGAAGTGTTTACTTGACTATAAGCTGCGCGGTAAAATGAAAAGTTCTGTGCAAGAATTACTGGATAAACGCTATTGCGTAACATTTTGCATATGCTCTAGCAGGGCGAAGCAGTCAAACTGCATAATTTTCTAGCGTAACGTAACCCCAGCGAACCTGACTGCGAGTTTTAAAATTTTCTCTAACGTCTCTTAACAACTGTTATCGGCAACATGCTAAAATATTTCAAAAGCGATAAAGCGATCCATGCAGTGGGCAGTGCATGGACTACTTGCAACAATTACTGCCATACTTTCACACATAGAAATTGAATGATCAGGAGGGTTTTGGCAACTAACCTTAAACAATGTAAAGAAAAATGAAAGAAACCAACAAAAACGTTTAATTTATTATATTAGACAACTGATGATTTAAATGCTGACAAATTATACACAAAATTTTAATTATTCCACAATGTCTGTACTCAATAAACACGTTTCTGGCCACAACGAAGATACGAATACAGCTCTGAGTGTATGCATGCATAAATCTGACAAAATCCCTCCAGTGCGCAAGCAATCACCAACTACGTGCAACGTAAAGGCATATTCCGAAAAAAAAAAAATGAAGTTTTGCGCGTCTATTATGGATCTGATGTAACTATACGAAGGTACCGAACATAAGACGTCATTGTGGTTAGGTGGTTAGCGTTCGCATATTGCAAGAGGGTCGTGGACGATGCGGCAGTTTGTATCCCCAACACTTACTTTTAACCTAAATTTTTTCCATCTCTGGTAACATTATTTAATTTATATGAAATCTGAGAGGTCATGTAATAAAACAACTCACGTGCGTTTTCATGAAGTTGTAGTGATTTGCATATGTTATTTGACAGTTTACTATTTGTAATTAAATTTTCAAGGACGAGAGACAGGCTTGGAAAGCCCCAGTCAAACCTCGATAAATAGTGATGCGCATGACGTTATTCACAAAATTCGTAATACACTCCTGGAAATTGAAATAAGAACACCGTGAATTCATTGTCCCAGGAAGGGGAAACTTTATTGACACATTCCTGGGGTCAGATACATCACATGATCACACTGACAGAACCACAGGCACATAGACACAGGCAACAGAGCATGCACAATGTCGGCACTAGTACAGTGTATATCCACCTTTCGCAGCAATGCAGGCTGCTATTCTCCCATGGAGACGATCGTAGAGATGCTGGATGTAGTCCTGTGGTACGGCTTGCCATGCCATTTCCACCTGGCGCCTCAGTTGGACCAGCGTTCGTGCTGGACGTGCAGACCGCGTGAGACGACGCTTCATCCAGTCCCAAACATGCTCAATGGGGGACAGATCCGGAGATCTTGCTGGCCAGGATAGTTGACTTACACCTTCTAGAGCACGTTGGGTGGCACGGGATACATGCGGACGTGCATTGTCCTGTTGGAACAGCAAGTTCCCTTGCCGGTCTAGGAACGGTAGAACGATGGGTTCGATGACGGTTTGGATGTACCGTGCACTATTCAGTGTCCCCTCGACGATCACCAGTGGTGTACGGCCAGTGTAGGAGATCGCTCCCCACACCATGATGCCGGGTGTTGGCCCTGTGTGCCTCGGTCGTATGCAGTCCTGATTGTGGCGCTCACCTGCACGGCGCCAAACACGCATACGACCATCATTGGCACCAAGGCAGAAGCGACTCTCATCGCTGAAGACGACACGTCTCCATTCGTCCCTCCATTCACGCCTGTCGCGACACCACTGGAGGCGGGCTGCACGATGTTGGGGCGTGAGCAGAAGACGGCCTAACGGTGTGCGGGACCGTAGCCCAGCTTCATGGAGACGGTTGCGAATGGTCCTCGCCGATGCCCCAGGAGCAACAGTGTCCCTAATTTGCTGGGAAGTGGCGGTGCGGTCCCCTACGGCACTGCGTAGGATCCTACGGTCTTGGCGTGCATCCGTGCGTCGCTGCGGTCCGGTCCTAGGTCGACGGGCACGTGCAACTTCCGCCGACCACTGACGACAACATCGATGTACTGTGGAGACCTCACGCCCCACGTGTTGAGCAATTCGGCGGTACGTCCACCCGGCCTCCCGCATGCCCACTATACGCCCTCGCTCAAAGTCCGTCAACTGCACATACGGTTCACGTCCACGCTGTCGCGGCATGCTACCAGTGTTAAAGACTGCGATGGAGCTCCGTATGCCACGGCAAACTGGCTGACACTGACGGCGGCGGTGCACAAATGCTGCGCAGATAGCGCCATTCGACGGCCAACACCGCGGTTCCTGCTGTGTCCGCTGTGCCGTGCGTGTGATCATTGCTTGTACAGCCCTCTCGCAGTGTCCGGAGCAAGTATGGTGGGTCTGACACACCGGTGTCAATGTGTTCTTTTTTCCATTTCCAGGAGTGTATAATAGGTCAAAATGTAAGTCTCGATGTGCCAGACCACAAGAGTAACGCACAATTACTCGTAAGATGTGCTCTCGACATCACATGTTTCAGGTTGGTATTTGTCATACAGACATGGAAAACATAAATTGAAATTTCATGCAAATACTTCGTGCAAATGCACGTGTTTTTTTCATTATGTCAACTCTCAAAAGTCATATAAATTAAATAATACGACCAGTGAAGAAAAAAAAGATTAATAATGAAGTTTGAGCGAGTCTCGAACTGTCGCCTCAAATACAATCGTCCTAGGAAGATCAAACGCTAATCACATGACCACCATGAATTTTAATGTGCAACACCTACGCACAGACACAAAAACCACGTAACAGACGCGAAAACTTCTCTTGCGATTTTCTCGGAATTGTCAGAGTAGTGGACATTACCATGTGCTCATTACGTTACTTTGGTGGCCTGCTGAAGGCGTCAAAGTTTGAAGAAAATCTGTGATTCCAACGTCGTGTCCTCCCCTTATAAGACACTCCTGTAACTTAAAGAAACCCCTGGTAGCAATTTTAACAGCTTCCAGCTGCGAAGCGCAAACTATTGTAGACGAAAACGATAGCCGCTCTATAAAGCTATGAGAAGACGTTGCCATAGTGACGTCTACAAATTCGTTGTACACTCGCGAAGCAGTTGTTCCTAGGGTACAGACACTGTAAGGGATCGTGTTTCTTAATTTGGATACTGTACTTACGCATCTGTACGTTATGCATATTTCTTTGTACGACTGTTTCGGCATCTCAAGGGTCTTTTCACGAGTACATGGATCTGAAATCTTTTCGATACTTCACTACACAGTTCATTTTTTGTTTTCGTTTCTAATAGTATACCGGCAAAAGTAATCCCGGGAAATACCGAGTTTGTCAGCTAGTAAATAGACACAATCTACCACCAGACAGGAAACGCAAGCAGCTAACAGTCAACACTGCGCCTCCATCTGATGGCTAGTAACTAACGGCAATATAATCCTCACAAAAACAAAACAGGATAACAGATCAAAATCAATAGGTCAAAGTCACACGATAACACCGCACTTTATATTTCCAGCGAAACGAATGCAATTACTTGGGTTCAGTTAGACGTAGTCAGCTCACTCTGTTTCATTAAACATTACCTCCGGCTAGCTAAGCGTTCCACTACTTGGTGATTAACCTTCTAGGGAAATAGGGAAAATCACAAACATGCGCACTTAACCTTTAAAATGGAAAATCTCTTAAAGGAAACCATTACCTGGGCACTGGATTACATCTGCGATTTCTCAGTATTGAAAGAAAGAGAACTTTGTGGGTTACGAAGGATCACACTTTTAAAGAGTGGTTACACCCCATGGGGTCCATGATGTGCCTCGGCAGACTACCATCTGATTCCCTATCGGAGCACCTTCACACATTTCTCTAAACATTCAAGCTTTGCCTGACAACGAGCTTTAGGAGCGGAACGCAGACTTTAACCAGATTCTTTTATGCTTTTGCTAACAGCTCTCATTTGTAAAGTGTGCTTTTTCCTGCCAGGAGCTTCCACAAGATTATCTTCAAATAGCGGTGGAAAATATTTGGATTCAGGGGACACTCGCCAGCTTTTAAAGGGGGTAGGACGTCAAACGGGCCGACTTGAAACAGGAGAGGCATCTCTGGAGTTTTTAATTTTCACTGTCTATACATTTACAAATAAATTCGTAAAACTTTGTAAGCATCACCAGGAAGGATTCAGAATTCCCCCCCCCCCAGTGGAAGTTCGAAAACATAACAAAATAAATTTATTTACGTGCGAAATTTCATCATTTTTTCACTTACTAATGGCTGCATTTGCTGCTATACGTACACTTTTCTTCATAAGTTAAAGAGATTCTTCGATGAACTTTGCACAGCATACATACCATACTCGCACATGTATGAAATTCTAGAATTTATTTAATTTATGAAAAAACGAATGAACTGGTGCATTTTAAACTTCATGTTTAGAAAAAACACAAATTTTATAGTTTATTGCCTCAATTTTTACCACAGTTTTTCATATATTTGGAAAATTCTAGAGTTTCATACAACTTTAAGTGTGGTTTGTATGCTGTGCAAAATTCATCGAAGAGTCTCTCTTACTTACGAAGAAAAGTGTACCTATAGCAACAAATGCTGCCATTAGTAAGTGAAAAAAATGATGAAATTTCACACGTAAAAAAATTGCTTCGTTATGTTTTAGAACTTCCACTGCTATGAGTGTGAATTCTGAATCCTTCCTGGTCATGCTGACAAAGTTTTATGAATTTATTTATAAAAGTATAGACACTGGAAATTGAAATGTCCTGTGGTGAGTCTCCTGCTCCAAGTCGGCCCGTTTGACGTCCTACCCCCTTTAATCCACTTCTTTGATTACAAAACATTTAGATAGATTTGTGAAAGACAAAATCATCATCTTCAGGCCATCTACTCGACGTCAGAAATCGTCTCTGGCTTCCCAACCAGCGTAGATGATGTCCCCCACAGCGAGGGCAGGAAGAATGTTACAAGTCTGAGCGGTATTCCTCTCCGGATGATAAGCTATTTGAGTGTGAGGTGCTCACATCGTATTTTGAGCCTCCTGTGGAGCTGTTATACTTGGACCGTGAGAGGCTGGCACGTGGACTGCACGGAATCCCCGGCACCCTCGGAGCGGCCTGTGTCGGCACTCGGCTCTCTGTGCCTGGGACACTCGCGACGCCAGCACAGAGCAGGCGCTCCGCAGATCAGGCTAATGAGCGCGGCCGCCTCAATCGACAAAGCCTGCCCTCCGCTCTGGCTGCGCATTAAGTAGGTAATTGTTCCCAATTCGGCTGATGGGCCCCGTGTGCCTCGGAGGGGCCGGCAGCACGTGCGCGGTGCCGCGCCGCCCCGTGCTTCTCACGGGCCTGGCTGGGCCTGTCCTACACGTGGCAGTCAACTGACAGGGCACTACGAGAAACTGTATCGAGCACTTGTCGCTGCTGCGTGCTGCGTCTGATACGTGAGAGTGATGTTTCCTTTGTTTGCAAAAAAGTGTGACTTTCGTTTCCTGCATCGGTTCATGATTAACAAGGGGAGGCCGCCAATTGTGAAATTCAGTATTCGATTCATACTGCGCATAATAAAAGCTCATGGCCAGAGGTGTCATGTGGCAAAGCACCAAGATGTACTTCTCAGCCGTTGTCGAGAAAATCGACAGTTAAAAGTAACCGTTGCGGTGAAATACTCTGTACGGTTAATAACATTCTACAGCGTCGTGGCGCAGCGGTAAGCGCTCGGTTTCGTAAGCCGAAGGTCACCGGATCGAATCTCGCGCCATGCAATTTTTTTTATTATTAGTTTTTGTTATTCATATATATATATATATATATATATATATATATACTATTAATGAATTGCTTATGCATCTTGGTGAAGGCGGATCGCTCTCCAATTGTACCGCCTCCATTTTTCCGTTTGTTTAACAGGGTATACCAAAGCTCTCGCGTCCGCACTGATTATATATATATATATATATATATATGCAACAATTATGCATACAATAAGTTGTTGAAAGTCGTTTGTCGTGGAAAAACTGGCTACTTCGAACATCGTTATGTTTTCCGCAAACAAAGTTGTATTTCACAAATGTTATTAATTGTCTTCATAGAGACACCACGAACACAAATTAGCTGTGGCAGGTATGAAATATAAACTCCGTTACTCGCTCGTTACACTTGAAGGACAGATGTTGAATGGGCCGAAACGAGCCGCCGCATAACAGCCTAGTTGCCTGCTAACTTCGAAAGAAGGTAGATGCGGTCCCTAGCGCAACTTATAACATCGTCGAAATCAGTGCGGACGTGAGAGCTTTGGTACACCCTGTTAAACAAACGGAAAAATGGAGGCGGTGCAATTGGAGAGGGATCCGCCTTCACCAACATGCATAAGCAATTCATTAATAGTTTATATATATATATATATATATATATATATATATATATATATATATATATATATGAATAACAAAAACTAATAATAAAAAAAAATTGCATGGCGCGAGATTCGATCCGGCGACCTTCGGCTTACGAACCCGAGCGCTTATATCAATCGTAGAGAGTATTTCACCGCAACGGTTACTTTTAACTGCCGATTTTCTCGACAACGGCTGAGAAGTGCATCTTGGTGCTTTGCCACATTACACCTCTGGCCATGAGCTTTTATTATGCGCAGTATGAATCGAATCTGAATTTCACAATTGGCGGCCTCCCCTTGTAAGACAAAAGATATGGTCCTAAACACAGGTTTATAGCACTTGGGTTATTGTTAAATCACTCACACAAATTAACTGGTCCATGCTCTGATACATATCTGTATGCATGAAGTTGGTGGAGCAGTGGCGATGTACTAGCGGGCGACATAGCGGATTAGTGTACTTGTGAGCGTGGGGTTGATCAGAGATTCTGTTATTCTGCGCAACGGATTAATCGGAGATGTACCCTTTACCCTGTGGCTCCTGCAAGATGCAATTTCCACCCCCACACTACTACAGAAGCCAGACAGACGCTCCTAGCGTTCTAAAGAGACATGCCTGAAAAACTTTCAGCAATAAATATCTTCTGGAGTCGTCCGCTGTAAGGAAATGACACAAAAATTCACAAAATTTCTTACGTAACTAGTGGGATACTTGGGTACTGGAGTAGTGCTAGTTAGTGTAACAAAAACATGAAACTAACGAAAGTTATTATTTATTTTGCAAAAATTCTGAGAAATCACAATGGCACTTTTAGTTATGAATTGAACAAGTTATATCCTGGTTCTTTTCCGAATGTGAAGTTACCTTTAAAGGATAGGACTCGCTAATGAAATTTTTTACACAAAGTTTAAGATGGTTGTTGACTTGGCAGAATGGCTGAGAGGCGCGCCTACTCAACTTGAATAATTATCCTTTTAGAATGTTGCTAGGTACAGTCGAGGATGTCGCGTGTGGAATGCAGTGAAGTGTACTGTTGTGGAGGAAATATGGGGCTCGCAAGAGCTGTAGTGCACAATACCGTAAGCTGCGATGACTGCTGTCTGTGCCGCTCGCTGCTGACAAATAAGATAACTCTCGTTCTTTCTGGATTGACCTTCGCCAATCAAACTCTCCCTACGCCTTGATCAAGTCATGGATTCCTATTTGCCCCTAGTCTAACTATGGGCGTGGTACTCCGGTCAGATAACCAGTCCACCACGATGCCACTCAAAATTCGCTCGCAGGCGTTTAAATGTAACTCTGTCCGTTCACACTGAAAGGGTACAGTAACGCCCGACATTCAAAATAGGTACAACATACTTCATTATTTTTGTCAGAACAACACATTTTTTTGTAAAATAACGCAATTTCAATTATTACAGCGAAGCCGGATACCAGTGTGGGAAAGAATGACAATTTATTTATTTAACTGATCACATGTGCACTCCCACAGAATAAATCCCTACATCCAGTTTGGTGAGATCTCGGAAATGAATGAATGTATGGTCGTCTGCTAACCGCAGATAGTGAATGTGAATATATGATCATCTTTGAGACGATCCTTTGGCCACCTTTGGTGGAACCAAAGAGATGAAATTTACCTGAGCTTTGAGCGCCTGAAATGTGGCTGACCAATACGGTAGCAAGGTGCTCCCCCACTTCAGCAGAGGTGCGAGAGGACCTGAAGAACAGCCATGTTTCGGCACTCTGCCTCTGGATCTTGTGCTGTTAATACCTGTCTTGGTTGTGCTCCGTAGAGACAAAAGAGTGGAGTCATGGTATGCATGTGGAATATTTAAGGGTAGTTTGAAATAATAATTTCATTATTTCAGGAACTTTTGTGGGGAGAATTAAATGTCAGGCAGGTAATATTAATGGGATCGTAGCAATCTTCGGAAGTGACCAACGGTCACAATGAAACCACATGTAGCAATAAGTTGAAATACTTCCGTGTGCTTAAGTTAAGCTGAATTACTAGCGTGTGTACAATAAGTTGAAATATTTAAGAAATAGCGTGTGCAGGACTTGAAATTAGAGGCGAGTACTTCCACGTGGTGAGTACTGTGTGAGCCCCAATCTGTGTATGAGACAAAGGATAAAGAGAAGTACTCGTCCATGGTATCAGTTGAGGACTCGTGTGTGTGATGAATATGTTCTTAATATTACTTTGCGTGATATGTTTCCGTGTGACGCTTGATTCAAACTATAATACTCTGAGAGAGAAGCAAGGTGAGTCAGCCGTCTATCCAGCAACGCCACTTGGCTTGCATTGCACAGGAAGACGTGCATATATCTCCAGAGTTCATAGTAGGAAAGTAGAATTACGAAGTGGGGCAGTGTCGTGTGAAACTGGGATAAATATTAATTGAAGTTGGAAAGCTGAAAGTGATAATGTTGTAACTATTCCCTGTCTTGTATTTCATGTTGCAGTGTGGTGTATGTTATGTAATTTAAGTATGTGTGGTTTGCATGGGAGAGTAGCAAGGTAGTTTCAGAGGTAGTGGGTTATGCGTGTTCCTTTTGTACTGCTCGGTCTGGAGGAAAGTTTCGTGATGATGATTGTGAGAGTCGAAGTGTGAGAGGTAATAATAGATCCACCATCCTATCCAGAAAGTGCACTGTAGCGTTAAATAATTACGAGACCATAATATAGAGATTCACCAATGTAAAGCCATGCCCACTGGGCGGAATTTCCCATGTGTTATTGTTGTAGGTTATAGAATTTGTGTGTTTAGGTTATAGAATTTATCGGAATAAATAAGATAGTGAAAAGAAAAAGATTAGTGGACTTTTCCTTCAAATTGTATGTTGTCATGATGTCCCGAATTTATAATGTGTGCGCCATTCATATTCAGTGCGGAGGCCACGTGTTGATAAAAGCCGTTAAATAAAAGACAAAAAGAAAATGTGGTATTGCCAGTGCGTAGTGAACAGTCAGAGTTCTGTAAATTACTGATAGTCAGGCATGCGTTTCCGTTGCGTATTATTCATACAGGAGGATAATTTGTAACTTAATTGAGAGTACGAGAGTTCATATTACTCGATAAATAAGAATGAATCCACTCGCTTGGCAGACCAGTCATCTTGCAGGCCTGACTGCTTGATGCCACAGTATGAGCAAGGCATGTGGGTACCTCTCAACACTGCACAATGTGTTGGCCAACACAGTAAACAACGCTTAATCGCAAGGACTCAATATAGAGTAGCACTTCGATTCGCTCTCGACAGAGGTGCTCTCCCAGTGAAGTACTGAGGAGAGACTTCTTCCTCGCTTCAAGAGCGACAACGGAATGGCACCTCTCCACGCCAGACGTGAAGGGGTATATCTTTCGGTCTCTTCTATTATTCCTTCACCTCAAGGCGTCAGAAATATCGTCTGCCAATCAGCATTGCTCTTCTAAAACGTGAGAATCCGGAAATCTGTAGTATCGGCGTTTGGCGTTTGCTGTCTCCCTGTGAAAATCTCTGAAACTCCGTGCTATGTGTGAAGAATGCGTGGCTGGCCTCTCCCACACAACGTAGCGGAATTTGCTTTCCCTTGGGCGAACGCTGTCCGCTCCACGGGCGGCCACCGGCCGGCGTAGATGGGTTGGGAAAGGCCTCCTGGCGTGCGGTTGCCTCTCTCGAACTAAACGCTCCTGTGACCGTCGTGTCTGGAATGTATGTGTGTACGCCAGCCTCGAGTATTTTAACCACGGTGCGCACTTGCGATTTATTACTTATTTGCATATGGTTTACATGAATTCATACAACACTGACTTTATCTTATCGAGTTTGGGTTCGAATGATGCGTCTTGATGTGTGGAATATGATTGTGAGGGCGGAATATGTAAGCAATGAAGGTCAGGAGACCATGACGTCTCACATACTGACGGCTCTTGATGTTTGAATGCTCTATGCAATCTCTTCTTCGCGACGGATTTTTAATATGTCAGAGCCGTTCCTTATTACCGAGAGTACCATGCAACAGCCAAATCCACATCCGAGACAAAATTCCTTGCAAAGCGGCTTCCAATTGCCTCTCTCAGCACCGACGATGTGTACCGTGCAGCGGCAAACGACTGACAGCGTACCGTTCACACCAAGGAGCCGCACTGTTCGACCGCCAAAACCACCTTTTACATCGCACCGAGCCACTTCCGCTGTGGAGGGACTTCCCTACGTCTTTTACATATTACAAACACAAATGCCCTAAACATGAACCAGCTTCAATATACAAAGTTTATCTTCTAAATATAAACAATTGTACATATTATAAAATTTCATTAATTTAAACATCATTTAGCTTTTTATATGTATAAATTACAGAACTCTAAATTTCCTGTCACAAATCAATGACTTTATCTAACAAAGAACGCACATTTCATGATTACAGTTGCACAGTTACCTAATATAAACCTGCCACTAATCGGTATAAGTGTTACACATTGTTGTCGTTGTGTCATTGGGGCTTAGCACACATAAGCATGTAGTACAGTACACTCCAATTTGATCTTTGTTGTTTGCTGCCTAGATAGTGGTGTACTTTCAATGGCCTCTGGGCTATGTAAGTTTGTGTGTGTGTGTGTGTGTGTGTGTGTGTGTGTGTGTGTGTGTGTCTATGTCTGTGTGTTTCATATCTACGATTGTCAAGAAAATCCTAGGAGCCATAGTTTCTCGTTCATATTTCGCCTTTTACAGTACCTTAGAATGCCCAACCCCTTTTTAGATTTAATCGATCTCCACTGAAGGCAGGAGAAGGTTAGCATAGAATCGCGATGCCTCTCATGAGTCATAATCGACCATCGCTGTCGACAGGAAATGGTTGCAACCATGATAATTTTTATAAAAGTTTTGACTGAGCACCATGTCTCGAGTCGACTGCTTCATTGTCGGTCTTAATTTGCGTGTAATTTATATTATTATTCCCATAAATGTTTGAGTTAGGCTACTTCCTAATTTTCCTCTTCTTTCATTTAGCCCTCTCTTGTGTACATTATCATTGGTGTATCTGCCTCATAAACATTACAAACTACTCTATGCATTGTCCAGTCACATTTTTGTGACCATCCACCAAAATCCTGAATAACCGCCTTTTGGGAACGATTCGAGAGGTGCAGGTAGAGCGCCAGGATCTGCAAGGTACCAACAAGGATGTACACCAATGCTGACTCCAGCACCGTTGCCAGCTGTGCTAGGTTTCTGAGTATCCATGGCGCAAACAGTCCAATCGAGGTGGCCCCCCATGTTCTCGACTGGGTTTAAATCCGGGGAGTTTAATGCCCAGCGGGGTACGGTAAACTCATCCTGGTGCTCTTCAAACCACACGCGTACACTGCGAACTGTGTGATATTGCATTGTCCTACTTGTAGATGTCGTCGTGCCATGGAAAAACAAACAACGTGTTCAGGTGGCCATGATCCCCAAGGAGACATACGTACTTGTGTTGATCCATTGCGGCACCCAGAATGACGAAATTACCCAGCGAATTCCATGGAAACGGTCCCCAGACCATAATACTCTCTCCTCCAGCCTGGAACCCTTTGCTTTCATACTTTTCACACCGTAGGCGCCAACGGCCACTGTCCAGTGGAGCATAATACGTGATTTATCTGAAAAAGTCACTCAGTGGACGGCCAGTTGCGTTACTGGTGTGGAGACTCCAGCCGTCCTCGCCGATGAACAACTGGGTTCGTGGACAAGGCGCCTGCTTGGGAGGCCCTTAAGGAGCATCATTCGCTTAACGGTCGTTGAGGAGAAAGTGTTGGTAGCTGCTTGGTTCATCTGGGTGGTCAGTTGTGCAACAGTTGCACGTATATTCGCCCGTATCTGGGCAGCCGTCGTTCAACACTATGGCACCACAATTTTCTCAGCGCTGGTTTTGTATAGCACCAGTTTGCTATCCACGGTGTACTCTAACCACGCCGGCACATGATGTTTATAAACTTAGCCCTTTCTGAAATGCTTCCATTCTTGGCTCTAAAGCCAATGATCATGCCCGTTTGGACGTAACAGAAACTGCTACGTTTCCACATGAAAACAACAACTCCACTGTGTCACGCGCTCCTCGATGCGCTTTATACGAGGGTTGGAACTTAAATAGTGGCAACTATTTATTCACAACCGATACAAAAGAGTTACATGTTCGCACCTCTTAATGTCCTTCGAAGTAGTCACCAGTGTTGTGTAGTACCCGTTGCCAGCGATAAGGAAGGCGTAGTATACCGTTAGAAGAGACTTTTCTGTTGATGGGGCGAATGGAGCGGTCCCCTGCCTGTCGAATCTCTGGACTTAAGTCGTATTGCTGTTCGTTTTTGGAGAATCAACTGCGACCAGCTTTGAGAAAGAAGCGGCGAAACTTTCTGCCCAACCCACACATCATTTTGCACGACAGTGCTTGGGAGCATACAGCGCAAGTTGTGATTGCTCTGTTCGGTCGTTGGGACTGGGAAGTACTGTACCATCCACCATACTCCCCGGAATTAAGTCCTTGTGACTTTGATTTGATTCCGAAGATGAAGGAACCACTTCGTGGCATTTGCTTCAGAACTGTTCCGGAAATTCGACAGGCAGTAGACCGCTCCATCCGCACCATCAACACAACAGGCTCTGCTAACGGTATACTACGCCTTCCACATCGCTGGCAACGGGTTCTACACAACGCTGGTGACTACTTTGAAGGACAGTAACTGGTGCAAACATGTAACTCCTTTGTATCGGTTGTGGATAAATAGTTGCCACTGTATAAATTCCAACCCTAGTATACGCTCCACTATTTGCGCTGCCACTTGGTGTCTGCGAATGGTTATTCTGCAAGTCATTATTGTACTCTGTCACTGAATGCAGGTGTTGTTCATATTAATGTGACTGGACCGTATGCATACAAGAGCGATTCTGTGGACGTAAGGGAATGGAGTAGGTCGTAAGCTTTCATTTGGACAAAAGTTCTGACACAAAAATGTGAACATTTTTTTGTGGAGGCATTAACATAATGTCTTACAGCGCATATAAATACAGGAAAAAACAGAAAAAGATAAAAAAAATATATGTTAAAATCACTTTATCATGTGCGCTGTTTTGGAATCTCAAATAGCTGTATTGGGGAGGTAGCGCAGTAGTAACTCACTGGACACGCATTTAGGAGGACGACGCCTGAAATCTCCTCCCCTCTTCTCCTCCTCTCTCCACCCTCCTCCAGGCACCGAAAGTCAAGTTTTCCGCGGTTTATATAAATCGCTTAAGGCAAATTCGCGGATGGTTCCTCTGGGAAGGACAAGGTCCATTTCACCAATAAGAGCTTGTGCTTCGCCTGACACGGTTCAAATGGCTCTGATCACTATGGGACTTAACATCTGAGGTCGTCAGTCCCCTAGAATTTAGAACTACTTACACTTAACTAGCCGAAGGACATCACACACATCCATGCCCGAGGCAGGATTCGAACCTGCGGCCGTAGTAGTCGCGCGGTTCCAGACTGAAGCGCCTAGAACCGGTAGGCCATACCGGCCGACCCTGACACGGCCGTCGACGGGATGTGAAGCCTCACTCCTTCTCTCAAGTGAGCAATGTTTGATGGTAACGGTTTATTTATTCCTTTTTCCCTATAAATTCTTCTTATACCTTGAAAAATGGGTATTACTGTCAACAGATCCTTCTACACAGTATGGATACAACTCGGGTACCGGTGAAAGGGTACAATACCACCTGACATTGGAAATAGGTACAACATACTTCATTATTTTTGTCAGAACAATATATTTTTTCTAATAATAACTCAATTTCAATTAATACAGCGAAGCCGGATACCAGTGTGGGAAAGAATGACAATTTATTTACTTAATTGATCACATGTGCACTCCCACAAAAATAAATCCCTACATCCAGTTTGGTGAGATCTATGAAATGAATGAATGTATGGTCGTCTGCTAACCGCAGATAGTGAATGTGAATATATGATCATCTTTGAGACGATCCTTTGGCCACCTTTGGTGGGACCAAAGAGATGAAATTTACCTGAGCTTTGAGTGCCTGAAATGTGGCTGACCAATACGGTAGCAAGGTGCTCCCCCACTTCGACAGAGGTGCGAGAGGACCTGAAGAACGGCCATGTTTCAGCACTCTGCCGCTGGATCTTGTGCTGTTAAGACCTGTCTTGGGTGTGCTCCGTAAAGACAAAAGAGTGGAGACATGGTATGCATGTGGAATATTTAAGAGTAGTTTGAAATAATAATTTCTCTATTTCAGGAACCTTTGTGGGGAGAATTAAATGTCAGGCAGGTAATATTAATGCGATCGTAG
Organism: Schistocerca piceifrons; assembly: GCF_021461385.2. Lineage (NCBI taxonomy): Eukaryota > Metazoa > Arthropoda > Insecta > Orthoptera > Acrididae > Schistocerca > Schistocerca piceifrons. Next base: position 675,013,162 of record NC_060142.1, on the reverse strand, counting down.
TAATCTTCGGAAGTGACCAATGGTCACAATGAAACCACGTGTAGCAATAAGTTGAAATACTTCCATGTGCTTAAGTTAAGCTGAATTACTAGCGTGTGTACAATAAGTTGAAATATTTAAGAAATGGCGTGTGCAGGACTCGAAATTAGAGACGAGTACTTCCACGTGGTGAGTACTGTGTGAGTCTCAAACTGTGTATGAGACAAAAGATAAAGAGAAGTACTCATCCATGGTATCAGTTGAGGACTCGCGTGTGTGATGAATATGTTCTTAATATTACTTTGCGTGATATGATTTCGTTTGACGCTAGATTCAAACTCTGAGAGAGATGCAAGGTGAGTCGGCCGTCTATCCAGCAACGCCACTTGGCTTGCATTGCACAGGAAGACGTGCAAATATCTCCAGAGTTCATAGTAGGAAAGTGGAATTACGAAGTGGGGCAGTGTCGTGTGAAACTGGGATAAATATTAATTGAAGTGGGAAAGCTGAAAGTGATAATGTTGTAACTATTCCCTGTCTTGTATTTCATGTTGCAGTGTGGTGTATGTTATGTAATTTAAGTATGTGTGGTTTGCATGGGAGAGTAGCAAGGTAGTTTCAGAGGTAGTGGGTTATGCGTGTTCCTTTTGTACTGCTCGGTCTGGAGGAAAGTTTCGTGATGATGATTGTGAGAGTCGAAGTGTGAGAGATAATAATAGATCCACCATCCTATCCAGAAAGTGCACTGTAGCGTTAAATAATTACGAGACCATAATATAGAGATTCACCAATGGAAAGCCATGCGGAATTTCCCATGTGTTATTGTTGTAGGTTATAGAATTTGTGTGTTTAGGTTATAGAATTTATCGGAATAAATAAGATAGTGAAAAGAAAAAGATTGGTGGACTTTTCCTTCGAATTGTATGTTGTCATGATGTCCCGAATTTATAATGTGTGCGCGATTCATATTCAGTGCGGTGGCCACGTGTTGATAAAAGCCGTTAAATAAAAGACAAAAAGAAAATGTGGTATTGCCAGTGCGTAGTGAACAGTCAGGGTTCTGTAAATTACTGATAGTCAGAAGTGCGTTTCCGTTGTGTATTATTCATACAGGAGGATAATTTGTAACTTAATTGAGAGTACGAGAGTTCATATTACTCGATAAATAAGAATGAATCCACTCGCTTGGCAGACCACTCATCTTGCAGGCCTGACTGCTTGATGCCACAGTATGAGCAAGGCATGTGAGTGCCTCTCACCGTGAGCAAAAGGAAAACAGGATGTTATTTCACTCACATCACTCGGTACGAGAGATGAAGTATATGTGAAGTCTGATGTTGAATCAGCTAGGTAGACTATCTTATCAAAGGGTTCAGTGCAGTGCAGTTCCTATATAAAGTAGTATTAATGGACCGTACATTCTACTTGAAACAAAGACGAAGGTAATATGTAACGAACAGGTTAAACAGCAGTCTGATTCGATGTGTAAATGCAAAGTACGTGTTACAAAGTTGGTGTTCATTGATAATATTTGCCGGGTACTTTAAAAGCTTATCTGTACCACCATTAACCTAATTCGATTAATTCATGGGTATGTGACTGTGTTCTCATTGACATTTTTGAATATTACGTCTGAAGGCACACAGCACAATTTTTAAATCGCAGGCACGTGTTGTTCAATGGATATATAAAATCAGATATTTGTCTGCAGTGTATTGTAGTATGGAAATGAAACAGACAATAGAAAATTCAAGTTTTTGTAACATGATTTTACAACAGGATGCTGGTGACTAACAGGGTAGATCGGATAACGGAAGAACGTGTAGTGAACTGAATCTGGGGCGGAGAGTTCAATCACTAAACTCCTGATGCCCTACCCTTTTATAATGTCATGTTTACGTAAATAGATTGTACCTGTCCGTAAATTAAAAAAAAAAAAACTTGTACCCGGTTTTGTAGATCTGTTGCACTGGTGCTCATTAGCCAACAGTATTTATGTATTTATTTTCTTATATTGTTATCTGGATTATTAGCTACAACATTGTGGAAAGAGGACATTGTAAACTTTCCTTATTTTGTCTACATAAGACAGTCTCAAGATCATTATGTCTGCTATACTGGCGCTTATAACACACCTGTTAATTCCGTATATATTTTGCATTATCGTTTGGATCTTTCTGGTTGTAGGACTTCACGTATTTTTAAAAACTGTAACATATAAGTATTCTGGCTATTGGCTCCTGTCTCGGGTTCTTCGCCCGACGTTCACCACCGGCAATGGAGGGTGAAGCTTTGACAATGCCAGCCACTCGTGCTGGAGAAACGTCAGTAAAATCATTAGATGAACGTCGGCCGAAGAACCCGAGACAGGAGCCAATAGGCAGTTTGTCAACAAGTGGCCACGAAAGCCTTAACAATTTTGTATAAGTATTCGTTTGTCAATTGACGCTGTGCAGCGACATTAAGGGTTCACTATAGCGCTTACAGGCAGAATTTTGTTTCTTGGTGCTGTTATCACTGTCAAACTGTTACTCCACCTCTGACTGTTAAGCATGTAACAAATAACTTCATCTGCAAAATCGGTGTACCTGGTATATGACTTTTACTTGAAACTTACGGATATTTTAGTGATGCGCCATGTCATTGCCGTTACTTTTATTACATGACTGTGTATCCTCTGTTTCACAGGTAACTGATAACGAGTTATTCCGAAACGCATAATATTAAAGTAATTCATTCAGCAGCTGTTGACGTTTTACTGAAGCTATTCATCATTTGTGCAGTACTGTTCCAATCTGAATGTTTCACAATTCATGTTAGGCACGTCCATAGATTGTAGAGGGACTTAGTTAAGCTTTACGTAGGAACCCAAGTCCGGAAACATTATCCAACGACGTGAAAGTTACATGTGCCGGCGCCTGTAAATATATGTATATACAGGATGATTCCATGATGATGGTTTAGACTTTCTAGCATGATGGAGAAGGATGAAAGCATCAATTTGAGATAAGAGTCCCCGTACGCTACCACCGTCATACCTTAGCAAAAGATCTTGCTGAAAACCCAACGAAATTCTGGTCTTACGTAAAATCAGTAAGCGGGTCGAAGGCTTCCATCCAGTCACGCTCTGATCAGTCTGGCCTGGCAACGGAAGACAGCAAAACGAGAGCTGAAATTTTAAATTTAGCATTTGAGAAATCTTTCACGCAGGAGGATCGTACAAACATACCGCTGTTTGAGTCTCGTACAGATTCCCGTATGGAGGACATAGTGATAGACATCCCTAGGGTTGTGAACCAGCTGAATGTGTTGAAAATAAAAAAATCGCCAGGTTCTGATGGGATTCCAATTCGGTTTTTCAGAGTATACTCTACTGCATTGGCTCCTTACTTAGCTTGCATTTATCGCGAATCTCTTGCCCTACGCAAGGTCCCGAGCGACTGGAAAAAAGCGCGGGTGACGCCTGTATATAAGAAGGGTAGAAGGACGGATCCTCAAAATTACAGACCAATATCCTTAACATCGGTTTGTTGCAGGATTCTCGAACATATTCTCAGTTCGAATATAATGAATTTCCTTGAGACAGGAAAGTTGCTGTCCATGGATCAGCACGGCTTTGGAAAGCATCGCAGCTGCGAGACGCAACTAGCCCTTTTTTCACATGACATCTTGCGAACCATGGATGAAGGATATCATACGGATGCCATATTCCTTGACATCCGGAAAGCGTTTTACTCGATGCCCCACTGCAGACTCCTAACTAAGGTACGAGCATATGGGATTGGTTCCCAAGTATGTGAGTGGCTCGAAGACTTCTTAAGTAATAGAACCCAGTACGTTGTCCTCGATGGTGAATGTTCATCGGAGGTGAGGGTATCATCTGGAGTGCCGCAGGGAAGTGTGGTAGGTCCGCTGTTGTTTTCTAGCTACATAAATGATCTTTTGGATAGGGTGGATAGCAATGTGCGGCTGTTTGCTGATGATGCTGTGGTGTACGGGAAGGTGTCGTCGTTGAGTGACTGTAGGAGGATACAAGATGACTTGGACAGGATTTGTGACTGGTGTAAAGAATGGCAGCTAACTATAAATATAGATAAATGTAAATTAATGCAGATGAATAGGAAAAAGAATCCCGTAATGTTTGAATACTCCATTAGTAGTGTAGCGCTTGATACAGTCACGTCGATTAAATATTTGGGCGTAACATTGCAGAGCGATATGAAGTGGGACAAGCATGTAATGACAGTTGCGGGGAAGGCGGATAGCCGTCTTCGGTTCATTGGTAGAATTTTGGGAAGATGTGGTTCATCTGTAAAGGAGAACGTTTATAAAACACTAATACGACGTATTCTTGAGTACTGCTCGAGCGTTTGGGATCTCTATCAGGTCGGATTGAGGGAGGACATAAAAGCAATTCAGAGGCGGGCTGCTAGATTTGTTACTGGTAGGTTTGATCATCACGCGAGTGTTACGGAAATGCTTCAGGAACTCGGGTGGGAGTTTCTAGAGGAAAGGAGGCGTTCTTTTCGTGAATCACTACTGAGAAAATTTAGAGAACAGCATTTGAGGCTGACTGCAGTACAATTTTACTGCCGCCAACTTACATTTCGCGGAAAGACCACAAAGATAAGGTAAGAGAGATTAGGGCTCGTACAGAGGCATATATGCAGTCATTTTTCCCTCGTTCTGTTTTGAAGTGGAACAGGGAGAGAAGATGCTGGTTGTGGTACGAGGTACCCTCCGCCACGCACCGTATGGTGGATTGCGGAGTATGTATGTAGATTTAGATGTAGATACAGGAAACAAGCATATCGAAAGTTATAAGCGAAAACCGTTCTGATACTGCTGACAGTTGAATACATACACTGGTACTGTTGTTACTAAGGTAGGCAACTTTCATAGCTCGTAGTATGAATCAAAACAAAAGCAAAATGTCTAATACTCATGGGCTCCGAAATGCATACCTTAAGAGCTATGAGCACTAGTTCAATAGAGGAGGTGTGTTTCATAGTAGCGGAGATGAGCAAGTGCTCATAGCTACTCATGAGTGCATTTTAGAGCAAATGTTTACTGGATATTTTTTCCTTGTTTTGGCCATACCATTATATCTGAAAGTCGCGTACCCTAAAATCTTAGCAACAACAGTACCAATACATGTATTCCTCTATCAGAGAACACAGAACGGTTTTCGCTTATAATTTTCGACTCGTCCTTTTCTGTACAGGGTTTTCCTTACCTCAAATTGATACGTTTATCATTCTCCATCATCCCGGAAAGTTTGTAACATCATCACGGAATCACCTTGTATATATACAAACATTTACAGGCTTCGGCTCCTGTAACTTTGACGCTCTGCAGCATCCTAGGATGACGTTTACGGACTTGGGTTCCTATGTAAAACTTGATCTCCAACGTCTAGAAGTGTATAATATGACTTGTAAAACACTCGGTACAACATTGTCGCGTGCTTCCTGTACGACATCTTGTCACATTTCCAAATAAATGGGTTCAAGACACACATCAAGCAATAGGTAATTGATATAAAGTATTGGCGGTCAAATTATAGAGAAAAAGAAAGGCTTGAATACAATCAGCTGGTCCAAATCGATATAGGCCATAGTAGGTCTTCAGAGATGAAGAGACAAGACAGAGTACCACCGAGGTCTGCATCAGACAAGTCTTCGGACGCAACACCTCAACAACAACACAATCGTTTCATTTTTGGACCTAGAGAAAACTCTCGATATTTTTATCTCTGTGGAGACTGAGTAAATACATGGGTGAGAGACAGATGTCCCACTGCTGGTGAGCGGGTAAATCTTTACTCGCCACGTGTTGTAACTGCTCAGCCAAACAAGGGCAGATAGTATAGGCACCTCACAGACCGACGACACGAGAAGCGTCTGCTGGTGGTTTCAGTGCTTACTGCTGCCCACCGGGGAGTCGCGTGTTCGAAACCGGTGGCGTGCAGGAGCGGCCGCGCCCGGGGCTGTGAGCCCGGCGATTCGTCACATCCGCCGGAAGCCGCCCAGCTGCAGCTGCGCCAGCTGTTGCCGCAGCGCGCCTCTCTTCTCTCCAGGCAGATCTGCACTCTAAGCAGCTGGAACCAGATCAAAGAGTCTCAAACAACAAGACAGCCTGCAGTAGCAAGATCAATACCGAGTCAACGCCTTTTAAGTAAAATACTATCCTATGGGATAGCTAAACAGGGACTGCAACTGCATCAAAATTTTCTGGCGGCCATGACGTACCACGTTCGTGGACGGAGAGTCGTCTGCACACACTGAAATAACTTCTGATGTGGTCCAGGGGACTGTGAAAGGTGTCGATGTCGGCGAGCTTGCAGCCGTTTCCGTTTTTGTTAAAGGTTTGTGTTGAAATACGTTCAGTATAAAACGTCTTTCAAATTATCTATCTATAAGCGAAATATTACTTGCTGGCAACGTGCAAAGACACGCTATGCATAGGTTTCAAAATGGTTCAAATGGCTCTGAGCACTATGGGACTTAACAGCTGCGGTCATCAGTCCCCTAGAACTTAGAACTACTTAAACCTAACTAACCTAAGGACATCACACACATCCATGCCCGAGGCAGGATTCGAACCTGCGACCGTAGCAGTCGCGCGGTTCCCGAATGCGCGCCTAGAACCGCGAGACCACCGCGGCCGGCTATGCATAGGTTTCATCTTTTACGAATGGTATAGTCTTTGGCAGTGAAGATACATCTATAAACTATTCTACGGAGGAGTAGCTGTCTGACCAATAGGGTGTCAGAGCAGCAGAGTTTGAGCAGCATGTCCAAGTAGACGCCAACACAAAGTACACGAGCAGTGGGGCTAGCTGCATTACGAGAACGCTGACAGCACATTTCGATTACTTACTTTTTCATTTCGGTGGCCATTGTCTGTGCTGCGACCTACAGGAGTTTATGGTGAAATCGTGACTTCCATGACCGAAGTGGCATAATATTTCGTTCACAGAGTTTTCAGCTTATACCGTCTTTGTGACCATGTTTAAATATATTGTTGAAAGCGAGACGCTTTGTTCCATGTTGAAGCATAATTGTTGGTATTCCATTTATTCATCCGTGAGTGTAACCAAAGGCACACATTGCTATCCCGTTGATTCATTACTACTACGGATATTTGAGCAAGCAGTAAAGGAAACAAAAGAAAAATTCGGAGTAGGAATTAAAATCCACGGAGAAGAAATAAAAACTTTAAGGTTCGCCGATGACATTGTAATTCTGTCAGAGACAGCAAATGACCTGGAAGAGCAGCTGAACGGAATAGACAGTGTCTTGAAAGGAGAATATAAGATGAATATCAACAAAAGCAAAACGAGGATAATGGAATTTATTCGAATTAAATCGGGTGATGCTGAGGGACTTCGATTAGGAAATGAGACTCTTGAAGTAGTAAAGGAGTTTTGCTATTTTGGGAGCAAAATAACTGATGATGGTAGAAAGGATATAAATTGTAGACTGGCAACAGCAAGGAAAGCGTTTCTGAAGAAGAGGGGTTTGTTAACATCAAGTATAATTTAGCACTCCGTCTTCAGGCCACAAATGGCCCATCGGGACCATCCGACCGCCGTGCCACCCTCAGCTGAGGATGCAAATAGGAGGGGCATATGGTCAGCACACCGCTCTCCCGGTCGTTATGATAGTTTTCTTTGCCCGGAGCCGCTGCTATTCGGTTAAGTAGCTCCTCAATTGGCATCACGAGGGTGAGTACACCCAGAAAAATGGCAACAGTGCATGGCGGCCCGGATGGTCACCTATCGAAGTGCCGGCCACGCCCGACAGCGCTTAATTTCGGTGACCTGACGGGAACCGGTGTATCCACTGTGCAAAGGCCTTTGCCTGAGTACAGATTTAAGTGTCAGGAAATCGTTTCTGAAAGTATTTGTATGGAGTGTAGCCATGTATGGAAGTGAGACGTGGCCGACAAATAGTTTAGACAAGAAGAGAATAGAAGCTTTCGAATTGTGGTGCTACAGAAGAATGCTGAAGATTGGATGGGTACATCACATAACTAATGAGGAGGTATTGAACAGAATTGGAGAGAAGAGAAATTTGTGGCAACACGTGATTAGAAGAAGGGATCGGTTGGTAGGACATGTACTGAGACATCAAGGGCTCACCAATTTAGTATTGGAGGGCAGCGTGGAGGGAAAAAATTGTAGAGGGAGACCAAGAGTTGAATACACTAAGCAGTTTCAGAAGGATTTAAGTTGCAGTAGGTACTGGGAGTTGAAGTAGCATGGAGAGCTGCATCAAACCAGTCTCTGGACTGAAGACCGCAACAACAACAACAACGACGGGTATTTAAGATTAAATGGGACTCTTTTTTTATAGTAATTCTAATGCTTAGTGTAAGTGGTTCAAAAATGGCTCTGAGCACTATGGGACTTAACATCTTAGGTCATCAGTCCCCTAGAACTTAGAACTACTTAAACCTAACTAACCTAAGGACATCACAAACATCCATGACCGAGGCAGGATTCGAACCTGAGACCGTAGCATTCCCGCGGTTCCAGACTGCAGCGCCTAGAACCGCTCGGCCACCGCGGCAGGCTTAGTGTAAGTGGAATAGTTCTCACCGCTACACGTTAGATGACAAATTTAACATTGATACGGCAGTATCTCACTTGTTTATTGAATAATAAGAAGTTATTCTAAATTTCTCTTCAATTATTTTGATGGAAGTCGTTTCTGAAAATCAACACTTTTTCCTGGTATGCTCCCAGGTGCTTATACAGGGTGTTACAAACAGGTACGACCAAAGTTTCAGGAAACATTCCTCACACACAAATAAAGAAAAATATTATGTGGACATGTGTCGGGAAACGCTTAATTTCCATGTTAGAGCTCATTTTAGTTTCGTTCTTCCACCTACGCTCAATGGAGTACGTTATCATGATTTCATACGGGAAACTCTACAGGTGCTGCTAGAACATGTGCCTTTACAAGTACGACACAACATGTGGTTCATGCACGATGGAGCTCCTGCACATTTCAGTCGAAGTGTTCGTACGCTTCTCAACAGCAGATTCGGTGACCGATGGATTGGTGGAGGCGGACCAATTCCATGGACTCCTCTCTTCTGACCTCATCCCTCTTGACTTTCATTTATGGGGGCATTTGAAAGCTTTTGTCTACGCAACCCCGGTACCAAATGTAGAGACTCTTCGTGCTGGTATTGTGGACGGCTGTGATACAATACGCCATTCTCCAGGGCTGCATTATCGGATCAGGGATTCCATGCGACGGAGGGTGGATGCATGTATCCTCGCTAACGGAGGACATTTCAACATTTCCTGTAACAATGTGTTTGAAGTCACGCTGGTACGTTCTGTTGCTGTGTGTTTCCATTCCATGATTAATGTGATTTGAAGAGAAGTAATAAAATGAGCTCTAACATGGAAAGTAAGCGTTTCCGGACACATGTCCACATAACATATTTTCTTTCTTTGTGTGTGAGGAATGTCTCCTGAAAGTTTGGCCGTACCTTTTTGTAACACCCTGTATATTCTAACTTCAATCGGTAGTTGATGCAAGCACAATTCAATAGATGCTTGTTGCCTTCAGCAGAATCGCTTCTCGTATAACCGTCATCAACAGAAGTATTTTCAAATTTTTTGCATGCCTTTTAGAGAAAGTATAAAGTACGTTCGTGTTGCTGAGAACTTCGAGAATTCATGCTGATCCTAATTTGTTAAGTGCGATTACCGTACTTCATGTCCATTGTAAGTAGGTGTTAAACCACACAAAGAAAGGTTTTACATCTTCATTGCATTTCTTTATCGGATAGGGTAAAAATGTATATGTGCAGATCGTATAATAAGATTAGTATGTGCTGATTGCAATGTTGCATTCATCTAAATACGCGATGAAGCTGTCAATGGCCGTGCCGAGGTGGGTACATCGGTTCTCGTCAGATCTCTGAAGTTGAGCACTGTCGGGAGTAGTCAGTATTGGGATGAGTGACCGTCTGTGTATGCCGCGTGCTGTTGACAACTTCCAGTTTGGCTTTACGGCAGAGGGCAAAGAAAGGGCCGTGGCGTAAAGTCACTGATCTTTGCGCCAATGTCCTGGGTTCAGTTCCAAATCTCCCTGCAGTGCTTGTGAAGTGACGGCAAGCGACACTGTTGACGGAGATCCGTCCGCCGTATGCGGGCGTTAAGCATGGCGGCCCCTCCGTGCTATTTGACAGGAGTAGGCTATGAGCCGGCACCGGGTTTCAGCCTCTCCCTTCTCTCATCATCTCCAACACGAACACGAGAGCCCACTTCACACACGGCATTACGGTATCTATACTCAATAGATACACTTGCGCTCGCAACTCTCGCACTGTCAAAGGGAAAGCGCTTCTGGGCGCGGAAGGCTGGGAAAACCTTTCCAGTTAGGTGGCTGAACCTACCCTTCGGGATATCACAGCCGTTCATGCCATAAGACTTTAACTTGGTATTACTTAGATTGATCTGTAGTGAGAAGGTCCTCCAGAGTGTACAACATGTCAGAAAACCAACAATAGTGACAAATATTTACAACTAAAACAAATAAGCTAATGTACCATTCCACAGGTCCCGAGTGGAATGATTGTCATTTTTTAATGAACACTATATGAAAGAGTCATTTTACAAATACTAATGCACTGAATTTAAAATTAAAACGTTTATTTATTTATTTATTTAGGAGGTCCTCCAGGATGTAGAACAAGTCAGAAAAACAACAATACATTCCAAATATTTACAACTGAAACAAATAGGCTAATGTACCATTCCACAGGTCCCAAGTGGAATGATCGTCATTTTTTAATGAACACTATATGAAAGAGTCATTTTAAAATACTAATGCACTGAATTTAAAATAAAAAAATATTTTTATTTATTTATAAGTTAATAAACGTGTAATACAACTACTATAATACTTATTTACAATTAACACATTACTGCACTGAAATGGTGCAGAAATTATATTGTACTTACACACACACACACACACACACACAGACACACACACACACACACACACACACACACACACACACACTGACATATTTGCAATGAACAGATTGCTGCGCTGAAATTGTGCAGAAGTTATATTGTACTTATGTATATAATCAGTTGGTTTTACTGACAAAAACATCAATGGAGTAGGAGTTGGCCACCAATAAATCCTTAAATCCTTTATGCTTCTCTTAAACTGAGTTTCATTATTAGTTAAGCTTTTTATGACTACTGACAAGTTATTGAAAATGTGTGTTCCTGAATAATGCACACCTTTCTGTAGAAGACTAAGTGACTTTAAATCCTTGTCAAAATTATCCTTATTTCTAGTATTGATTCCATGAATCGAGCTGTGCCGGCCGGTGTGGCCGAGCGGTTCTAGGCGCTTCAATCTGGAACAGCGCGACCGCTACGGTCGCAGGTTCGAATCCTGCCTCGGGCATGGATGTGTGTGATGTCCTTAGGATAGTTAGGTTTAAGTAGTTCTAAGTTCTAGGGGACTGATGACCTCAGATGTTAAGTCCCATAGTGTTCATAGCCATTTGAACCAATTGAGCTGTTGGTTTGAAAAAGTGATATATTTTTAATGACAAATTTCATTAAGGAATAAATATATTGGGAAGCAGTAGTTAGTATCCCTAGTTCCCTAAACAGGCTCCCCATAAATTATTCATTGCCCTATCACTGTCTTTCCTACTTTGGACTAGATCAATCAAATACCAGTCATATCGAGTTACTTTTCAGTCATGGGTCAAAGTTTTGTATAAAAGGGGGAATATTGCCAGGGCATTTTTCTCTGATGTCATATCAGTTAAGTACTCAGTTTAGTTTTTAACAAAAGTAGGGGCTTTTAGTGTCAGCTTTCATGACCGGCAACAGAATCAGATAACTGAACCTCATGAAGTGGAATTCACGACATGGTCGCTGGCGCCAAGAGCTCAGGAATGTGTGATGGTATTTCGGGAACGCAGCTGGTCATCGTTGGATGTAACGCATGATATTTCATCTGGGCTTCTGAGGGACGTCGGCAGGTGAGCCGTCGAAATGTCTGGCAGGTGCCGAGATGGAATGTTGTGCATGAATGAACTTTCATTCAAAGTGCTGCTCAGCACCGACCGCCCAGCATGGGCCTACGCAGGTTTCTACATCTACACAGATACTCCGCAAGCTACCGTACGATGCGTAGTGGAAGGTACCCTGTACCATTACTAGTCATTTTCTTTCTTGTTCCACTCGCAAATAGAACGACGAAAAACGACCAGCTAAAGGGCCTCCGTACCAACTTCTGATTCCCCCCCGTATCTTATCTTCGGGGTCCTTACGTGCAGTGTATGTTGGCGACAGTGGAGTCGTGTGGCAGTCAGCTTCATATGCCGGCTCTCTAAATTTTCTCAGTAGTGTTTCTCGAAACGAACGTCGCCTTCCCTCCAGGGATTCCCATCTGAGTTCCCGAAGCGTCTCCGTAGCACTCACGTGTTGTTCGAACCTACCAATAACAATTCTAGCAGCCCATCTCTGAATTGCTTCAATGTATTCCTTCAATCCGACCTCGTACGGATTCCAAACACTCGAGCAGTACTCAAGAGTAGGTCGCACCAGCGTCCTATATGCGGTCTCCTTTACGGGTGAACCACTCTTTCATAAAATTCTCCCAATAAACCATAGTCGACCATCGCCTTCCCTACCACAGTTTTCACATACTCGTTCCGTTTCATATCGCTTTGCACCGATACGCCCAGATATTTAAATGACTTGACTCTGTCAAGCAGGACACTAGTAATACTGTATTCGAACATTAGAGGTTTGTTCTTCCTACTCATCCGCATTAACTTACATTTTTCCGTATTTAGAACTAGTCGCCATTCATCACACCAACTTTGGCTATGTCGTCTTGTGTCTTGTTACAGTCACTCCACTCAAATACCTTACCGTACAACACAAAGTCATCAGCTAACAACCGCAGACTGGTGTCCACCCCGTGCGGCAAATCATTTATGTACGAGGGCAGTTCAATAAGTAATGCAACACTTTTTTTTTCTCGGTCAATTTTTGTTGAAAAAACCGGAAATTTCTTGTGGAATATTTTCAAACATTCCCGCTTCGTCTCGTATAGTTTCATTGACTTCCGACAGGTGGCAGCGCTGTACGGAGCTGTTAAAATGGCGTCTGTAACGGATGTGCGTTGCAAACAACGGGCAGTGATCGAGTTTCTTTTGGCGGAAAACCAGGGCATCTCAGATATTCATAGGCGCTTGCAGAATGTCTACGGTGATCTGGCAGTGGACAAAAGCACGGTGAGTCGTTGGGCAAAGCGTGTGTCATCATCGCCGCAAGGTCAAGCAAGACTGTCTGATCTCCCGCGTGCGGGCCGGCCGTGCACAGCTGTGACTCCTGCAATGGCGGAGCGTGCGAACACACTCGTTCGAGATGATCGACGGATCACCATCAAACAACTCAGTGCTCAACTTGACATCTCTGTTGGTAGTGCTGTCACAATTGTTCACCAGTTGGGATATTCCCTCGTTGTCTAACCGAACACCATAAAGAGCAAAGGAGAACCATCTGTGCGGAATTCCTTGCTCGTCATGTGGCTGAGGGTGACAATTTCTTGTCAAAGATTGATACAGGCGATGAAACATGGGTTCATCACTTCTAACCTGAAACAAAACGGCAATCAATGGAGTGGCGCCACACCCACTCCCATACCAAGAAAAAGTTTAAAGCCATACCCTCAGCCGGTAAAGTCATGGTTACAGTCTTCTGGGACGCTGAAGGGGTTATTCTGTTCGATGTCCTTCCCCATGGTCAAACGATCAACTCTGAAGTGTATTGTGCTACTCTTCAGAAATTGAAGAAACGGCTTCAGCGTGTTCGTAGGCACAAAAATCTGAACGAACTTCTCCTTCTTCATGACAACCCAAGACCTCACACAAGTCTTCGCACCCGAGAGGAGCTCACAAAACTTCAGTGGACTGTTCTTCCTCATGCACCCTACAGCCCCGATCTCGCACCGTCGGATTTCCATATGTTTGGCCCAATGAAGGACGCAATCCGTGGGAGGCACTACGCGGATGATGAAGAAATTATTGATGCAGTACGACGTTGGCTCCGACATCGACCAGTGGAATGGTACCGTGCAGGCATACAGGCCCTCATTTCAAGGTGGCGTAAGGCCGTAGCATTGAATGGAGATTACGTTGAAAAATAGTGTTGCGTAGCTAAAAGATTGGGGAATAACCTGGTGTATTTCAATGCTGCATAAAATAACCCCTGTCTCAGAAAAGAAATGTGTTGCATTACTTATTGAACTGCCCTCGTATGTAGTGAACAACAGCGGTCCTGTCACACTTCCTTGGACACTCCTGACGATAACTTTACCCCTGATGAATACTAGCCTTCGAGGACAGCATACTGGGTTCTACTACTTAAGATGTCTTCGAGCCATTTACATATCTCTGAACTTATTCCGTATGCTCATACCTTCCTTAACAGCCTGCAATGGGGCACCGCATCAAATTCTTTCCGGAAATCTAGAAATATGGAACCTGTTTGTTATCCTTCATCCGTAGTTCTCAGTATATCATGTGAGAAAAGGGCGAGCTGAGTTTCGCACGAACGATGCTTTCTAAAAACCATGGTGATTCGTGGACATATGCATCTCCGTCTCAAGAAAGTTTAAAATATTCGAACTGAGAATATGTTCAAGGATTCTGCAGCAAACCGAATTTAGGGTTATTGGTCTGTAGTTCTGCGGGTTCGTTTTTCCCCTTTTTATATACTGGAGTCACCTGCGCTTTTTTCCAGTCGCTTGGGACTTTGTAGTGCGCGTGAGATTCACGATAAATGCAGGTTTGCGACCGGCACTTCCATAAATTCTGCTAGGGGCTCGTTCCCTGCTGGTTTTATGACCCCTACAGTGCGTCACCTCACCCACAGCTGACGTGAGTGCAACCTGCTTTCACAATGCCTTCTTATTTAGAAGTACAAGCAATTCAACAAAGGAATTTGTAATCTAAGTAGTTACGTAGTATTGGCAAACACTGGTACTGAGTCATATTTCTTTTTCCGGTGGAGAAATTTTTTTTTCTCGATTTGATTTGACTTTCCTTTCGAGTTTTACATAAGTTTCGGGACAATTTGTAAAAAAAGGGCAACGTCAAGTGCCTGGTCGCGAGTGATGGAGGGAATGTGTGAAAGACATGGAGCAAGTTATTGTCCAGTTTGGTCAACCTGCTGGTTTTCGTCAGTGAGTGGGACGGCGTAGTATGGTAAAATGCTATTTGGTTGTGTAGAAGTTGACTAATAGGGCATTTAAACTTATCACATCCCCAACTAAAGAGCTTTGTTCAATATTTTTCGAGGTATGTAGATTTTCTTTTGTAACCTTCCGAACCACGTGTTGCGTGCAATAATTTCGTGTGCCACCGTGGGTAAACTGTATTTTGTGGGAATGATTATAAGTTTTGCTACTCAAATATTTTCGAAATTAGAAGTTCCTAACATTGACCTATTCTGACGAATTTACGCTGAACTGCACTTCACGATCAATCCTCAACCACTCAACGTAGAGTGGATCTTGTCATCAGCAAAGAAAGCCATTTTCTTAAATCAAATTATAAACCAACTATATTGAACGATTCTCACCGTCTTCCTGTGCTTGTTTTTAAGAACAGACTGTAAGTGAAGCGCTGGCCAAGATGACGGAGTTGCAGTTCATCATTTTTTATATAAAATATGTCTGCATCACATCTTGCATTTGTGAATTATGCTAACAGAGTGGACACAACATGCCCACTGCGCACAATGGAGCTATAAGCACCGTTGTTTCTACGTTTCTCATGTATGTTCAGATATGCATTACAAATAGTCATTTCACACAAATTAACTAACTATTTGCTATGCCCATCATAAATACGTTTCACAAAGTGAATTTCTCATGTTATATGCCATATTTCTGAATATTTCAGTCAGATAGTGCTCCTATACAAATTCATGGATCTAAACTTGCAATATTTGAGGGCACTTCAGATCACGGCTTGTTCCGGACCTACTTTTGTTGGTAATCTGTTTTCAAAACTAGTCAGGGAACTTACAAATTTAAAACTAATGAATACTCAGTTCTTTATTACTTCCTGTTTTAGTTGTGTTTTTAACTGTATGCATGCTGCGTTCCATCTGATAGTTTTAAAGTTAATTGTTTATAATCAGCGTGACTGTGGTTCATGAATTTAAACGTGAATTGTTGGTGGCACTGTTTGCCGCAGTGTTTCAAGATGTGATGAACTGTAATTCAGTGAAATTCTGACAGTTGTAACTGTGTCAACGCTTTATATACATCACTTGAAGCACGCAATAATGGTACACTTGCACGACAAAACTGTAGAGCATAAGCGCAATAGAATTCAACGACCAAAAGTAATCCACAATTACCACCAGTTCTCAGTTTTATCAATTTAAAAGTATCATACTTTAAATTACTTTTGTGGACAGAGCAATAGTTGACGTCTGTAATTTTTTTCGGCTGCAGCCACGCTACATGTCAAGCGAGCGCGATTAAAGAGATTCCAATAACTGATTGCTTAATAAAGCAAATTCTGGGATGGTTCCTTCAAATAGTAGTGTACTGGGAAACTGTGGGTGCTGTACAAAAGAGATTGTGCGCAAAAGACTTGCACAACCCACACCTGAATACTGGTCAGGTGTCTGGGATCAAATGGTTCAAATGGCTCTGAGCACTATGGGACTTAACATCTGTGGTCATCAGTCCCCTAGAACTTAGAACTACTTAAACCTAACTAACCTAAGGACATCACACACATCCATGCCCGACGCAGGATTCGAACCTGCGACCGTAGCGGTCACGCGGTTCCAGACTGAAGCACCTAGAACCGTACGGCGACACCGGCCGGCTGTCTGGGATCGATACCACGTCGGAACAACAGGATACATCGGGTGTATAAAGAGAAAGGCGGTGCGAATAGACGCATGTTTGTTTGATTGGTAAGAGAGTGAGGAAAGACAGGCGCGAGCTACACTCCTGGAAATTGAAATAAGAACACCGTGAATTCATTGTCCCAGGAAGGGGAAACTTTATTGACACATTCCTGGGGTCAGATACATCGCATGATCACACTGACAGAACCACAGGCACATAGACACAGGCAACAGAGCATGCACAATGTCGGCACTAGTACAGTGTATATCCACCTTTCGCAGCAATGCAGGCTGCTATTCTCCCATGGAGACGATCGTAGAGATGCTGGATGTAGTCCTGTGGAACGCCTTGCCATGCCATTTCCACCTGGCGCCTCAGTTGGACCAGCGTTCGTGCTGGACGTGCAGACCGCGTGAGACGACGCTTCATCCAGTCCCAAATATGCTCAATGGGGGTCAGATCCGGAGATCTTGCTGGCCAGGGTAGTTGACTTACACCTTCTAGAGCACGTTTGGTGGCACGGGATACATGCGGACGTGCATTGTCCTGTTGGAACAGCAAGTTCCCTTGCCGGTCTAGGAATGGTAGAACGATGGGTTCGATGACGGTTTGGATGTACCGTGCACTATTCAGCGTCCCCTCGACGATCACCAGCGGTGTACGGCCAGTGTAGGAGATCGCTCCCCACACCATGATGCCGGGTGTTGGCCCTGTGTGCCTCGGTCGTATGCAGTCCTGATTGTGGCGCTCACCTGCACGGCGCCAAACACGCATACGACCATCATTGGCACCAAGGCAGAAGCGACTCTCATCGCTGAAGACGACACGTCTCCATTCGTCCCTCCATTCACGCCTGTCGCGACACCACTGGAGGCGGGCTGCACGATGTTGGGGCGTGAGCGGAAGACGGCCTAACGGTGTGCGGGACCGTAGCCCAGCTTCATGGAGACGGTTGCGAATGGTCCTCGCCGATACCCCAGGAGCAACAGTGTCCCTAATTTGCTGGGAAGTGGCGGTGCGGTCCCCTACGGCACTGCGTAGGATCCTACGGTCTTGGCGTGCATCCGTGCGTCGCTGCGGTCCGGTCCCAGGTCGACGGGCACGTGCACCTTCCGCCGACCACTGGCGACAACATCGATGTACTGTGGAGACCTCACGCCCCACGTGTTGAGCAATTCGGCGGTACGTCCACCCGGCCTCCCGCATGCCCACTATACGCCCTCGCTCAAAGTCCGTCAACTGCACATACGGTTCACGTCCACGCTGTCGCGGCATGCTACCAGTGTTAAAGACTGCGATGGAGCTCCGTATGCCACGGCAAACTGGCTGACACTGACGGCGGCGGTGCACAAATGCTGCGCAGCTAGCGCCATTCGACGGCCAACACCGCGGTTCCTGGTGTGTCCGCTGTGCCTTGCGTGTGATCATTGCTTGTACAGCCCTCTCGCAGTGTCCGGAGCAAGTATGGTGGATCTGACACACCGGTGTCAATGTGTTCTTTTTTCCATTTCCAGGAGTGTATTTCGCCTATGCTGAGATCGCAAATTTTCAAGAATTTTAGGTACCATTGGTGAACAAACTATTAAAGAGAGAACCTTGAAACGTGGAATGGAGATTTCCAATTATTATTGCTTTGCTCTAATGCAGGTTCATGTACACTGAATTTGTAGAGTTCTGTTGTCAATATTGGGTTACCATAAAAAAAGAATCTCCTTTTTGAGCCTGAATCAAAAGAAATATACTTATAAACCCAAGTGTGCATCTGTTTCTTCATTTTTTGTCTTTGAACAACTGCATAGAATTTTAAGTTTCTGTGACACACAGTTCTGAAAATAATCGTAACTGTAGGACGAATGTGTAGTTCTGAGAAAACTTGGTTCAAGATTTTATTTATGTATTACTTACAAATTTTAATAACAGTTTTTACAACTAATATTTTTCTGCGCCGTATTCAGCCTCATCTGAGTCGTACGTGTTGTTTCTTCTTTTATTCTTGGCTTTTCCTTTTTTCTTACTGTTTTGCAATTGAGTGCAGCTATGCGTACTTTAAGAATTCTTCAAAAAACATTATTTCGTAGCGTCAGTCTTGTGTTTGCACCTGCATTGACTCCTAGTCGCTCCAGTACTTCAATTTCTCTTCACATGCCATCATTTATACATAAAACATCATTTAATTTGCCAAATTTTTAAGTTTCATGGTGTGCAAACACAATTTTTGGTAGACGATTCGAAATTACATAGCTGAAAGATTCATTGAGATTTTGAGTTTTACCGCGTAAGCACTTCTTCAGTGGGTCATTAGTAGTAAGACCCCTAACTACAGGTTTATCGTGCTCATAACTGCTGGTGATAAAGCGCGTTTATGCTCACAATTTTCGCCAGAACATAATGCCCGTTTATATTTGCACCAACTAGCAGGACAGCTTGGGCAAATGTCTTCTCATACTTTCTAAATCATTAGAGGTTCTTCCTACGGCTGACCCGTAATAAGTTTACAGATTGTATTTCTCAGAATTTGTGAGATGTCCTTTCCCTCCAAGTCTTTTTTTTCTAAATAAACAAAAGAAACATATCTTCATCTCCTATCGATAAACTATGTTCAGTTGTCACCTAGGTTACACACTGGGAAAACGTGGAAGTATAAATCGAAGATGCTTACATCACTTGGATCCAGCACGAAGTCATGTGCATGAAAACTTACAGTGACGCGTAAAGGGTTGTGGCACTCGATGTGCAACGTATTGTAAAATTGCCTGTATTCAGAATAATCATCAGATTTACGTGAAACGAAGTTCATTTTACAGAGAATTCTGCAGACCATTTGAGATGAGAAAAAAGAAATTTCGATTTGTTTGAGCTGGTTTGGCTCATGTCTCCCCTTTACACGAATGTAGTAAAATCTGAACTGTCAGACACTCGAAACAAGATACCACTCATCTACTATGAATATATATAACCAGAGAAAGTAGCTGATGTGCTGCCTAGGTTGGTCGATTTGAGAGAAAGGACCAAGCAGCGAGGTCATCGGTGCTATCGGAATAGGGAAGGAGGGGAAAGGAAGACGGACGTGATCTTTCCTGAAGAGACTTGGGGAAATCACGAAAACCTAAATCGGGATGGCCGGACGCGGGTCTGAACCGTCGTCCTCCCGAGTGCGAGTCCTATGTGCTAACCACCGCGCCACCCCTCTCGGTGATGGGCTGCCTATGTTTACATAATGTGTCTTATCTGCTTCTTGCTCTTGGAATCGAACAACTTAATACGAAAAATATTCTCTGGCCTCAGTTTTCACCCGTTAGCACTGAGTATTCCTAATGCACAAATAGTGGCGCGATCTTCGATTACAACATAATTCTTTAGCAGAGTTTCAAAAAATTAGAATCTGATGATTTTTTCGTATCATTCAGCCCCTCATTAGTATTCGAGAAAAGCAACGAACGGTAGACGGACGAAGTTTTTTTATTATTCACCTGCTTTATTTGATTATGTTATTCTACATACCTTGAAACGTGTAGTGCAAAAGTCTTAGAGAGTCTTCGAACTTTTCGATCTGGTTCAGTGTCTAGATTAGTTACTGAAAATAATAAGAACAAAAAACGTAAATCGGTTATTTCTGAAACCGGTTATTTTGAGCTACTTTAGCAGTCAGGTTAAACCGGTTGCTTCAGCGAAAATCACCATCCCTACCGCAGAAACTATAATCACTTACCTAACAGTTCAGATAGATCAGAGACAAAACAAAATCTTAAAACACTCACTACACCCGAATAAACGTCAACTAAAAATTGATGGCAAGCAAACTGTCCTCTGTCCTACTGTCACGACACAAAACACACTCAGTTAAAATACGGTGAACCGTAATCTGCAGGGACTACAGACTGCTGGTTCCTCACATCTGAGAAGGAATCCATGCGTCAGAGGGTGATGTGCACCATTCGGAGATGTGTCAAGCGGACCTCGTCTCGTCTGAGTACCCGCAAGGAGGTGCGCCATTGCCACGGAATTTTTTTTTTTTTTCTAATGATCGCAACTTCTCATTCATTGTCTTCTGACTTTTTTCGGCCCATAAACGCATTATCGACTATTACAGCAATGATTTTATGTCACATAGAATGATAGCTTAATAGATCACAATTTGTTGTGTAGACACCTCCCTGGCTGCTGTATCGGCTGCCTCATTCCCATGTGTTTCATAGTGATGCGGAGAAGTATACATATAGATTTAATGGTAGCGCTTAGGGCAGTGGTTTCCTACTTGGGGCAACTACCCTCAGAGGAGTTGTAAGATGGCAAGAACTATGCCCCTTACATGAAGTCATTAAAGATCACCTAACTCACGTTGAGCGAACAGTAGGGCTGAACAAAAATGACTGACAAGGCACAATGTATCTTGTAGACAGTATAGTATGGACATATTGGAATAATTAATGTTGGGTGATGGTTTTAAAGTAATTCATGAGACGTGAAAACTTGGTGGAAATGCATCAATTTACTGGAGTCTAGTTTATCCCCAGGAAGTATTCAGAGTTGAGTGTGGCTGGCTGGGGAGCGGTGAAGGGAAGCGACCATAGGCAGCTTAGGGCGCCTCAAACTCTGAGAAAGCGGTAACGGGGCACGGCCTGCAGCTGCCTTACGATGAGTGACAGTGAGTGGGTGGTTGACCCCATGCTGGTGTACCGGGAAGCAGACGGAGAACTTGTATGCCTGTTGATAAATGTCCGTCGTCCCGTTTTCAGTGAAACATGCGAGTAAGCTGCGCAAAGCTATGGTGGAGAGGTCAACAGAGGCCAAAATATGCGTGTTCATGACTATAGCAACTTCACGCTGAATTCACGGTCCGCAGAGTCTGAAGTAAATCAGGTGAAGAGTGACAGAATGAAATACGCCGGCCTCCGATGGGAACATAGCACCAAGGAATTTGAAGTACTCTCCTGGGAGTCCAAATTCCGGAAAAATTGGTATTGTGTGCAGACAATAACCTTGAGGGGTGGCCTGGGAGGAGCTAAAGAGTAGAAGTTGAGAGGAAGGGAAATTTTGTGGTAATTTGTTCACTTCCCAGAACAGGCATTGGTCGGTGCTGGGAAGCGACACATAATTAACGTGACTTGCACTGCAATTGGCGTAAGTGATTTTGCTGGAGGGGAAACCAAGGCGAAGAGCGGACTGGCAGAAGTCTCCGTAGAAGTCTTCCGTTCCCAGCTTGCCTAGAGTGTGGACGTGGCGTTTTTTACTCAGCTTGCCTGAGAGAGAGTGAGCATCTCTGCAGTTTAGGACTTAGCAAACGGAACGATTGAGCTTGGAGATAGAAAGTTTTGGTTCAGCTATGTACTGAGCAAGATAGCTAGAAGTGAATAGATTAGTGCAGCCTCGCAGCACCACGAGGCCAGCCGACGTCCACATAACGACGCCGCGCTGCCACGCTGTATTCTGTGATATTGCGCCCGCTTCGGCCACTGATTAATTTGTTGGATCACATCGGCAAGGTTTCCTCAAGGGTTTCATGGGCCGTGTATTGTAGAATTCCTCTCGCACTTCGCATTACGCCTGGGTCAGTCGATAGGAATCACTTTTGAGTTATCGCACTTTACTCCATGCAAACGCAATTTATTACCACTGTCTGATAGGAGAGTCTTGTAATGTGATGACTGAAGGTCGAGAGTTAAAATAAATTTGTGCTAATCGACTGCATCTGTTTTCAATCAAGTAGTTGAAATCCCAAGTCACTTTCTTATTTAATTTTGTGTTCAACATTTGCATGTGGTGATCAATAGCTGAATATAACATCAATGTGCACCCCTTTTTAATTACAAATGATCAATTCTGAATCAATTAATGTCAACACTGCCACTGCAGTTCAATCAGGAGTCACAGGGCCTTATTACTTTTTTTTACATTATCTGATATTGTGGCAGTTTTGCACTCTCTGTTGATCTGTTTGTCAATTAGCTGGGGCAAACACACGCCAAAACCAGATAAGTGATGGGTGGGTGTTACAGAGTACAATGAAATTTTCTGAGGGGTAAAAATAAAAGGGGTCAGTCGTGTATCGGGCTTGGAATTAAATTACTTCTTAAATATCATTTCTATTATTATTATTTCATAAGACTGATTACATAAGTTACCAATAATTAATTTTTCTAATCTATGGCTGGATGTTACAGCTCATGAAATGAATGTACGAACATATTGCTCACATAGTCCACCTATTGCATCATACTTTTTACTTAGTACCATACATCTGTAACAGTAAAATTGAGACATGCATATCACAGAATATGTTTAAATATCTCACTCACTTCGCAACTATAAAGGAACAAATTTACAGCACAATACAACAGTAACTCTGTAATGGCTACTACACTGTTGTAGGTCGTACACATTAGTATTGTTGCTACGAGGACTGATTGGAAAGTGAGGTCCGATCAGGCGTGAATTGGAAAGCACAGTGAAAATCCAATGAAGCTTTGCACAGATGTATTGGGCTGTCGATCATGTCACGTCACTCTATTCAAATATGAGCACACAGTGAGCATGTAAAGATGCTTAGATCAATACAGTCTCCTGCCAAGTACGAGGGCTGGAGAGAGATTTCGCCTGATGTCACGCAGCCCACATAACATAACTGTCACGCGTTTCCTTCTTCACGACGATTCTCGCCCGTGCTCTGCTGGGGGAACGAAGATGCTCCTGCACGTTTTCGATGGGAGGTGTTTGATCACCCAGAATACAGTCTGTAATGGGCTCCCCCTGAGTCTCATCTCCACTCAAAGAAATTTTTTGCACAGACAACGAGCTAAGACCAGCGTGGAGAATTGGGGGGAAGAACAAGCGGCTGCTTTTGTGATGTGGGTATTATAAAGTTGGTACAACACTACGACAAATGTGTAAGTCTGTCGGCGACTATGTAGAGAAGTAGCCGGAAGGTGCAGCTAAATGTTGCAAATAAAACATTTTTGGTTTTCACAGTGGTTTCCATTTCGTTACCGAGTGGACCTTACTCTCCGAATAGCCTCGTATTATTATTACTATTAATGGCAATGGTCAAACACAAAGAACTGCCAGCCTGAAGTCTTCCAGCTCCGGTCATTTCAGAAATAGGTTGCTCGGCACTCAAGT
This sequence comes from Schistocerca piceifrons, assembly GCF_021461385.2. Taxonomy (NCBI): domain Eukaryota; kingdom Metazoa; phylum Arthropoda; class Insecta; order Orthoptera; family Acrididae; genus Schistocerca; species Schistocerca piceifrons. Next base: position 674,989,118 of record NC_060142.1, on the reverse strand, counting down.
GATGTACGAACAGTAAGCGCAGTGCACACATTCTAATTTGTTTGATTTTAACTGGGGTGCGGGGTGTGACTGAAGCAAGAGCTCTTAGGGAGAGGATTGTTGTAGAGGCAGCAAATTTTGTAACAAGTATCTACCCTCAATGTGGACAGTTACCTTTGTTTTCTGAGGAGGAGTTGTAGGTAGCACTCGTGATGCACAGCATTCTATAAGAAATGTTATTAGAAGTAAGCATTACGAATTGTCTCGTTGATTTATTAGTTAGTGATTTGTTCAAGGATAATTCTTTGTCATTCTAAAGTTCGGTTAGGCACTAATGTTGATGAGGGTGGGAGCGGAGGTTGGGAGGTACTAGCTAATATCTGATTGTACTCGGGGGTAATAGTCTCAGAAATCCTGCGAACCACTGTTTTAAGGGGATCAAGTAGCTCAGAAGTTCTCGTCATCCACCCTGTGCGTAAATACGGTCGTAAATAAACGATCGCACCTTAAACTTCGAGCAGCGTTCGAAAATACTGTACTTCTGGTCTAATTACTCCTCTGTATCAAGAAAATATTGAGAAAACATGCTAGCAACGGAAAATGCGTATCGCCATTTTTGTATTACACGAAAAGAAATAAGTTACAGTTAAATACACTACTGGCCATTAAAATTACTACACCAAGAAGAAATGCAGATGATGAACGGGTATTCATTGGACAAAAACATTATACTAGAACTGACATGCGATTACATTTTCACGCAATTTGGGTACATAGACCCTGATAAATCAGTACCCAGAACAACAACCTTTGGCCGTAATAATGGCCTCGATACGCCTGGGCATTGAGTCAAACAGAGCTTGGATGGCGTGTACAGGTACAGCTGCCCATGCAGCTTCAACACGATACCACAGTACATCAAGAGTAGTGACTGGCGTATTGTGACGAACCAGTTGCTCGGTCACCATTCACCAGACGTTTTCAATTGGTTAGAGATCTGGAGAATGTGCTGGCCAGGGCAGCAGTCGAACATTTGCTGTATCCAGAAAGGCCCGTACAGGACAACATGCGTTCCTGCATTATCCTGCTGAAATGTAGGGATCGAATGAAGGGTAGAGCCACGGGTCGTATCACATCTGAAATGTAACGTCCACTGTTCAAAGTGCTGTCAATGTGAACAAGAGGTGACCGAGACGTGTAACCAATGGCACCCCATACCCTCACGCCAGGTGATACGCCACTTTGGCGGTGACGAATACACGCTTCCAATGTGCGTTCACCGCAATGTCGCCAAACACGAATGCAACCATCATGTTGCTGTAAACAGAACCTGCATTCATCCGAAAAAATGACGTTTTGCCATTCGTGCACCCAGGGTAGTCGTTGAGTACACCATCGCAGGCGTTCCTGTCTGTGATGCAGCGTCAAGGGTAACCGCAGCCATGGTCTCCGAGCTGATAGTCCATACTGCTGCAAACGTCGTCGAACTGTTCGTGCAGATGGTTGTTGTCTTGCAAACGTCCACATCTGTTGACTCAGGGATCGAGACGTGGCTGCACGATCCGTTACAGCCATGCGGATAAGATGCCTGTCATCTCGACTGCTAGTGATAAGAGGCCGTTGGCATCCAGCACGGCGTTCCGTATTACCCTCCTGAACCCACCGATTCCATATTCTGCAAACAGTCATTGGATCTCGACCAACGCGAGCAGCAATGTTGCGATACCATAAGCCGCAATCGCGATAGGCTACAATCCGACCTTTATCAAAATCGGAAACGTGATGGTACGCATTTCTCCTCCTTACATGAGGCATCACAACAACGTTTCACCAGGCAACGCCGGTCAACTGCTGTTTGTGTATGAGAAATCGGTTGGAAATTTTCCTCACGTCAGCACCGTGCGTGAATGCTCTGAAAAACTAATCATTTGCATATCACAGCATCTTCTTCGTCTCGGTTAAATTTCGCGTCTGTAGCACGTCATCTTCGTGGTGTAGCAATTTTAATGGCCAGTAGTGTAATTAGAATGCAGTTTCCATCCTGCAGCCAGTTTATTTATGAATAAAACTTTCTCGAGAGAATAAAACACTCTTTCAGGCGCAAAATCCTAGCAAAACATCTGCGTTTCACAGGTGACGTTATACCAATTTAGCACTTCACAGCGTCATGCAAACTTTAATATAATGGTATAGAAATAAAGTCCACGTTTAATCTGCCTTTGTCATCGACGATTCTGATGTTTGTGTTCTACTCTCTGTGAAGATACACAGTTACGCTTTTGTGTAAGCAGACAGGTTGTTTCCGCGGATTGTGGTCGCGTGGAAAAAATGAACAGCTCTTTCATTTCTCTGAAAAGCGACGTTGCCAAGGCTGCCCAGAGGTAATCTCTGAGGGTGTCACGTATCTTCCCCATGGACGCACACGCATACGCAGTGGTGAATGCGTTGTATCGAGTCAGCAGGGGGCGGCAGTGCGGTCGCAGCTCGCTTCAGGACGCGTAAAGGGGGTGCCGTGGGGTTATCTGCCCTCGCTGCCATATCGCGAGGGTCGGCCTCGAAATACAGAAGGGGCGGGGAGGCTATGCCTAGGTCGATACTCCGCGTCTGCAGGGAAGCATTCCCCACCCTCCGCTACTCTACTCGCCGTCCGCCGGCGTCCCCGACAATAGGGTGGATGCACGGCAATTTGCTCACAAAACAAGCGCCGCTCTCCGTTCCACTGGGCACACCTAATGTAATAGCGGAGAGCCGGCAACTTCATTACCGTTATGCAATTTATTGAAGCGATATGTGCAACAATATTGGTCTACGCGAGCTTTGTTATTTCTTCTGCCCAACCCCAATAGAGATTTACGACGAAATGGAAACTACAGAGAAAATCCGATGAAGCTTTGCACAGATGTGTTGGATGGTGTCTGTAGTATGCCACTCGATCGCATGTTTTTCCATTTCTGAGTGCACAGTGAGCACATAAAGATGCCTAGAAGACAGTGTTTCCCGCTAAGTATGAGAGTCTTGTGAGAGATTTCGCCTAATTTCATGCAGCCCACATAACATAACTGTCATGCATTTCATTCTCTATGACAGTCCTCGCCCACACACTGTAGGGGCTTTGAAAATGTTGCTGCAGGGTTTTCGTAGAGAAGTGTTGATCATTTAGTAATCGCGAAAGCGTTACGGAGATGATAGAAAAACCCCAGTGGAAGACTCTGCAAGAAGGTCGCTCAGTAGCTCGGTACGGGCTTTTGTTGAAGTTTCGAGAACATACCTTCACCAAGGAGTCAAGCAGTGTATTGCTCCCTCCTACGTATATCTCGCGAAGAGACCATGAGGATAACATCAGAGAGATTAGAGACCGCACGGAGGCATACCGACAATCTTTCCATGAACAATACGAGACTGGAATAGAGGGGAGAACCGATAGAGGTACTCAAGATACCCTCCGCCACACACCGTCAGGTGCCTTGTGGAGTATGGATGTAGACGTTTAATCACCAACAACACAGGCTGTAATTGGTTCCACCTGAGTTTCATTGCTCGCATGAACGCTTGCTATGAAGACAACATTTTAGCACAGAAAACGAGCTTTGGACAAGTGTAGAGAATTGTCGGAAAGCACAGCCGAATGCCTTTTATGACTAGGGTATTGTAAAGTTGGTACAAGGCTACGACAAATATCTAAGTCAGACGGTGCCTATGTAGAGAAGCCGCTGGAAGGTGCAGCAAACTGTTGCAAATAAAACATTTTTAACTTTACAATGATTTATAATTCGCGACCGATCGGACCTTACTTTCCGAATAGCCTTGTATACTGAGTCAAAGTACCCTCACGAATGTGAAGACTGTTTTCCAATTTTATCTCCAACTGGTTAAACTTTGAAATGAAGTGCAATCTGGATATTGGGAGGTGCTGCGAAAAGATTATATGGTGAATCCTTGTTGGACTTGTTACCACAGGAGCAGGTGAATAATCTGCGCACAAATCTGAGCAGCACAAGCAACAATATCATGCCGCGAGTGCTCCGCAGCTGATGGTATCTGCGTCTATTACTAGCGCACTGCCGTGACAGAGGCAGGGATAAGAGCTGCAAGGAGAAAACGACATCGAAAAGACGCGATGGCGCGTGAAGTGCGTGCAAGAGGGCGCGTGTGCGTAGCAGCGTGTATCAGCCTGTAGTATCAACGCGAGTCTTACAGTTTGGCAGTAAGTTTGGACGAAAATAAAATCTAATTCTCCCCCATGAACCATGGACCCTGCCGTTGGTGGGGAGGCGTGCGTGCCTCAGCGATACAGATAGCCGTACCGTAGGTGCAACCACAACGGAGGGGTATCTGTTGAGAGGCCAGGCAGCAGCCTTTTCAGTAGTTGCAAGGGCAACAGTCTGGATGATTGACTAATCTGGCCTTGTAACACTAACCAAAACGGCCTTGCTGTGCTGGTACTGCGAATGGCTGAAAGCAAGGGGAAACTACAGCCGTAATTTTTCCCGAGGGCTTGCAGCTTTACTGTATGGTTAAATGATGATGGCGTCCTCTTGTGTAAAATATTCCGGAAATAAAATAGTTCCCCATTCGGATCTCCGGGCGGGGACTACTCAAGAGGATGTCGTTATTAGGAGAAAGAAAACTGGCGTTCTGCGGATCGGAGCGTGGAATGTCAGATCCCTTAATCGGGCAGGTAGGTTAGAAAATTTAAAAAGAGAAATGGATAGGTTAAAGTTAGATATAGTGGAGATTAGTGAAGTTCGCTGGAAGGAGGAACAAGACTTCTGGCCAGGTGACTACAGGGTTATAAACACAAAATCAAATAGGGGTAATGCAGGAGTAGGTTTAATAATGAATAGGAAAATAGGAGTGCGGGTAAACTACTACAAACAGCATAGTCAACGCATTATTGTGGCCAAGATAGATACGAAGCCCACGCCTACTACAGTGGTACAGGTTTATATGTCAACTAGCTCTGCAGATGACGAAGAAATTGAAGAAATGTATGATGAAATAAAAGAAATTATTCAGATTGTGAAGGGAGACGAAAATTTAATAGACGTGGGTGACTGGAATTCGGAAGTAGGTTGGTTCTTTTGGGGAAGGAGACCAGACAACGTGGTCATCGGTTTCATCGGATTAGGGAAGCATGGGGAAGGAAGTCGGCCGTGCCCTTTCAGAGGAACCATCCCGGCATCTGCCTGGAGTGATTTAGGGAAATCAATCGGCAGTAGGAAAAGGGATAGAAGGAAACGTAGTAGGTGAATATGGATTGGGGGTAAGAAATGAAAGAGGAACCCGCCTGGTAGAATATTGCACAGAGCACAACTTAAACATAGCTAACACTTGGTTCAAGAATCATAAAAGAAGGTTGTATACATGGAAAAAGCCTGGAGATACTAACAGGTTTCAAAATGGTTCAAATGGCTCTGAGCACTATGGGACTTAACATCTGTGATCATCAGTCCCCTAGAACTTAGAGCCACTTAAACCTAACTAACCTGAGGACATCACACACATCCACGCCCGAGGCAGGATTCGAACCTGCGACCGCAGCATGACAGGTTTCAGATAGATTATATAATGGTAAGACAGAGATTTAGGAACCAGTTTTTAAGTTGGAAGACATTTCCAGGGGCAGGTGTGGACTCCGACCACAATCTATTGGTCATGAACTGCAGATTAAAACTGAAGAAACTGCAAAAAGGTGGGAATTTAAGGAGATGGGACCTGGATAAACTGACTAAACCAGAGGTTGTACAGAGTTTCAGGGAGAGCATAAGGGAACAATTCACAGGAATGGGGGAAAGAAATACAGTAGAAGAAGAATGGGTAGCTTTGAGGGATGAAGTAGTGAAGGCAGCAGAGGATCAAGAGGTAAAAAGACGAGGGCTGGTAGAAATCCTTGGGTAACAGAAGATATATTGAATTTAACTGATGAAAGGAGAAAATATAAAAATGCAGTAAATGAAGCAGGCAAAAAGGAATATAAACGTCTCAAAAATGAGATCGACAGGAAGTGCAAAATGGCCAAGCAGAGATGGCTAGAGGAAAAATGTAAGGATGTAGAGGCTTATCTCACTAGGGGTAAGATAGATACTGCCTACAGGAAAATTAAAGACGCCTTTGGAGAAAAGAGAACCACTTGTATGAATATCAAAAGCTCAGATGGAAACCCAGTTCCAAGCGTAGAAGGGAAAGCAGAAAGGTGGAAGGAGTATATAGAGGGTCTATACAACGGCGATGTACTTGAGGACAATATTATCGAAATGGAAGAGGATGTAGATGATGATGAAATGGGAGATATAATACTGCGTGAAGAGTTTGACAGAGAACTGAAAGACCTGAGTCGAAACAAGGCCCCGAGAGTAGACAACATTCCATTAGAACTACTGACAGCCTTGGGAGATCCAGTCCTTACAAAACTCTACCATCTGGTGAGCAAGATGTATGAAACAAGCGAAATACCCCCAGGCTTCAAGAAGAATATAATAATTCCAATCCCAAAGAAAGTAGGTGTTGACAAATGTGAAAATTACTGAACTATCAGTTTAATAAGTCACAGCTGCAAAATACTAACGCGAATTCTTTACAGACGAATGGAAAAACTAGTAGAAGCCGACCTCGGGGAAGATCAGTTTGGATTCCGTAGAAATGTTGGAACACGTGAGGCAATACTGACCCTACGACTAATCTTAGAAGCTAGATTAAGGAAAGGCAAACCTACGTTTCTAGCATTTGGAGACTTGGAGAAAGCTTTTGACAATGTTGACTGGAGTACTCTCTTTCAAATTCTGAAGGTGGCAGGGGTAAAATACAGGGAGCGAAAGGCTACTGACAATTTGTACAGGAACCAGATGTCAGTTATACAGGTGCATTCAAGTTCTAAGGCCTCCGATTTTTTTTTCTAATTAACTACTCACCCGAAATCGATGAAACTGGCGTTACTTCTCGACGTAATCGCCCTGCAGACGTACACATTTTTCACAATGCTGACGCAATGATTCCATGGCAGCAGCGAAGGCTTCTTTAGGAGTCTGTTTTGACCACTGGAAAATCACTGAGGCAATAGCAGCACGGCTGGTGAATGTGCGGCCACAGAGAGTGTCTTGCATTCTTGCAAAATGCCAAAAGTCACTAGGAGCCAGGTCAGGTGAGTAGGGAGCATGAGGAATCACTTCAAAGTTGTTATCACGAAGAAACTGTTGCGTAACGTTAGCTCGATGTGCGGGTGCGTTGTCTTGGTGAAACAGCACACACACAGCCCTTCCCGGACATTTTTGTTGCAGTGCAGGAAGGAATTTGTTCTTCAAAACATTTTCGTAGGATGCACCTGTTACCGTAGTGCCCTTTGGAACGCAGTGGGTAAGGATTACGCCCTCGCTGTCCCAGAACATGGACACCATCATTTTTTCAGCACTGGTGGTTACCCGAAATTTTTTTTGTGGCGGTGAATCTGTGTGCTTCCATTGAGCTGACTGGCGCTTTGTTTCTGGATTGAAAAATGGCATCCACGTCTCATCCATTGTCACAACCGACGAAAAGAAAGTCCCATTCATGCTGTCGTTGCACGTCAACATTGGTTGGCAACATGCCACACGGGCAGCCGTGTGGTCGTCCGTCAGCATTCGTGGCACCCGCCTGGATGACACTTTTCGCATTTTCGGGTCGTCATGCAGGATTGTGTGCATAGAACCCACAGAAATGCCAACGCTGAAGGCGATCTGTTCAACAGTCATTCGGCGATTCCCCAAAACAATTCTCTCCACTTTCTCGATCATGTTGTCAGACCTGCTCGTGCGAGTCCGAGGTTGTTTCGGTTTGTTGTCACACGATGTTCTGCCTTCATTAAACAGTCGAACCCATGAACGCACTTTCGACACATCCATAACTCCATCACCACATGTCTCCTTCAACTGTCGATGAATTTCAATTGGTTTCACACCACACAAATTCAGAAAACGAATGATTGCACGCTGCTCAAGTAAGGAAAACGTCGCCATTTTAAGTACTTAAAACAGTTCTCATTCTCGCCGCTGGCGGTAAAATTCCATCTGCCGTACGGTGCTGCCATCTCTGGGATGTATTGACAATGAACGTGGCCTCATTTTAAAACAATGCGCATGTTTCTATCTCTTTCCAGTCCGGAGAGAAAAAAATCGGAGGCCTTAGAACTTGAATGCACCTCGTAAGAGTCGAGGGGCATGAAAGGGAAGCAGTGGTTGGGAAGGAAGTGAGACAGGGTTGTAGTCTCTCCCCGATGTTATTCAATCTGTATATTGAGCAAGCAGTGAAGGAAACAAAAGAAAAATTCGGAGTAGGTATTAAAATCCATGGAGAAGAAATAAAACCTTTGAGGTTCGCCGATGACATTGTAATTCTGTCAGAGACAGCAAAGGACTTGGAAGAGCAGTTGAATGGATTGGATAGTGTCTTAAAAGGAGGGTATAAGATGAACATCAACAAAAGCAAAATGAGGATGATGGAATGTAGTCGAATTAAGTCGGGTGATGCTGAGGGAATTAGATTAGGAAATGAGACATTTAAAGTAGTACAGGAATTTTGCTATTTGGGGAGCAAAATAACTGATGATGGTCGATGTAGAGAGGATATAAAATGTAAACTGGCAATGGCAAGGAAAGCGTTTCTGAAGAAGAGAAATTTGTTAACATCGAGTATAGATTTAAGTGTCAGGAAGTCATTTCTGAAAGTATTTGTATAGAGTGTAGCCATGTATGGAAGCGAAACTTGGACGATAAATAGTTTGGACAAAAAGAGAATAGAAGCTTTTGAAATGTGGTGCTACAGAAGAATGCTGAAGATTAGATGGGTAGATCAAATAACTAATGAGGAAGTATTGAATAGAATTGGGGAGAAGAGAAGTTTGTGGCACAACTTGACTAGAAGAAGGGTCCGGTTGGTAGGACATGTTCTGAGGCATCAAGCGATCACCAATTTAGTATTGGAGGGCAGCGTGGAGGGTAAAAATCGTAAAGGGAGACCAAGACATGAATACACCAAGCAGATTCAGAAGGATGTAGGTTGCAGTAGGTACTGGGAGATGAAGAAGCTTGCACAGGATAGAGTAGCATGGAGAGCTGCATCAAACCAGTCTCAGGACTGAAGACCACAACAACAACCACAACAAAATCTTATTAATCAAATTAGGCTAATAGTATAGTGTGGAGAAATATTAACGTTCAGTCAATGACAAAATTCGAGTTTCAGCTGAAGCACAACGCTGCCTGGTCACCTAGAAAACTTAATGTATGACTGCTAATGTAGAAAACGCAGAACTGTTAACTGGAATATTTGTTCTCTAATGTAGCGAACTTCATTTGGCGGGTAAACACCGTATTTCTACCTAAAATATCTAGCAATACTTGTAAGCTGTGTGTGTGTGTGTGTGTGTGTGTGTGTGTGTGTGTGTGTGCGTGTCTGTTGGAAAACAGAATTCCTCCCAAGAGCAGAGAACAGCGAAGCCCTGAAATTGTAAGTTGTGCGTTAAGTATGAACTTTTAAGTCCAAAAATGAAATTGGAAAGGCATTCTGACGCCCAGTGATTAATGAATAGTCACATACATAGATACAGCTACATCATTTTATCGAAACTGAAACTGTATTTTGCGTAGCTACCATCCGTATATAGAGCAGTAAGTAATTATTCATTAAGAACCTACCAAGAACCAAACAAAAATTTGCTTTCTGAACACAGAGTCCAAAGTTGCTGTGAGGATTTCGCCTCAAACAGGCTCTCACTGGCTTTAAGCATGAAAAAATAACTGGTCCCTCAAACTCAAAACATAAATTATTAGTATTATTTCCATCTAGTGTCAGGTTACTCCGTAGAAAATTTGTAAGCACCAATAGCCGGAACTGTAGTCGGCGATCTATTTTTTATCACCTGAATACGAATTTCATACTAAGAGGAAATAATTATTTTTAATGAAGTGCACTTGCAAGCTTAATTCATTGAGTGGCGTCAGATATATCAGAATATTCACGGGCCGTGATTAGAACCAACGAGTTAAAAGCAACATGGTGCGTAGTGGCAAGGCATGGTACCATATACATGCAACAAAGAAACTGAGTTTAGGAAGCAGTAATTTAGAAAGAAGTATATTAATATACATTGTTACCAGAACGACGGAATTAATTTACAAAGCCGCGTAGATTGTAAAGGTAAGACAAACATGGGTGAATTTCACAAAAAGGAACTGCATACTGAGTTCTCAGTGCTCAAAATTTAGTAAGACAGCAGTTCTCTCATAATTCAGGAGAAGATAATAACATTCGGTCTACAACACGATGGGCTATAAAGATCACATTCCTCACTATAATCAGCTCCCATTTAACATAGAAGTTTTATGAGTATCGTACAGCGTCATAATGTAAAACACTGTACTGGAGAAACCACCGTTTCGGCTATTGTTACAGTAGCCTTCTACAGGGTCTCCTGATGGGCTTTAGATGTGAAGAGTTGCTTATATTTTGACACTGCCGCTCAATCAGTATGAAGTTACGCCATACTGAAAGGTGGTAGTAATGATGAAATGAAATGTTGTGTGGCTACGGCCTCCCGTCGGGTAGACCGTTCGCCTGGTGCAGGTCTTTCGAGTTGACGCCACTTCGGCGACCTGCGCGTCGATGAGGATGAAATGATGATGATTAGGGCAACACAACACCCAGTCCCTGAGCGGAGAAAATCTCCGACCCAGCCGGGAATCTAATCCGGGACCTTAGGATTGACATTCCGTCACGCTGACCACTCAACTACCGGGCCGGACGGTAGTAGTGATTGAGGCGGAAGGAGCGAGAACTTTATCATTACATGTCGTTACGATAGATGGAGTGGGGAACTGCTGCTGTCTATTGCTTATTGCATTGTTTGTTATGACTAGTGCTCATCGGCGAATGAAGAGTGGGCTCCTGTTGTCGTCCGGCTGGACAAGAAAAATGCTCTATACACTGCACGTGTGTGCAAGATGGAATGTCATTGTGGAGAAGTATACATCGGTGCAACCGGTAGGCCGATAGCAACGCCCATACGAGAACATGAGTGATATATGCAGTGGCCGAACACCGACAAGACTACAGCAAGGAAATCAAATTTAACGAAACTCACATACAGTACTAGTTAAACAGCCGGCTTTGACAAAACACGAGATCAGAGAAGCCATAGTAATAATGAAACACCCTAATAACGTGAACAGAGAGGATGGACACACGCTTGCCCCATCCTGGCTCCAGCTTTTAAGAGTCGAACAGGCCGCACCGACAACACGTGAGGCGAACGCTACCGGCGAGTAACTGCCGCAGTACGGCCTGCGTCCAAAGACAACGTTTGTGGAAATTTTGCTGGGAAAGGAAAACTGACCCAAATTTTCTACAAAATCAGACCTGATCCTTCCTAGTAACGTACGAGTTTCGGGAATAATATTGTTCTGTGGCTTGCATATTATAACGCTGTAGCGTGTACGTGCATTACACGAACAGAACACCAGTTGTAGAAGTATGAAACCGGAATTTGGTTGCAATAATTACACGTCTGTTGTTTGAAACTGATACACAATATTTTTTTCAAAATAATCTACACTGCTATTTGTAAATTTCTCCCACCTTTCCTGCACGCTATGAATGCCACACCAAGAAAAAAAGGTTCTTCTTTTGAAGCGAACCAGTCAGCGAGCCATTTTCGTACATTTTCATACGAATTGAAGCGTTGTTCAGCGACAGCGTGTCCCAGTGATGCAAACAGATGATAATCGGATGGAATAAAATCTGAAGAATACGCTACATGCCCTAGTATTTCCCAACTGAACGCCTCCATCGTTTCCTTGACCCATTTTGCTGTGTGTGATGGAGCGTTGTCTACATATACATCTTCATTTATACTCCGGAAGCCACCCAACTCTGTGTGGCGGAGGGCACTTTACGTGCCACTGTCATTACCTCCCTTTCCTGTTCCATTCGCGTATGGTTCGCGGGAAGAACGACTGCCGGAAAGCCTCCGTGCGCGCTCGAATCTCTCTAATTTTACATTCGTGATCTCCTCGGGAGGTATAAGTAGGGGGAAGCAATATATTCGATACCTCATCCAGAAACGCACCCTCTCGAAACCTGGACAGCAAGCTACACCGCGATGCAGAGCGCCTCTCTTGCAGAGTCTGCCACTTGAGTTTGCTAAACATCTCCGTAACGCTATCACGCTTACCAAATAACCCTGTGACGTAACGCGCCGCTCTTCTTTGGATCTTCTCTATGTCCTCTGTCAACCCGACCTGGTACGGATCCCACACTGATGAGCAATACTCAAGTGTAGGTCGAATACTGGTACCCGCCTTACCAACAATTAATTTTATATGATCATTCCACTTCAAATCGTTCCGCACGCATACTCCCAGATATTTTACAGAAGTAACTGCTACCAGTGTTTGTTCCGCTATCATGGAGCAATATGACTGTGTTGCATTTTTCCATATTCTGGTCGATTTAAATCGATCATTTGCTGTTGGTAGCGATCAGTGTTAACGGTTTCACCTAGTTTTAGCAGTTCATAATAGATGACGCCCGTCTGATCCCTACCAAACACAGAGTATTGTCTTCCTTCCAAAGCGATTTGATCTTGCAGTGGATGTCGATGGTTTGCCTGGGTCCACCCATGATTTACGAAGCTTAGTATTCTCAAAATATATCCATTTTTCATCGCCTGTCATTATTCGATGGAGAAACGACTTTCTTTTGTATATGGCGAGCAGCATTTCGCATGTGATCTTTCGAGTGGCTTGCTGTCTGTCATTCAGTGCATGCGGAACCCATTTCCCCACATTCTGCACCTTTCCCACAGCTTTTAACCGAAGAGAAACGGCTTTCTGCGTCACATTCAATTGCTCCGAGAGTTCACGTTTAGTTTGAGTACCATCTTCCTCCAGTAAAGCCTGCAATTCGAACTTTTTCGGTGGTTCCATACGCTCATCGTTTCTCACGTCAAAATCACCACTTTTGAGTTTTTTGAACCACTTGAAACAGTGTGTTTCCACAAGAGCATGTTCGCCGAAAGCTTTGACAATCATTCGATGCGATTCTGCAGCGATTTTATTCAAATGGCAACAGAAAACCAAAGCTGCCCGCAAATCGTAGCTCGTAGGCACAAAACTCGACATGTTTACGGGTTTGAAAGAGATACCGATGTACGGAACTTGGGTTACTGTGCGCTGACATTCGTCGTCAGCCGTTACAAAAAGCAGATGGCGCTGCAGACGCGGTCTCACGGGCCCTACAGTGACGGCTAACACCACCTATAGGTAAATTCCGGTTTCATACTTCAACACCTGGTATATGTAGTGGTATACGCATAGAAATTATTGCGAATCTTATTTCTAATGCAAATGAAAAAGTTAATCTTTGCAATGGGTTCGTATCAGAAGTGCAGCTTCTAACGACGCTAAATGAAAGAATAGTTAAAGATCTTGAAAACTAGCTTAACCAGATGGGATACTAATGCACGACACGCTGAAGATTTAACTATGCCTTCGAAGAGAATTGTGGGCATTAATTCTTACCATAAAATTCTTTACATATTTCACAGATCAGGATTAAAAAATTAGGTAGTGTAAGATCACGAATCTTCCTTACGAATGTTTTGTTAGCACGATATACTACAGAAGGGAATCGTCTTTCTTAAGAGGGGTAGGACGTCAAACGGGTCGACTTGGAGCAGGTGAGACACCACAGGACATTTTAATTTCCACTGTCTATACTTTTTACAAATAAATTCATAAAACTTTGTCAGCTTGACCATAAAGGATTCAAAATTCACACTCATAGCAGTGGAAGTTCGAAAACATAACGAAGTATTTTTTTTTTTTACATGTGAAATTTCATCATTTTTTTTACTTACTAATGGCAGCATTTGTTCCTATAGGTACACTTTTCTTCATAAGTAAGAGAGATGGTTCGATGAATTTTGCACAGCATACAAACCATACTTCAAGGTGTATCAAACTCTAGAATTTTCCAAATCTATCAAAAACTGTGGTAAAATTTGAGGTAATTAACCACAAAATTCGTGTTTTTTCTAAACATGAAGTTTAAAATACAACAGATCATTCGTTTTTTCGTAAATTAAATAAAGTCTAAAGTTTCATATACCTGTAAGTATGGTATGTATGCTGTGCAAAATTCATCCAAGAATCTCTCGAACTTATGAAGAAAAGTTGTAAGGGGTCCGTAGGCCCTTACTATAAATTTGCACTCGGCACAGGTCGATAGGGCGAACAATCGATTGTGTCGTGTTGCGAGAGCGAGTGTAGAGTTGAGCGAGTGCCATGTTGCGGGTAGAGGTGTGTGGAGGCCAGTTGTCGAAATACAAGGCTTTATCGGAGAAGGGAGTCGCCATCACCGTGGTTACACCCTTTTGTACTAGAAATAATACCGGGAAGGTGAAGAAGTATTATTACGAAAGTGATCAGTGACATTTCTAGGGCCGATATTTGGTTTCGCGTCTACCGCGCCGGCATCACCTTGGATTGCAGTGTTGGATGCAGTGATGGATTAGCGTGTGACGATAATGGAAAATGAAGAAGCCTGTGCTGAGATTAGCCGTAATTAGATATGTATGACGAAGGCAGTGGCTGTCTCCTTTTTCTTGTGTTTTTGAGACGAATATAGGTTCGTAATTAATGAAACTGTGTTGGTGTTTTTCTTGTTACCAGACATTTCATTGTTACAGTATTGAACAGGACGAACTGGAAAGTAACAACTTCCGTAGCAGTCAATTCCGATTACCAGCCCCATTAGGTACGCGGTCATATTAATAATAAATATTGGGCTGCTATTCGATCAGATCGGGTCGGGATAAATAAACGGAGGTGTTACAAAGTGTACCTATAGCAACAAATGCAGCCATTAGTAAGTGAAAAAATAATGAAATTTCAGACGTAAAAAAAATTATTTTGTTATATTTTCGAACTTCCACTGCAATGAGTGTGAATCCTGAATCCTTCCTGATGATGCTGACAAAGTTTTATGAATTTATTTGTAAAAGTATAAACACTGGAAATTAAAATGTCCTGTGATGCCTCTCCTGCTCCAAGTCGGCCCGTTTGACGTCCTACCCCCCTTAAGCAGTTGAGCATGCATCAGAGACAAATGACAGGACGATCCATGGGTAGTAGTGATGCCGAATTTTTATTACTTCTTTATAACCAGCGAGTGGAGCTGATAATAGCAGGAGCTCTAAAATATCATTGAAATATAGCTGCTTTGGTTCTGTCTGCTCCAGGCAGAGATACACCAAGAATGCAAAGTCCGTACTCGTGTGATACTACAACGTGAGTATAAAAAATGAGTTTGATGTATTATGAACGTAAAATATAAATATTTAGCAACAGTGTGAGACTGAAGTCTTTCTGAGATAAATTTAGTGCTGAAATCTTCGCGAGATATCAACCGAGTGGCAACGTCCTCTCGAAGAAGCGTTTGAACGGGTATCCTACACGTCATCTTCCAGCGAAGTCACCATAAAACGACAGCATTGTGAAAAGACACCTTTTTGCTTCTTTGCTTTTGCACCATCTTAAAACTGTTAGAGCTCCATCCCGCACTGTTGTTCTATATGAGGATGTAGGCTCTCAACGCCTGCAGATGGAGGCTCGTCGAAACGTTGTTTCAAGAATACGATGCCACTCGGCTGAGAGCTAGACAAGATTTCATTAGTGTTTTGCAACCGTTTCGTAGCCCAGCAGGCAGTGCTTCAACTAACGGTGCAGGGACCGTATGCAGTAGGCTGCGGCCACGCTTACAGGTGTTTCAGAGGCAGGCAACGCCTCCCTATTAGCGGAGAGGCGGGGCGGCTTGATTAAGAGAGCTCTGTGCCGGACGGCTGCGAAAATTGTTATTAGCGCTTCATTAAAAGCGAATCAGAGTGTTTGCTCGCCGGCGTGGGGGCCTGGACCGGTAAACTCGCGGGCCGGTCGCAAACCCTGCGCCAGCTGCAGCCAGCAGGTCCCAACCCGTGAGCCGCTGTGTTCTCGGAGTACGCAGGATGTATCCAGCCTTTTGAGGCAAACTAAAACCACTGATAGTGGGTCCACAACCGATTATACTGAGATAGGGAACCAATGATCGGAAATGCATGTATATCGTGTTATGGACATACGCAGCTACAACGCATAACAACAACGTAGCGGACAGTATTTTATAAATTATAGAGCGCAACAATTAGTCGTCCTTTTTTTGCAAGTTAAGGATAATTGCAGAATGTGGTGCAACACAACGTGGCACTGCACAAAACTGGAACTAATAGCATAGGCACTTAGGGAACACAGACCTGTAAGTCCGCGGTATTGGTGATAAGTTGACAAAGCCGTCCCGAAACACATGTGCTACAAAACGCCATGTTTCCTGCGCATGTAACCCGACATCAGCGTGGGATATGATAACCATGCACACGTACACAGGCCGCACAACGGGTTGGAATACACTGGATCAGGTGGTCGAGCAGCTGCTGGGGTATAGCCTCCCATTCTTGCACCAGTGCCTGTCGGAGCTCCTGAAGTGCCCTGGGTTTGAAGACGTGCAGCGATACGTTGACCGAGAGCATCCTAGACGTGTCCGATGGGATTTAGGTCTGGAAAACAGTTAGGCCACTCCATTCGCCTGATATCTTCTGTTTCAAGGTACTCCTCCATGATGGCAGCTCAGTGGGGCCGTGCGTTATCATTCATCAGGAGGAAGGTGGGACCCACTGCAACCCTGAAAAGGCGGACATACTGGTGCAAAATGTCATCCCGATACACCTGACAGTTCAAAGAACGGTGACTGATGCCCGAACAACAGGGAACTAACATGCATCGAGATTAGAAAATAGTGCATTGATAATGGTTAGGCACTAGCCAAAATCTGGATTTGCGTAATAAAACCTGCACAAAAAAAGGACGACTAATTGTTGCGTTCTATAATTGATACACTCATGCTCATAAATTAAGGATAATGCGGAAAGATGGTGAAACAACGCTCTGGTGGGCAGTTTGCGGGCTTAGACCACCTCGGGGTATGACCATGCGGTGCATCTGACCTGTTGTCGTCGCACGGTAGCGCTGGCAGCAGTCCACATACGCAGAGGTTTGTTGGTGCTTGTCAGAGTACAGTGCAGCGAGTAAGTGTGCAGACGTTTTCAGACGTGCTAATGGTGACTGTGTGTTGAAAATGGTTCAGAGAACACATATTGATGGCGTTATGAGGGATAGAATACTAGGGCGACTGGAGACTGGTCAAACACAGCAGGTCGTAGCACGGGCCCTCCGTGTGTCACAAAGTGTGATCTCAAGACCATGGCAACGATTCCAGCAGACAGGAAACGTGTCCAGGCGCTACAGTACGGGACGTCCACAGTGTACAACACCACAAGAAGACCGATATCTCACCATCAGTGCCCGCAGACGGTCACGGAATACTGCAGGTGGCCCTGCTCGGGACCTTACCGCAGACACTGGAACCGTTGTCTCCAGACACACAGTATAAATATGACTGAACAGACATGGTTTTTTGGAGACCTGCAAGGTGCATTCCACTGATCCCTGGTTACAGGAAAGCCCGTAAAGCCTGGTGTCAAGAACACAGTACATGGTCATTGAACAGTGGTCCCAGGTTACGTTCACGGGCGAGTCTAGGTATAGTCTAAACAGTGATTCTCGTCGCGTTTTCATCTGGCGTGAACCAGGAACCAGATACCAACCCCTTAATGTTCTTGAAAGGACCTGTATGGAGGCCGTGGTTCGATGGTGTGGGGTGGGATTATGATTGGTGCACGTACACCCCTGCATGTGTTTGACAGATGTAACAGGACAGGTGTATCGGGATGTCATTTTGCACCAGTATGTCCGCCTTTTCAGGGGTGCAGTGGGTCCCACCTTCCTCCTGATGGAGCCGGCCGAAGTGGCCGTGCGGTTAAAGGCGCTGCAGTCTGGAACCGCAAGACCGCTACGGTCGCAGGTTCGAATCCTGCCTCGGGCATGGATGTTTGTGATGTCTTTAGGTTAGTTAGGTTTAACTAGTTCTAAGTTCTAGGGGACTAATGACCTCAGAAGTTGAGTCCCATAGTGCTCAGAGCCATTTGAACCATTTGAACCTCCTGATGGATGATAACGCACGGCCCCACTGAGCTGCCGTCTTGGAGGAGTACCTTGAAGCCGGCCGCGGTGGCCGTGCGGTTAGGGCGCTTCAGTCCTGAACCGCGTGACTGCTACCGTCGCAGGTTCGAATCCTGCCTCGGGCATGGATGTGGGTGATGTCCTTAGGTTAGTTAGGTTTAAGTAGTTCTAAGTTCTAGGGGACTGATGACCTAAGATGTTAAGTCCCATAGTGCTCAGAGCCATTTGAACCAGCCAAGTACCTTGAAACAGAAGATATCAGGCGAATGGAGTGGCCTACCTGTTTTCCAGACCTAAATCCCATTGAGCACGTCTCGGATGCTCTCGGTCAATGTATCGCTGCACGTCTTCTAACCCAGGACACTTCAGGAGCTCCGACAGGCACTGGTGCAGGAATGGGAGGCTATACCCCAGCAGCTGCTCGACCACCTGATCCAGTGTATGCCAACCCGTTGTGCGGCCTGTGTACGTGTGCATGGTTATCATATCCCACACTGATGTCGGGTTACATGCGCAGGAAACATGGCGTTTTGTAGCACATGTGTTTCGGGACGGCTTTGTCAACTTATCACCAATACCGCGGACTTACAGGTCTGTGTTCCCTAAGTGCCTATGCTATTAGCTCCAGTTTTGTGTAGTGGTACGTTGTGTTGCACCACATTCTGCAATTATCCTTAATTTATGAGCATGAGTGTACATCACGTAACAGTCGCTGAGTGCACTCTCTTTCCTAGTGGAAGATAACCTGATGGTAGTAATTGTTCAAAGCGACAGTCGCCAGTCTTATTGTATCTACTCCAACGGCGCAGGTAGTTCCGCCGCATTCTCGCCAAGATCCCGGGAGTCTTTGTACACTGGAACAGGCAGCGCGTGATAAACAACGTACACCTCTGACTGAGCAGACATACTGTACACAACTTACATATACTAAGATGGTATCTGTTCTTTCGGACATGTCCGATGGAACAGATACCATCGGTGACCATGCAGAGGATAGTGCGACTGCAGGGATTTATCTCCGGCACGCCTCCCGCGAAACCCACATCCTCGGTGGCTCAGATGGATAGAGCGTCTGCCATGTAAGCTGGAGATCCCGGGTTCGAGTCCCGGTCGGGGCACACATTTTCATCTGTCCCCGTTGACGTATGTCAACGCCTGTAAGCAGCTAAGGGTGTTCATTTCATTGTAATTTCATTCTAACGAGCTGCTTGGTCACCGATGGTACATGTCCGAAAGAACAGATACCATCTTAGTGTGTGTATATATATATATATATATATATATATATATATATATATATATATATATATAGTTAAGGCTCTCCGGCCATTTGATCATCTTCTTCTGTGCGAATGCACAAACAGTGCCCGAACTCTTACGGGAATCGGCAACGCGCCGCGAGTAATAAGTATAATGGGCAGGGGTACTATGAATGTAGTGCGGGCAATACGTTGAGAGTGTGGGTTTCGCGGGAGGCGTGCCAGAGATAAATCCCTGCAGTCGCGCTATCCTCTGTGTCCTCGGTGGCTCAGATGGATAGGGCGTCTGCCATGTATGCAGGAGATCCCGGGTTCGAGTCCCGGTCGGGCACACATTTTCATCTGTTCCCTTTGACGTATGTCAACGCCTGTAAGCAGCTAAGGGTGTTCTTTTCATTGTAATGTACACAACGTAGCTCATGCACGTGTGCCATGTGACGGCGGCATACATCACACCGGTGCATCAACCTGTGCCACGCGCGCTCCACAATACCTGGTGTCAGTTGTTTATTGCATCAGACAGCCTGTGATGTTGCTGTGTACAGTGCATGACGCGTAGTCAAAGATGGAGCGTCATTCGTCACGAATGTTTGCAGACATGCATTTAATGTACGGTGCGGCAGGATGTAGTACCCGAAGCACTAATGTACACAGAACTCCTTCCCAATAGGCGTTATCCTAATTGGAAGAAATTTATCTCCATGGATACTTACGAGTGACGGGGTTGCTCACGCCACAGAGAGTCGCCCAAGATTCCCGCCAAAGACATTTCCGAAAACCAGACTTTGAGGAGATGGCGTTGAATCGCATGGCCGACCACCTAACAATAAGTACCTATCAACTTGCCCGTGAAACGCACGCTTCGAAGGATACAGTTTGGACAGTACTGATGGACTAGGTATCATAAGGAACGTGCAAACACTCGTACCACCGGATTTTGAGTCCCGCGTTCACGTGTGTCAACGGACTTTCCGCCGCAGTGCTGTAGTGCTGAACTTCGCACAGTTTGTATTGTTCACAGGTGAGGCCTCATTCACCCGTAATGGTGTTTTCAACAGCCGCCATAGCCAAGTCTGAAGAGAGGAAAATTCTCATGCCATCCACGTCGGTAGCCACCGGCAACGATTCTCTGTCAACGTGTTGACGGACATTGTCTGAGATCACCTAATATAACCTTATCTGTTGCCTCCCAGTTTGAGTGGTCCACGTTACCTGGTGTTCTACATCTACATGGATACTCTGCAAATCACATTTAAGTGCCTTGCAGAGGGTTCATCGAACCACCTTCACAATTCTCTATTATTCCAATCTCGTATAGCGCGCGGAAAGAATGAACACCTATATCTTTCCGTATGAGCTCTGATTTCCCTTATTTTATCTTGGTGATCGTTCCTCCCTATGTAAGTGGCTGTCAACAAAATATTTTCGCATTTGGAGGAGAAAGTTGGTCATTGGAATTTCGTGAGATGATTCCGTCGCAACGAAAAACGCCTTTCTTTTAATGATTTCCAGCCCAAATCCTGTATCATTTCTGTGACACCCTCTACCTTATTTCGCGATAATACAAAACGTGCTGCCTTCTTTGAACTTTTTCGCTGTACTCCGTCCGTCCAGCTAGTAAAGATTCCACACCGCGCAGCAGTATTGTATAAGAGGACGGACAAGCGTAGTGTAGGCAGTCTCCTTAGTAGGTCTGTTACATTTTCTAAGTGTCCTGCCAATAAAACGCAGTCTTTGGGTAGTCTTCCCCACAACATTTTCTGTGTGTTCCTTCCAATTTAAGTTGTTGGTAACTGTAATACCTAGGTACTTACTTGAATTTACGGCTTTTAGATTAGACTGATTTATCGTGTAACCGAAGTTTAACGAATTCCTTTTAGCACTAATGTGGATGACCTTACACTTTTCGTTATTTAAGGTCAACGGCCACTTTTCGCACCATTCCGATATTTCTTCTAAATCGTTTTGGAGATTTGCTGTTACGTGTCTTGGAGTCTGTACTCCTTGTTGTCTGCGAAAGTATGTGGCTTCAACACGACTGTGTACCAGCCCACATCGATGTTAATGTCCTCGAGCACCTGAACAACACGTAGTCTCATCACTGGATTGGAAGTGGAAGTCCTGTTCCATGATCAGCGCGATCGCTGGATCTCACACCCCTCGACTTTTTCCTCTGGGGTTACGTCAAGAAGTTGGTCTATGAAACCCTTTAGAAACGGATGAAGATGTGCTTGCTAGGGTGAAAGCTGGCTGTCTCTTGGTGCAACAGACACCAGGGGTCTTTGAGAGAGAGCTCCAGAACGTCATGCGCAAAAAAAAAGAAAAAAACATCTGAGAGCATCAGTCCCATAGAACTTAGAACTACTTAAACCTAACTAACCTAAGAACATCACACACATCCATGCCCAAGGCAGGATTCGAATCTGCGGCCGTAGCAGTCGCACGGTTCCGGACTGAAGGGCCTAGAACCGCTCGTCCACCACGGCCGGCGCGCCATTTCCATGTATGCATAGAGACTGGTGATCGTTACTTGCCATGAGCTACGTTACTGTTTTACTGTGTACACTGTGTATGTCCATAACACAATAAATATGCATTTCCGACTATTGGTTCTCTGTCTCAGCATAATCGGTTGTGAAACCACTACAACGTGTTTCAATCTGACCCAAAACGTTTGAGACACCCTATGTAGGAGACACATTCATAAATAAGAGGACACCCGATCCTTCACAGTTTCTAAAGTGTGGTGACATCCGAGTCAATGTTCCCGCTTTGACACCTCCGTTCTTCTGTACACTTTTTCGCCGGCTGGCCTCCTCGTGTTCCCCACTGATGTTCACACCTGCGTTAGTTTCGGATGCCAAACAAATTGCTTTCTCAGCGCTTTGACTCCAGCAGTCTTTGAAATGTTCTCTGCGGAAATGGGGTCGACAAACCAATCTACCTGATGGCGGCTAGAGATCGAGTGGGTACCACAAACATCAGTGTGAAGGTGTCTTTTTTTCGTAACTATGCATCACGAGGTAATACACTTTGACGACCGTGGTATGCACAATTACAAGGATCACTCCAAAAGAAATGCACACTATTTTTTTTTTAAATCCATCTTTTATTCTACATGTTTGAAAGTCTTACAGCGTGTAGATACATCCCTTAGGAACAATATTTTCATTTCTCCACATAATTTCCATCCCTCTCAGCTGCCTTATGCCATCTTGGAACCAGCCCCTGTATACCCGCACGGTAAAATTCTGGACCAACCTGTTGGAGCCACTGTTTGGCAGCGTGCACAAGGGAGTCATCATCTTCAAACCTTGTTCCACGAAGAGAGTCTTTCAGTTTCCCAAAGAGATGATAGTCACATGGAGGCAGGTCAGGACTGAAAGGCGGGTGTCTCAGTGTTGTCCATCCGAGTTTTGTGATCGTTTCCATGGTTTCTGACTAACATGTGGCCGTGCATTGTCGTGCAACAGCAAAACATCCTGCTTTTCCCGATGTGGTCGAACACGACTCAGTCGAGCTTGAAGTTTCTTCAGTGTCGTCACATATGCTTCACAATTTATGGAGGTTCCACTTGGCATGATGTCCACAAGCAAGAGTCCTTCGGAATCGAAAATCACAGTAGCGATAACTTTTTCAGCTGAAGGTGTGGTTTTGAATTTTTTTTCTTGGGTGGATTTGCATGATGCCACTCCACTGATTGCCTCTTCGTCTCTGGTGAAAAATGATGGAGCCATGTTTCATCACCTGCCACAATTCTTCCAAGAAATTCATCTCCACCATTCTCCTACTGTTCCAAAAGTTGGGTGGATACCGTTTCTCTTGTTTCTTTGTGAGCCACTGTCAACATCCTGGGAACCCACCTGGCACAAACCTTTTTTAAAGCCAACACTTTCAGTATTCTGCAAACACTTCCTTCCCCTATCCCAACGTAGCGTGACAATTCGTTCACTGTGATGCGTCTGTCAGCAGTCACCAGTTTGTTAACTCTCTGCACATTATATGGAGTGTGTGCAGTACGAGGCCTGCCGCTGCGAGGACAATCCTCAATATTGCCGTGCCCGCTTTCATCACGTAACCTGCTTGCCCACCGAATAACTGTACTGCGATCGACAGCAGCATCTCCATACACCTTTTTCAACCTCTTATGGACGTTTCCCACTGTCTCGTTTTCACATCACAGGAATTATATGACAGCACGTTGCTTCTGACGAATGTCAAGTGTAGCAGCCATCTTGAAGACATACTGTGACGGCGCCACTCACGGGAACAGGTTGAACTAAGTTTGAATACAAGGGGGAAGGATTTATCTACACACTGTAAAACTTTCACACATGCAGAATGAAAACTGTATTTTAACAAAAATAGTGTGCATTTCTTTTGAAGTGACCCTCGTATGTATGTTTCGAGAGTTTTATATGACTATATGAGGGCTATGTATCAACACCTGTTATAGATGCCAGAGGTCGAATATACCGCTACAGGTGTAAGGTCCTTTTATTTAGAACACGGCCGGTTTCGGTCTCTTGTACGCCCATCTTCAGGTGTTAACTTCTTGAAGTGACCCGCGCCGTGGTGGGAGAGTACACGACGCGGTGTGCTACCAGCGAGCGGAAAGCACTCCTATGTTACATTCAGCTTCTTCTTTGAGAATTACGTCGCCGATCTATGCTACATGGTACAGAGACATCACGACGAAATCAGACAAGTGACTTTAATGTGCCTACTGTCAAGTTTCTGCGCCCCGATTTCAGCTCTCGAACACTTGTAGCTGACAGTCTAACCAGCGGTTATTAGTAGTATAAACTGCCACTCGTAAAGGGGACGATTCAACTTCACGAGCACTAATAGATGTCACTGAAATATTCTGCAGATAACTGAAATGGTCCTTTCAACTTATTATCCGAAAGACTCCTACTGGGAAAATTTCGGAAGTGATGAGATGACTGTTAATTACGAAGTGAACAGTTCAGTACATGAATAACTGTGCACTGTCTAATAACGTCTCTCAGAACCAACTTCCACCGTCGATTTCTACATACGCATGTCGAAATATGGTGCTAGCCTGTTAGCGATGGTACCCGAGGAACTTGAGTCACTGATTGCAAGAGGGCGGCAAAATATATCTGTCAAGATTAAAACGCTGAAATAAAGGACGCAGAAAATGATGAATTATTCCAGGATCTAGGACAGAGACTGAGAACAAGAGGTAGCAGGAACAATTCTGGACTTTGGACTGTTATTCTAATATTCATCTATCGTTAGAGACACAAATGGTCACAAAAGATGTCATGTTTCAGTCGCATTAAAAATTCAGTACTGCCTAAACACTATAATGAATATTGAAAACGACGTGTACATTGTGTTGCACGAAGCGAAAATATTTTGTCAGTGTGCCGGACAATTAACAGTTGCTCAAAGTTTTATTCTGTCGTCTTTCCCTTGGAAAATAAATACTGGAGCCTCTAGAAACAGCAGGGTACATCGTTGTTACTTCTAACGTTCTTCTAATCAAGCTCCAGGAGAATGATATTTCGAAAGCACCGCAAGTAAGAAAAAAAATCTATTGTATCCATTAGAGATAACTGTGAAAGCCTACAATTGCATAACGATGGTTTCCAGTATCAAAATATTCACTGAAGCAAATCACAATATATTGTTTACTTATAGTGTCAGGCGTACGATACGTTGCGTCAAATTGTTCCAATTGTCAGTGTAATGCTACTTTATTTTGACATGGTTAGAACGACGTCTAACACTTCATACGTAATTTTTGAAAAAACCAAAAAACGCCGTTAACAATGGAAATTATGTACCGAAACGTGTCGTGGAATGGAATAACTCAACAGATAAAAGATCTCGACTTTTAAGTGTTTTGATAATAAATACGGAACCATTGGAAAACTTCGCTCGACAACAGAAGAAAAAACAGACAGAAGGAAGGATTGATAAAGTATAGATAGGCCAGTCACTGACGTGTTAGAAATTTTTCAGGGCAATGGATGCGTGAGATCAGACCAACTGGAGTTAAGAAGTGAATCTGAAGTTCTAACATTAATAGTACATACGGTATACAGGAACTAATCTTATGTTTGTAGCCGAGCGGCTCTAGGCGCTTCAGTCCGGAACCGCGCTGCTGCTACGGTCCCAGGTTCGAATCCTGCCTCGAGCATGGATGTGTGTGATGTCCTTACGTTAGTTGGGTTTAAATAGTTCTAAGTCTATTGGACTGATGACCTCAGATGTTAAGTCCCATAGTTCTTAGACCCTTTTTTATGTTTGTAGGAAATCGGTGGACTAAAGGCGTACAGCAACTTAGCTGAAAATTATTGACTAATTTGCGGCAAATGGATTGTCATTACGCATAGATGAAACAATACACGCAGTTGCGTGCCGTACAACGCCTGACAACAATGTCAGAAATAATATTTGAGGGGAAATCAGTAAACGAAGTAGAATACTCCAACTTCTTAGGTAGTTGTATTTATATGAACCTGGAAGTAAAATGCAACAGTTTTTCTTAAACCTATATGCTCTGCAGCTTTTACTTTATGGTTTAAAAGTAGACTTTCGAGATGGAAGTTTAGCAAAGTTGACTTTTTTTCGTATTTTCACCCAGTAATATCTTACAATATCAATACTAAGAGATCTCTTTACTGCCGAAGAAAACTTTCGTTGCACAAAACCACATAATAAGGTTGATATGTGGCTCCATCAACAGAAAATCTCTTTGAACATTTGGGCATTTGACAGCCACATAGCACAACTCTGGTTAACAAGTTTGCTGTAGATATTCTATCACAGTTCCAGAACAACACTATCGATCATGAATAAAATAATAGGAGGGAAAACGCCTTACACAATCCGTGACTCAGCCTGTGTTACGCAAAGGGGTGAGCTATTACCGAATAAGAATTTTTGACCACCGAACAGCTAATAAGAACAATATAATAGCCAAGATTTTAATACTTCTGGTAACGCTTCGAACGTTTAACAGCACTTCTACTAGTGCGTAAAATTTTACATTTCACGACAGATATTTGTTTGCGCTGCCCCACCTGAGTGTTAATAATTCCACTGCTTATGCTAGCAAGCTTTCATTTCAGCAGTTGCGACGTATAAAAATTTTTCTATGATCTTTAAATTATTCCTCGTTAAGCTTCACGTTGTGGAAAGGTTTTTCTCCAGTAGTTTTTACTTTTTCGAACTCTGTAGAGGTGGAAACAACAGGAGGAAACTTTTTCTTTCCCACGATAATGTGGTGAGGGATAGTCGCTTTTCCTCAGACTGCAGGAGACGATATCGATTCGGCTCTACAGCCAGCGCAGTATTTCAGGATTTCTGAGAAGGCGTCGGCCGTAAGGCGCGCACGCACCAATCCGTCTCCCTTTTAGCGCAGAGAACAAGAAAGGTCAGATATTTAAGAATGTACGGTACTTGGCTATACGCTGTTTATAGATCGCAAGGGTCAAGTCCAGAATTCTGACATTTTATCATAATTACTGGCAATCAATATTTACGTCTACAACTAAATATATACAGGGAGTGGACAAAAAGTGAAAACACCGCGAGAAATATATGTTTGAACATAAAATCAGATGCTAGCTAGGGCTGCAGATTGCGCTGTCGTGTTTGACTCCGAACGGCGCTTGTGCCATGTTCTCGAAACGTTGCAAGTGTCGGTTATAGTCAGAATCGAAAATGTTCAAATCGGTGTGAATTCCTAAGGGACCAAACTGCTGACGTCATCGGTCCCTAGACTTACACACTACTTAAACTAACTTATGCTAAGAACAACACATGCGCCCATGCCCAAGGGAGGACTCGAACCTCCGGAGGGAGGGGCCGGGTAGTCCGTGACATGACGCCTCAAACCGCGCTGCCACTCCGCGCGGATGTCATAATAGTGTTCTGCGTATTTGCGAGTGCTGTAAGTCGGACTTTAGTGAATTCGAACGTTCGCAAAGTGTTAGTGCTCGCGTAGTGGGTAGTCCCGTAATCAATGTGGTCGAAGTCTTGGGTGTCTCTACATCTACATCTACATTTATACTCCGCAAGCCACCCAATGGTGTGTGGCGGAGGGCACTTAACGTGCCACTGTCATTACCTCCCCATTCTGTTCCAGTCGCGTATGGTCCGCGGGAAGAACGAATGCCGGAAAGCCTCCGTGCGCGTTCGAATCTCTCTGATTTTACATTCGTGATCTCCTCGGGAGGTATAAGAATGGGGAAGCAATATATTCGATACCTCACCCAGAAACGCACCTTCTCGAAACCTGGACAGCAAGCTACACCGCGATGCAGAGCGCCTCTCTTGCAGGGTCTGCTACTTGAGTTTGCTAAACATCTCCGTAACGGTATCGCGCTTACTAAATAACCCTGTGACAAAACGCGCCGCTCTTATTTGGATCTTCTCTATCTCCTCTGTCGACCCGACCTAGTACGGATCCCACACTGATGAGCAATACTCAAGTATAGGTCGAACGAGTGTTTTTTTAAGCCACCTCCTTTGTTGATGGACTATCCAAGGACACTCCCAATGAATCTCAACCTGACACCCGCCTTACCAACAATTAATTTATATGATCATTCCGCTTCAAATCGTTCCGTACGCATACTCCCATATATTTTACAGAAGTAACTGCTACCAGTGTTTGTTCCGCTATCATATAATCATACAATAAATGATGCTTCTTTCTATGTATTCGCAATACATTACATTTGTCTATGTTAAGAGTCAGTTGCCATTCCCAGCAAAAAATGTTCAAATGTGTGTGAAATCCTATGGGACTTAACTGCTAAGGTTATCAGTCCCTAAGCTTACACCCTACTTAACCTAAGGACAAACACACACACCCATGCTCGAGGGAGGACTCGAGCCTCCGCCGTGACCAGCCGTACAGTCCATGACCTCAGCGCCTAAGACCGCTCGGCTAATCCCGCGCGGCCCACTCCCTGCACCAAGTGCCTATCCGCTGCAGATCTTCCCGCATTTTGCTGCAATTTTCTAATGCTGCAAAGGTTACACACCGAGGATTTATGCCGCATGCAGGGAAGGCGGAAAAACATCATCCGCTAAGTCGCAAGGCGAACGAAAGTATGTGTTGAGTGAACGTGGCAGGCGCCCATTGTAAAGGTTGTGATGAAAAATGCGTGGACGGTTGCTGCTTAAGTCACAGCAGTCACGCAGGCGGGAACCTTGTCAGCACGGAAACAACACCAAGGAAGCTCCGTAAGCTGGGGATAGCAAAAAATGGTTCAAATGGCTCTGAGCACTATGGGACTTAACTTCTGAGGTCATCAGTCCCCTACAACTTAAAACTGCTTAAACCTAACTAACCTAAGGACATCACACAACACCCAGTCATCACGAGGCAGAGAGAATCCCTGACTCCGCCGGGAATCGAACCCGGAAACTCGGGCGTGGGAATAGCAGGGCGAGCTCGAACTTCAGATACCACTCACCAGTCACGCAAATGCTAGTAACGGGAAAACGTGGCTCCGGAGCCATAAAACCTGGACTGTGGAGCAACAGAAGGAAGTCATATGGCCGTGTGACACTGATTCCAATTTATAGCCGAGTTTACGACACAAAAGTGAAACGTGGTGGATGTTCCGTGAGAATTTGTGCAGTCATATCGTGATATTTCGTGGACCACACACTTACTCTGCAAGGTCGCGTGCCGGCCGGTGTGGCCGTGCGGTTCTAAGCGCTCCAGTTTGGAATCGCGTGACTGCTACGGTCGCAGGTTCGAATCCTGCCTCGGGCATGGATGTGTGTGATGTCCTTAGGTTAGTTAGGTTTAAGTAGTTCTAAGTTCTAGGGGACTAATGACCTCAGAAGTTAAGTCCCGTAGTGCTCAGAGCCATTTGAACCACTTTTGCAAGGTCGCGTAACGGTCAAAGATTTGTGACCATTTTGGCTGATGAGGTCCATCCCAAGGTACAATGTTTGTTGCCCAATGGTGATATTATGCCCAAGAAGACAGGGCCGGTGTTCACACTACTTGCGTCGCCCAGGGCTCGTTCTCTGAGCACGAGGATGAATTGTCGCGTCTCCCCAGTCCAACACAGTCACCAGATATCAAAATTATTGAGCCTTTTCGGTCTACCTTGAAGAGAAGTAGGCGTATTCTCTATCCATCTCCAGCATTGTTACTTGAACTTGGCACTATTTAGCGGGAAGAATGGTATTCCCTTGAAAACCGTATAGGGCCCATTTTTATCCATTCCGAGAGGAATGGACGGTGTTTCAAATGCCAACGGTTTTCCTACACCTTATTGCACATGGTATTGTGTTGAGTTTTTGGCGTTTCCACATTTCTGTCCACCAACAGTATATTTATTGCACAAGCCACTCCACGGTACAAGACGCACTGTGCTTCCCACCAGCAATAGCGAATTTCTGTCCAGTTACATTCGATTATTAAGTGAGTGAAACTTGCTGTCTATATGTCTCAGTACGCGCTCTAACCACTCTTATCTTACTCTCACGATTCTGCCAACAGAACTGTCACAATGTCTGAAACCTGGTAATCGAGGGAAGGTAGGATTCGGTTACGATTGTGGATGGGGCCGTGATCCGTTACTATTGGTTGCCTTTCACAGTGGCACAAAATTTATTTTAAACTAGTAATTCAAGACTCAAAAGAAATAAAATAACACACCTTATTAATAAAGGAATAAACAACTGTGTAAATAATAGTGTTTTCAGTGAGCTGCATATTAGTAAATCAGCATTAAATACAGATACAGCACATAATGTTTTAACAACAAGCCACTGTGATCTGGGCAGAAGCCCTTACACGCCAGGAATGGCAATATGTTAAGAATTGTCTAAAACTCGCTGCAACTTACAATTTACAGGTATTGAAATATTAAAGGCAAGTCGTCAGAAACACAGCAGAAGGCATCAGACGCCCGGAATGGCAGTAAATAAGGTTTTAAGGCTTACTGCTAGAATACAAATACCAAATTAGAATTTTAAGGCAAATGAACACAATCACGCCCGAAGGCCTTACACGCCAGGAACGGCATTAACACACACACGAAAAAATTAGAAACCTACTGCAAAACAGCAAATACAATAGCAAAGGTTGATTAAAAAACAAGCAGCTGATCACCAAACGGGTGAAATAAGATGATGGTAAACTTTTTAACACAAGCGGCCACAGACGGCGCTCCGGGAATCGACCTCTGACAAGGTCCGGCAACAAACACTTTCGCGAGCGATGAGATAGGAAGCCAAGAGTTGCACTCACTTCACAAGATAGTAACTCAGACTAGTGGCAGTCTCACGAATGACTAATGATAATCTGGCTGAAGATACCTGACGCCCGACAAACCAAATGCAACGATGGAACAATACGCCAAAGCCGGAACCGGCGGTCTGCACTGCGTCCCCAGAACACTGTGTTTGGAGCACCCGGAACGAGAAACGAACCACTACCACCGGAGTAGAAAGCACTCCACTCGCTGGTCTTCGCCTCGACGACACTACGAGCAGCAACACGGACCCAAGTCACTGGAGAATCGCGAGATATCACAATGGTGGAGGTTTCTCTACATGGATTGAAATGCAGTCATCTTAAAGCTTGCTGGATCCGGTTTACCACGAGGTCGTGCACCCTCGTGAACACAGTCCTTCCATCCGGCAGTCCATGCGTGCCGCCAGCAGTCCCGGCGTGTTCTCACTGCTCGGACCTGGCTCCTCTTGAATCCCCAACCAAAAAACGATGTCACCCCAAAGATAGAGCAACAGTTACTACATATCGATAACCGCCGCTGCTTCCACTAGCAGACAGGCAATGCTTGCAGAACCGAGTGGCGCCAGTCAACACCAGAACAAGACGAACAACCGCAACCATGCCAACTAAACGATACTGTCTGGCCTCCAACAGAGGGCGGAAACCCAGAAACAGCACCAACGCGAGCCGCAACTTGGCTCAAAGCCTACTTCAGATACCGGTTCTCTTAAATTGTTCCAACAGGATTTCTCGTTAACAGCAAACTGACTGAGAAAACCCTTTCGAATATCAACAAAAATAATCATTGACAATGCGACTGACTATTCCACCTCGGAATGAGTTGCTGGAGATTTATTGAATAACTCATGCTTTCTGATTTTTAATGTTGACTAGCTTGCTAAAGCTGAAGAAAAGGCATTTTCAGAGGTACTTCTTTTGCGTGGAAATTGCTTACATTTTTCCTTTTCGTCTAGAATTCTACGCAACGGGAGGATGTGGCATTCTTGATGGGAATGAGGGCAATGTCGGGGAGTGTACTGCAGCCATTTTTATTTTATGCATGGAGCTGGCACCGTAATGTATGCGCCAGAGTGTCTGCATCTCATTAAGGGCTGCACAATGAGACGACAGAGAGAAGACTGGAGAGTTTTTCAGCAACGTTCGTTAAGGGCCCACAAACTTAATTAAGTATGTAAACAGTTCATCCATCTCGGGAATCGGGAATCGCTACGACTTTTTTCCTGTTATGTACATTGATACTGGCAAGATATCGGTCCCGGGAATTTTGAAGACTCTCGAGAATGTTTTAAGTTTGAAGTCGTATAGCGAAGGACAAAAAAAAATTTTTTTTTTGCATGACACAATTACAGATTAACTACTTTCGGATTTTTTCCTTTACTTGTTATGTCAAACCTTACTTCCGACTAAATTCAATGCTTCTAGGTCAACGGGAAGTACCCTATAGTTTGTAATGAGGGAGTTTGCTAGTATCAAAATATGTGACATATATGGCCGTTTCATTTCACTACATTGATTTAGAAGTTTACATTTACTACAAAGGCAAGGAGCTATAGGCCTTAGTGCGTGACATAAATTTCAACTTAATACTTCTAAACGTTTCTGTGAAAAAGGAGTCATAACAGACGGACGGGGAGAGAGACAGTCGTGATACAAATGGAAAAAAAATACTTTTTTCGAATGAGATACTTACAAACTAACAATTTTCGGATTTTTCCTTTACTTGTGCTGTAAAATCTTACTTCTTGCTATACTTCATGATTCTAGGTCAAAGGGAAGCAACTTATAAGTTTTGATAAGTGAGTATGCGATTACCAAAATATATGACGTAAATGGCCCTATCTTTTGATCAAATTGACTTAGAAGCTTAATTTTAAATTTATTACACCTTTTGATCTTAGTATGCGACATAAATTGCAACTTGATACCTCAGCTCGTACCTGAGGAAAAGCGGTGTTAACAAAGGGACGGACAGACAGACAGTCGGTTAACAAATAAGAGAAAAAAATGTTTTTCGTATGATATAATTACAAATTAACAATTTTAGGACTTTTTTCCTTTGACTGTACTGTGAAATCTAGGTTCTTGCCACATTTCGTGATTCTAGGTCAATGGGTATTACCCTACAGGTTTCCATGACTTAGTTTTCGAGTACGAACAAATTTTGATTGCAATGACTTAGAAGCTCCAATTTTTTACGTCGTGAAGGGACCGTAGACCTTAGTACGTGGCATAAAGGTAAACTTGTTATGTCTACACGTTCCTGAGAAAAAAGGGTTTTTGACAGTCGGACAGACAGACAACAAGGTAATCCTATAAGGGTTCAGTTTTACCCGTGTGAGATACGGATCCCTACAAGTAATATAATTTTCCGTGAACATCCCGAAAACGAAAGCTATGTACAATATATAATATGGAAATATCGTCTTTTAGATCTAAGTCAGTGGCAATTTGTGGGAAGCATTCAGTGAAAACTAAGATTGTAGTTTACTGTATGATTAAATGATAATGGCGTCCTCTTGGGTAAAATATTCCGGAGGTAAAATAGTCCCCCATTCGGATCTCCGGGCGGGGACTACTCAAGAGGACGTCGTTATCAGGAGAAAGAAAACTGGCATTCTACGGATCGGAGCGTGGAATGTCAGATCCCTTAATCGGGCAGGTAGATTAGAAAATTTAAAAAGGGAAATGGATAGGTTAAAGTTAGATATAGTGGGAATTAGTGAAGTTCGGTGGCAGGAGGAACAAGACTTTTGGTCAGGTGATTACAGGGTTATAAATACAAAATCAAATAGGGGTAATGCAGGAGTAGGTTTGATAATGAATAAAAAAATAGGAGTGCGGGTAAGCTACTACAAACAGCATAGTGAACGAATTATTGTGGCCAAGATAGACACAAAGCCCATGCCTACTACAGTAGTACAAGTTTATATGCCAACTAGCTCTGCAGATGATGAAGAAATTGATGAAATGTATGACGAGATAAAAGAAATTATTCAGGTAGTGAAGGGAGACGAAAATTTAATAGTCATGGGTGACTGGAATTCGTCAGTAGGAAAAGGGAGAGAAGGAAACATAGTAGGTGAATATGGATTGGGGGGAAGAAATGAAAGAGGAAGCCGCCTTGTAGAATTTTGCACAGAGCATAACTTAATCATAGCTAACACTTGGTTCAAGAATCATAAAAGAAGGTTGTATACCTGGAAGCATCCTGGAGATACTAAAAGGTATCAGATAGATTACATAATGGTAAGACAGAGATTTAGGAACCAGGTTTTAAATTGTAAGACATTTCCAGGGGCAGATGTGGATTCTGACCACAATCTATTGGTTATGAACTGCAGATTGAAACTGAAGAAACTGCAAAAAGGTGGGAATTTAAGGAGATGGGACCTGGATAAACTGAAAGATCCAGAGGTTGTAGAGAGTTTCAGGGAGAGCATAAGGGAACAATTGACAGGAATGGGGGAAAGAAATACAGTAGAAGAAGAATGGGTAGCTCTGAGGGATGAAGTAGTGAAGGCAGCAGAGGATCAAGTAGGTAAAAAGACGAGGGCTAGTAGAAATCCTTGGGTAACAGAAGAAATATTGAATTTAATTGATGAAAGGAGAAAATATAAAAATGCAGTAAATGAAGCAGACAAAAAGGAATACAAATGTCTCAAAAATGAGATCGACAGGAAGTGCAAAATGGCTAAGCAGGGATGGCTAGAGGACAAATGTAAGGATGTAGAGGCTTGTCTCACTATGGGTAAGATAGATACCGCCTACAGGAAAATTAAAGAGACCTTTGGAGAGAAGAGAACCACTTGTATAAATATCAAGAGCTCAGATGGCAACCCAGTTATAAGCAAAGAAGGGAAGGCAGAAAGGTGGAAGGAGTATATAGAGGGTTTATACAAGGGAGACGTACTTGAGGACAATATTATGGAAATGGAGGAGGATGTATATGATGATGAAATGGGAGATAAGATACTGCGTGAAGAGTCTGACAGAGCACTGAAAGACCTGAGTCGAAACAAGGCCCCGGGAGTAGACAACATTCCATTAGAACTACTGATGGCCTTGGGAGAGCCAGTCATGACAAAACTCTACCATCTGGTGAGCAAGATGTATGAGACAGGCGAAATACCCACAGACTTCAAGAAGAATATAATAATTCCAATCCCAAAGAAAGCAGGTGTTGACAGATGTGAAAATTACCGAACTATCAGTTTAATAAGTCACAGCTGCAAAATACTAACGCGAATTCTTTACAGACGAATGGAAAAATTGGTAGAAGCGGACCTCGGGGAAGATCAGTTTGGATTCCGTAGAAATGTTGGAACACGTGAGGCAATACTAACCTTACGACTTATCTTAGAAGAGAGATTAAGAAAAGGCAAACCTACGTTTCTAGCATTTGTAGACTTAGAGAAAGCTTTTGACAACGTTAACTGGAATACTCTCCTTCAAATTCTGAAGGTGGCAGGGGTAAAATACAGGGAGCGAAAGGCTATTTACAATTTGTACAGAAACCAGATGGCAGTTATAAGAGTCGAGGGGCATGAAAGGGAAGCAGTGGTTGGGAAAGGAGTGAGACAGGGTTGTAGCCTCTCCCCGATGTTATTCAATCTGTTTATTGAGCAAGCAGTAAAGGAAACAAAAGAAAAATTGGGAGTAGGTATTAAAATTCATGGAGAACAAGTAAAAACTTTGAGGTTCGCCGATGACATTGTAATTCTGTCAGAGACAGCAAAGGACTTGGAAGAGCAGTTGAACGGAATGGACAGTGTCTTGAAAGAAGCATATAAGATGAACATCAACAAAAGCAAAACAAGGATAATGGAACGTAGTCAAATTAAATCGGGTGATGCTGAGGGGATTAGATTAGGAAATGAGACACTTAAAGTAGTAAAGGAGTTTTGCTATTTAGGGAGCAAAATAACTGATGATGGTCGAACTAGAGATGATATAAAATGTAGACTGGCAATGGCAAGGAAAGCGTTTCTGAAGAAGAGAAATTTGTTAACATCGAGTATAGATTTAAGTGTCAGGAAGTCTTTTCTGAGAGTATTTGTATGGAGTGTGGCCATGTATGGAAGTGAAACGTGGAGTATAAATAGTTTGGACAAGAAGAGAATAGAAGCTTTCGAAATGTGGTGCTACAGAAGAATGCTGAAGATTAGATGGGTAGATCACGTAACTAATGAGTAGGTATTGAATAGGATTGGGGAGAAGAGAAGTTTGTGGCACAACTTGACTAGAAGAAGGGATCGGTTGGTAGGACATGTTTTGAGGCATCAAGGGATCACAAATTTAGCATTGGAGGGCAGCGTGGAGGGTAAAAATCGTAGAGGGAGACCAAGAGATCAATACACTAAGCAGATTCAGAAGGATGTAGGTTGCAGTAGGTACTGGGAGATGAAGAAGCTTGCACAGGATAGAGTAGCATGGAGAGCTGCATCAAACCAGTGTCAGGACTGAAGACCACAACAACAACAACAACAATTTTGTACATATTCATTCTTTCGATAAATTGCTTTCTGTAAATCGTCTTCTCTTGAAAAAATCGATGTAAGTTCATAAGAATATGGGAGTGATTTTTAGCTTCATGGGGTTCTTTAGTTTACCCGAATGTTTATCCCAGAATTACATCTTCGAACTGGATCGGTCAATGTAAATATTGAACAACTTGGTTGATAAACTACAGCATTGCCTCAACACTTTAATTATTTGTATCGGTTCTGTATATAGTTCTTATATTTAAGATTACTGATGTTTATGTCGAAGGCCTTGCCGTAGTGGTAACACCATTGCCGTCAGATAATCGAAGTAAAGCGCTGTCGGACTTGGCTAGAACTTGGGTGGGTAACCGTCCGGTCTGCAAGGGCTGAGGAGCTACTTGGTTGAGAAGTAACGGCCCCGGTCACGAAAACTGAGAAAGCCCGGGAGAGCGGTGTGTTGACCTGTCGCCCCTTCATATCCACACCCAGTGACTCCTGTCGGCTGAGGATGAAACGGCGGTCGGTCAGTAACATTGCGGTCTTCTGAGACCTCTTCTAACTGAGTTTAGTTTAGTTTTAGATGTTTCTGAATACAGGTTATTTGTAACTGCTGTAAGCTTAAAAAGTAACCTCTGTGCTCCATTATTGTCCATAAATATTCTGTAAGGACATTGTCAAAAGCTTTATCATAATCGTGTCTCTTTGTTAAACTCTCTACTTTTCAATAAGCTGTGGTACAAGGGAAACTGCACCAGTCGCTGATCGTCCCTTTCTAAATCCGAGCTATTCCTTCACTGGCGAACATGTTGCTATTGCTTTTAGCCTTGTGTTTAATTCTCGCATAAATTTTATATCCTGTTTCAAGCAGGCTTATCCCTCTGCGGCTTAAAGAGAATTCAGTAATGAACAGGAAATCCGTACTCCAGATTTCAGGAGGGGGGAAATGCCCTTCTTCCCCTTGTGGACGCTTGGGTTTTATGGACAGCGACACACCTGCGGCTGCGATACAAACAGATTCAATCAAGAGTCTGCACCTTTGTAGCCGAGATCGGCAACGCACGCCTGTGAAGCGGCGCTCGACTCGGAGACAGCCGGTTCGAATCCTGGCGGTGGCTGATTTTTCACTGTCATCATTTGGCGGGCAAGGGGAATAGAGGTGGTGGTGTAAAGTTCGTGATCAGCGGCTTTTGACCCGGTGTCCTGGATTTAATTCCAAACTTCTCCGCAGTGTCTCGTGAACTGAGGGCATGTTACACTTTTTATGGTGATCCCTCACTCAGATGGGGATGTTTAGCTCGGCGACACCGTTGGTGCTATTCGAGAGGAGCAGGGCATGCGCCGGCACCGGGTTTCATCCACTCTCTGCTCTCATCATCAAATGGTTCAAATGGCTCTGAGCACTATGGGAGTTAACTGCAGTGGTCATCAGTCCCCTAGAACTTAGAACTACTTAAACCTGACTAACCTAAGGACATCACACACATCCATGCCCGAGGCAGGATTCGAACCTGCGACCGTAGTGGACGCGCGGTTCCAGACTGTAGCGCCTAGAACCGCACGGCCACTTCGGTCGGCACTCTCATCATCATAAAACACAAACATAAGTTTACAACATTCACGTATCCTTTACATTCACCAGCACTGTACAAACACAGATACGCCACGACTCTCATATACACCAAGGAAAGGGGCCAAACTCTGTGGAGGAAGGACATCCTCTACGCTAGGCAGCTGAACCCATTCCGTGAATAAAACAGCCAACAATGCCATACGACATTTACAGTTTTTCTTAAGAGGATAGGTAACACTGTTGCGATCGCCCGGATAGGAGCTCGCATTAGCACGCCGCTTCCGGGATTCGGGGAGAGCGCCAGCTTCGGATCGAATTCGACCACCGTGTATGTGGTTTTTGGCTGGTTT
Source organism: Schistocerca piceifrons (assembly GCF_021461385.2). Lineage (NCBI taxonomy): Eukaryota > Metazoa > Arthropoda > Insecta > Orthoptera > Acrididae > Schistocerca > Schistocerca piceifrons. The sequence continues at coordinate 674,951,074 of NC_060142.1, read as the reverse complement.
CCCACATCACGTGAAAACATCCCTTCACAGTTACACCTTTAGCAAACATTTAGAAATTGTTCCTTCACTTTCACTTGGACAACACTAGAAATTACGTCCTGTGGGGGCGGAGGGTGGGGGGGGGGGGTGACAGGAACGGCACATTCTACTACTTCCATTGCCAAATCAGTAAATTAACCATGCTGACACCGGTTGGATACGGGATGAAGGCCAGGAAAATGAGGAAGCAGTTAGCTCTGTTGTCACCATAGTGTGGTACAATTTTTTTTCGAATCAGGATTGCGCATCCAGTGCGCAAACCAATCCAGAGAATAACCTCGGTTTCAGCTGTCTGTGTGGACGCCGGAACCCCGGGTACAGAGGTCGGTGGTCAGTGCCTTGCGGCTTGCACGACCGCCGCACTGAACACGGGACGTAACGTGGGACACGGAGCACGCACGTGGGACATGGAGGAGCAACGCCCTCTGGCTGACCTCCCGCTCCCTCAGAGCGACCGCAACCAGGCCGTAAACACGCCGCACTGTCTGTGGTAGCGTACTCCACCCACACGTCCCCACACTGACACCCAGCAGGCACGGTATTAGTCTGGGCGTCTCATTGGGCGGAAGACTTCGCATTAAACAGAACTCACTTAGTTGTTCTGAGTGGCGAAGCGTACTAAAAACGAAAGCAGCCTTTGTAACAGTGCGATTGATAACATTATAAACAGACTGTTGTACACTACTGGCCATTAAAATTGCTACACCACGAAGATGACGTGCTGAAGACGCGAAATTTAACCGAACGGGAAGAAGATGCTCCGATATGCAAATGACTAGTATTTCAGAGCAGGCGCCGGTGGCGACACCTACAACGTGCTGACATGAGGAAAGTTTCCCACCGATTTCTCATACACAAACAGCAGTTCACCGGCGTTCCCTGGTGAAACGTTGTTGCGATGCCTCGTGTAAAGAGAAGAAATGCGTACCATCACGTTTCCGACTTTGATAGAGGTCGGATTGTAGCCTATCGCGATTGTGGTTTATCGTATCGCGACATTGCTGCTCGCGTTGGTCGAGATCCAATGACTGTTAGCAGAATATGGAATCGGTGGATTCAGGAGGGTAATACGGAACGCCGTGCTGGATCCCAACGGCCTCGTATCAGTAGCAGTCGAGATGACAGGCATCTTATCCACATGGCTGTAACTGATCGTGCAGCCACGTCTCGGTCCCTGAGTCAACAGATGGGGACGTTTGCAAGACAACAACCATCTGCACGAACACTTCGACGACGTTTGCAGCAGCATGGACTATCAGCTCGGAGACCAAGGCTGCGGTTACTCTTGACGCTGCATCACAGTCAGGAGCGCCTGCGATGGTGTACTTAACGACGAACCTGGGTGCACGAATGGCAAAACGTCATTTTTTCGTATGAATCCAGGTTCTGTTTACAGCATCACGATGGCCGCATCCGTGTTTGGCGACACCGCGGTGAACGCACATTGGAAGCGTGTATTCGTTGTCGCCATACTGGCGTATCATCCGGCGTGACGGTGTGGGGTGCCATTGGTTACACGTCTCGGTCACCTCTTGTTCGCATTGACGGCACTTTGAACAGTGGATGTTACATTTCAGATGTGTTATGACCCGTGGCTCTACCCTTCTTTCGATCCCTGCGAAACCCTACATTTCAGCAGGATAATGGACGACCGCATGGTGCGGGTCCTGTACGGGCCTTTCTGGATACAGAAAATGTTCGACTGCTGCCCTGGCCAGCACATTCTCCAGATCTCTCACCAACTGAAAACGTCTGGTCAATGGTGGCCGAGCAACTGGCTCGTCACAATATGCCAGTCACTACTCTTGATGAACTGTGGTATCGTGTTGCAGCTGCATGGGCAGCTGTACCTGTACACGCCATCCAAGCTCTGTTTTACTAAATGCCCAGGCGTATCAAGGCCGTTATTGCGGCTAGAGCTGGTTGTTCTGGGTACTGCTTTCTCAATATCTATGCACCCAAATTGCGTGAAAATGTAATCACGTGTCAGTTCTAGTATAATATATTTGTCCAATAAATACCCGTTTATCATCTGCATTTTTCTTGGTGTAGCAATTTTAATGGCCAGTAGTGTAGAAACGTGCGATCACAATTTCAGGACATTCCCACAAGCAGAAAGAAAACGCGTTGTATGGACATAGGTCTGGAAACTTTTGTAGCCGTTTGCTACCAGTGAAATGAGTCCACAACCTGCATAAGTAGCTGAGGGGAGCTCATATTCCGCTGTAGGTGTCACTGGTTCTGCTCGAGTAATATGATGTCACGCCTCGACAAAGGCGCACTCTGATGAACCGAAACGTTACGACCACCGCCCACCACGAGAACGGATGCTCGCCGGTGGTGTTGAGAATACGCAACTCTGTAAGGAAAATAAGCAGCCGGAAAAAAAATACAACAACCTCAAGGACTTGTTCAATTTCACCAGCGTATAATACGTGCATACAGAGGAGTTGTAGAGTTAAGGATTCATTTCTGCCATCGGCGACCAGATGATACTCCTGAGACCTGTTTGTGCACCTTTTGTTTTGACTCCGCTGGAAGTAACTGTGTTGAGTTTAGAGGTGAACAGTGTCTGCAACATACAGTCCAGAGTACAACCATGCCCCACCCGACGAGTTGTTGAACAGCTTCAGCCATCTGGTTAGGGTCGCACTTCGTGGCTGCAGCAAGCTGGATGGACGTGTTGCTTCACGTGTTAGGCCCAACATATCGGTTGTGTGTCACTGCTTTCAAGAGTGCCCTGCGCAACATTCCCACACCTGAAACTTCCTGGCAGATTAAGACTGTGTGCCGGACCGAGACTCGAACTCGGGACCTTCGCTTTACGCGGGCAAGTGCTCTACCATCTGAGCTGCCCAAGAACGACTCACGCCCCGTCTTCACAGCTTTACTTCTGCCAGTACTTCGTCTCCTACCTTTCAAACTTCACAGAAGCTCCCCTGCGAACTTTGCAGAACTAGCACTGCTAGAAGAAAGGAGTGCAGAGTGAAAATTTCATTCTGGAAACATCCCCCAGGCTGTGGCTAATCCATGTCGCCGCTATATCCTTTCTTCCAGGAGTGTTAGTTCTGCAGGTTCGCAGGAGAGCTTCTGTGAAGTTTGGAAGGTAGAAGACGAGACACTGGCGGAAGTAAAGCTGCGAGAACTGGGCGTGAGTCGTGCTTGGGTAGCTCAGATGGTAGACAACTTGCTCGCGAAAGGCAAAGGTCCTGAGTCCGAGTCTCGGTCCGGCACACATTTTTAATCTGCCAGGAAGTTTCATATCAGCGCATACTCCGCTGCGGAGTGAAAATCTCATTCTATTCCCACACCTGTAGACAAGATTCCGTGTACATGTGGTGGGGTCTACCTTGGAAGTACAAAGAGAAGTGTGAATACACGGTTGAAGGAACATAAAAGTCTTTGCCGATTAGGGAAAACAGGCAAGTCAGCCGTGGCGGAATATGCTGTCCAGTCGGGTGATCACGTAGTGAAATTTTCGGAAACTGAAGTTTTATGTACTACGACGAACTATTATCCACGGCTATATAGAGAAGCCATCGAAATATATAAACGTGGAGATAATTTTAACAGAAAATAAGAAGCCATGAAACTCAGCGATATATGGACAGTGGCGCTACAGAATCGATGAGAAGTTGTTATCTTTGTCGTGTTACGATCGATAGTTATATTTTATCCTTGACAAGGTTTATCTCTGCTGTCACGTGATATCCAGACCACGCCCACTGTCCACGGTATTTAGGCCGTTCTTCGACGTCCGACTCGTCAGTCGGCAAGACTCGGCACAACCAGGAGCACCTCCGAAGATGTCCAACGTAGCTTTGGATGAAACGTCAGGGGTAGAAGAGTTCCATGGTCCACGGCGATACAACCCGGAAGAATTCTCGGCAGCTGAAACGTCCGGTCGTGAAAGTCTTTACTGTATAAATCTATTATTACATCGATTACTTATTAAATATAGTTTCCGTGATACAGCTTGCACATTCAGAATCGGAAGTACAGTATAATTATCAACGGATATTAAACGGCAAAAAGTTTTGGATGGTGAAGAAGGTATTTTATCTGCATTTTCGGTGTTACAGTGTACGCAAGCGAGACAGCGTTGATACTGGCTGCAAATGGGTAAATCGAATGGCATAAGCGACTTTGGTAAAGAACACATTGTTATTGCAGAATGAGATTTTCACTCTGCAGCGGAGTGTGCGCTGATATGAAACTTCCTGGCAGATTAAAACTGTGTGCCCGACCGAGACTCGAACTCGGGACCTTTGCCTTTCGCGGGCAAGTGCTCTACCAACTGAGCTACCGAAGCACGACTCACGCCCGGTACTCACAGCTTTACTTCTGCCAGTATCTCGTCTCCTACCTTCCAAACTTTACAGAAGCTCTCCTGCGAACCTTGCAGAACTAGCACTCCTGAAAGAAAGGATATAGCGGAGACATGGCTTAGCCACAGCCTGGGGGATGTTTCCAGAATGAGATTTTCACTCTGCAGCGGAGTGTGCGCTGATATGAAACTTCCTGGCAGATTAAAACTGTGTGCCCGACCGAGACTCGAACTCGGGACCTTTGCCTTTCGCGGGCAAGTGCTCTACCATCTGAGTTACCGAAGCACGACTCATGCCCGGTGGTAGAGCACTTGCCCGCGAAAGGCAAAGGTCCCGAGTTCGAGTCTCGGTCGGGCACACAGTTTTAATCTGCCAGGAAGTTTCATATCAGCGCACACTCCGCTGCAGAGTGAAAATCTCATTCTGGAAACATCCCCCAGGCTGTGGCTAAGCCATGTCTCCGCTATATCCTTTCTTTCAGGAGTGCTAGTTCTGCAAGGTTCGCAGGAGAGCTTCTGTAAAGTTTGGAAGGTAGGAGACGAGATACTGGCAGAAGTAAAGCTGTGAGTACCGGGCGTGAGTCGTGCTTCGGTAGCTCAGTTGGTAGAGCACTTGCCCGCGAAAGGCAAAGGTCCCGAGTTCGAGTCTCGGTCGGGCACACAGTTTTAATCTGCCAGGAAGTTACATTGTTACTGCATGGCGCCTGGGTACGACTATCCAGGAAACAGCGACGCTGGTCGGCTGTTCGGATGCTACTGTCGTGACCATCTATGGAAAGTGGGTGACAGACTGAACGCCTCGTCACAGAACACGGAGTTCGGAAGCTTGCCCGCTCTGCAAAGCAGGAAAGGGGTCGATCCGTAGCTTGGTGCAAGCACGTGTGTTTCGGAGCGCACCGCTCAGCGCGCACTGTTGAACTTGGATCTCTGCTACAGGCTACCCTTACACTTGTTTCTGTAATAATCAACGGTATCCTCAATTACAACTGCGTTGGGGGTTCCATCATCGAGACTGGACCCTGGATCAGTGGGAACGTGACGTCTGATAATGCAAATCACATTTCCTGTTACACTAGTTCGATGGCCGCGGCCGCATACACGGTAATCCAGTAGAACAGCTGCCAAAAAGATGCACTGCACTACGGACGCCAGTAGGTGGGGACAGATTTATGTTATGGGGATTTTCAATTGGGTTTCCATGGGATATGTGCTGGTAATCTAACTCGAAATAACAGCTGTGGGCTACACGAACATTATTGCGGACCACCTGCATCCGTTCATACGTGATGTCTTCCCCGCTGGTGATGGCATCTTCCATCAGCATAAGTCTCCGTGTCACATTGTTAGAAACGTGGTACGCTGGTACGCGGAGTACGATCGAGAAATTACGTTGTTGTCATGGCTATTAAATTTGCCTTATCTGAACACAATGGAACACATATGGGACGCTATCAGGCGTCACTGTACGTAGACGTCGGGTACCACATACCCCTAGAAACCTACCGAGAACTTGTTGCATCCATGCCACTCAGAATCAGTGCTGTATCGCGTACCAAAAGTGGTCGATAACGGCATTGGGCAGGTAGTAATAATGTGTGGTTCGTCAATGTAATTTGCAAGTAACTGCATCACTGTTGTGTTATGTACCACTCCACAGCTAAGAAATCGACAGCTGTGAGCACGGACGTAAGTGCAGGTTGAAACACAAACGCCACTAGAATTTCAACCTGCAATAGCTAACCTTTTGACAGCCATACGAGGAATGTGGCAGGTATAAAATACAGGGAGCGAAAGGCTATTTACAATTTGTACAGAAATCAGATGGCAGTTATAAGAGTCGAGGGGCATGAAAGGGAAGCAGTGGTTGGGAAAGGAGTGAGACAGGGTTGTAGCCTCTCCCCGGTGTTATTCAATCTGTATATTGAGCAAGGTATTAAAATTAATGGAGAAGAAGTAAAAACTTTGAGGTTCGCCGATGACATTGTAATTCTGTCAGAGACAGCAAAGGACTTGGAAGAGCAGTTGAACGGAATGGATAGTGTCTTGAAAGGAGGATATAAGATGAATATCAACAAAAGCAAAACGAGGATAATGGAATGTAGTCAAATTAAATCGGGTGATGCTGAGGGAATTAGATTAGGAAATGAGACACTTAAAGTAGTAAAGGAGTTTTGCTATTTAGGGAGTAAAATAACTGATGATGGTCGAAGTAGAGAGGATATAAAATGTAGACTGGCAATGGCAAGGAAATCGTTTCTGAAGAAGAGAAATTTGTTAACATCGAGTATAGATTTAAGTGTCAGGAAGTCGTTTCTGAAAGTGTTTGTATGGAGTGTAGCCATGTATGGAAGTGAAACATGGACGATAACTAGTTTGGACAAGAAGAGAATAGAAGCTTTCGAAATGTGGTGCTACAGAAGAATGCTGAAGATAAAGTGGGTAGATCACGTAACTAATGAGGAGGTATTGAATAGGATTGGGGAGAAGAGAAGATTGTGGCACAACTTGACTAGAAGAAGGGATCGGTTGGTAGGGGATGTTTTGAGGCATCAAGGGATCATAAATTTCGCATTGGAGGGCAGCGTGGAGGGTAAGAATCGTAGAGGGAGACCAAGAGATCAATACACTAAGCAGATTCAGAAGGATGTAGGTTGCAGTAGGTACTGGGAGATGAAGAAGCTTGCACAGGATAGAGTAGCAAGGAGAGCTGCATCAAACCAGTCTCAGGACTGAAGACCACAACAACAACAACAACGAGGAATGTGATAAAAGTAATGAGATGACAACACCGTAAGCGATATGGCAACGCTGTAGTGTTCTACTTGTGTAAACCTGTGTGTCCCTAAATTCCAGATGCTCAGTCCGAGTTTCAGCGCCATACAGCCATCACGATATTTTTGAAAGCGCCATCAGTGAAGTCGTGTTTTTGTTGTGTGTTACGAAAACGGAACAGCGGAATTAAGAATAACATTATGCCATCACGTTTTGTGTTAAACTTGGGAAATCTGCGAGTATGGCCTTTGAAAAGTTGAAACAGGCCTACAGGGAACATTCCTTATGAAGAGCAAAACTTTCTCGCTCGCACAAATCATTTTTGGTAGTCCGAGAACACTTTGAAGATTGAAACGTCCCCTTTGGAAAATTGCAAATGAATTACTGTGCTGGTAAACCTCTTACGTTATTTGATTTTCAAACAGCTGAGCAGAACTGAACGTTCTCAGACACTTCTCTCTTTACGTATTCTGATCAACAATAAACTGACACACAATATTTTTAGCGCAACGCAATCTGACTTTCAATAATCCTTACAAAAGAATGGCCCTGACTAACAATAACCTATACCTTTCATGAATGACTTACCTCACAAAAACCTTCGTTACTCGAACTACTGCAATACAGCGAGCGCCAATACTGCCAGCTAAATAAAAGATTCTAACTACTGAAGGCACTCACTACTGATAGGCATAGCTAGCAAATGGAAGATTTTGATAGAGAACAAACAACGTATTTACCTTAATAGTGTTCAAAAGTCATTATGTATCAGTTCACGACATCCAGTCTTACAAATTTCGTTTTTCTGACGGACACATGTCCATATCGTCCGCTCTCAAAACTCTGCCATCTCTCTCTCTACATCCACCACTGCTGGCGGCTCACCTCCAACCGCACAAGGCTGTTCACATCCAACTGCCCAACACTACAATAGCAAATACTCTAACAATGCAAACCAGCCACAGACTGCACACAACACAGACAGTGATTTTCATACAGAGCGCTACGTGGCGTTACCAACAAAAAAACCTAACCAGCCTGTTTAGAAGATGAACTTCGCTCTGGGAGTCCTTCAACTTCGTAATCCGACGAAATCATCTAACGTGTGCGTGTTGTTGTGAGATCACACCAACGTTTATCAACAAGTAGAGATATTCCACATAAATAATTTGTTCGTCCAGGACAAACTGTCAATCAAGTGTTTTACAAAGATGTCCTCGAAAGACTAAGGGAAAGGGTGACTCGAGTGAGACAGGACATTGTATACAAGTGGTTGCTGCACAATGACAATGCTCTCTATCACACGGCCACGGAATTTTTGACCTTAAAACTAATTTCTGTTGTTCCACAATCACCCCTATTTACTTGATCTGAGTCTTTGTGATTTTTTTTCGTTTTCCGAAATTGAAAGGACGTTATTTTGGGACTCTGGAGAACATTCAAAAGAATGCGACCGATATGTCAAAGCCCCTAACAGTTGAAGCTTTTCAGCGTTGCTACCAAGGCTGGCAACAAAGACTCCACCAGTATACAGCTGTCGTAGGGAATTAGTTTGAAAGGGACAATATCGTTGTTTGAAAAAATATAAACCTTGGTAGAAAAAATCAGTCTCGTTACTTTTCTCACACACCTCGTTAGTGGAATGTGCCTTCCTGTCAGACATTTTACTTGTTAGAACTACAACTGTTCCTAGTACGGTAACTGTTGAATACTTGCAAAAAGAGAACATATTAGTATGAAACATGGAATTGTTTGTCACATCAATAGCTCAAAATGTCCTTGATACCCGGCATCAACATGCAGTCACATTTAGACTCAGATGTGCAGATCTATCAGTGGAGTATTGTGCTTGATTTCGCAGACGTCCACAGTATGGCTACAAGGATTCTTTGCATCTTGTACAAGCATTCTTGAACGGGTCCATAAGAAAAAAGTCTGGTTGCAGTGTGTGCATTGCATGTTCCCACCTCTCGCCATACGAGGGTACGTCCAGTATTTTCGAACATGGAGGTCTAGGTGTTATGGCGAGAGCGGGAAATTATGTTGCATGAGCGTAGTGATCTCCAAATCTTTGAAAACTGTACACATGTACACAACGTTAATGAGAGACTGTACTCTTTTCACATGTTTGTCTTTTCGGGTGTGCATTCGGGCTTGACTTCACTTTTATGAATGGGAATGTGTGGCTGCGTCGAACAACACTTGTGGAGGACGTCTTGGAACGAGATGACATTCTGCGAATGAACTGGCTTGCCGCCTCTCACAACTTAAATCCCGCAGACCACGGGTGAGATGCGTTGGGGAGTTGTGTTTCAGCACATCGCCGTGGTTCAAATGGTTCAAATGGCTCTGAGCACTATGGGACTTAACATCTGTGGTCATCAGTCCCCTAGAACTTAGAACTACTTAAACCTAACTAACCTAATGACATCACACACATCCATGCCCGAGGCAGGATTCGAACCTGCGACCGTAGCAGTCGCGCGGTTCCGGACTGCGCGCCTAGAACCGCTAGACCACCGCTGCCGGCCATGTCGCCATGCACCAACAACTACCCTATTAAACATGTCCCGCCTTTCAGGAACCGCAGCCACTTCGTACAATTCTTGTCTTAGAATAAAATTGTCATCTGTTCGTCTCGTTGTGTAATTGCTTCAGGTTCCTTCTATGTTGTATTGTACTGTACTGTACTGTGAAACTTCTTTCTATGCATGGTTCAAGTTTCACCGAGCTATGTTTCTTGGCTGTGACGTGTCATATGAAAGTTGCTTTAGTCCCTAAGTTTTGCACAACTATGTAGAAAAGAAAAGAACGTTATTCATTCCGTTATCAGGCAAGAAAATCAAGTATTTTCATATGTTTAAAAAGAGGCAATTGCAGTCGGTGAAAAGACTGCTGAACTATCAGATTCGATTGACCGAGTATAGCTAAGAATATCTACTCTTATTGTCTTTTAATAGCTGTTGTAGGTTTTGGTTCAGGTGGATGTTAAGTACAGAAATGGCTAAGCAGTCATGGATTCAGAACCTGCTCTAACCGGATGCATGTTCAGTGTCTGTCGTTTCATTGGGTAAACACCGACTGAATAAGCGGTGGTTTGTAGTCAGCGATCCGGTTGGATGTCCATGTCGAGCCCGATAATTCAAATAGTTTAGCAATATCGCCTCGATGATGTTGATTTCATCTATAAATAGCCAATAAATTAACAGCTCTGAAATGGTTTGAACGCTAACAATCTACTTTGCGGTATTCACATCACCGGAGTTAATTAGCAATTTCGCTCCTCCAGATCTCTTCTCGCGGATAACGTCTCCGCGTGGCAGATACAGTGCGAGTCTGTATACCCCGGCGACTGGCGAGCGTAATCTTGCACCACCGCGTACCCGATCTGGCGCACGTTTCCTCGGAGGCTGCGGCGCCGGCTGTGCAAACTGTTTTAATTAAAACCGGTGCTGGAACGTAAGAGCTGTGGCGCACTGCTGCTCCAGCGGTTAAAAACGGACTGTTTTCACTGGAAAGGCGCCGGAAGAGCCTGCGAGTTCTGCATAATGGAACATCGCCTCTTGGCACGGGGTTCCACTTTCGCATCGCATGGGTCATCTGCGCAGCGGGATGGGATAATTTAGACTTTCAGTGCTGTATTGCTCTCGTGTACGTCCAAACTGTTCCCGCCCACTTTCATTAGTTCAGTTAGTTTCAAAAGCGAGGGACCGCCGTATCTATTATATTCCTCTCAAACTGCTCCTCCCTTATTCAAATACGGCATGGGACTACTATTCGTGAATAAGGACGCACAGTGCTGTTGGATTGTGCTTATAAAATCCTAACGACTTTCGCCTGTTCATCGCTCTAAAATATTTTTCACGCTTCTACGCGTGTCTTTGGATATCCCACGTTTACATGAAACAGAACATACCGAAGGAAACGCGGAAAATGACTTAAAGATTCTACATGTACTCGCTACGAGCTCAGCAATCTTAAATATCTACAGATTATGAGACGCAAACTTACATGGCCACACCACATGCTCAACGTAAAGACAGAAAGTGAATACAGGTAAATTCTCAATACTTTTAAGAAATATTGGTTTCAGGGATCCAATCCCCCGTAGGCTACCGTTTCATTTTTTTAAAAAAATCTTATGCCATTGCTTCTAAAATCAATTTTCAACAATTTCTTGTAGAATCTGTTGTATGAGAAACCTCGATTGCTGAGTTTCGTCAAGATCTACATCATTACTCGTAGCATTTAGAAAATTGTAGTCCTTAACAGCAATTGAAAAATTTACGAACAAAAATAGATTGGGGAACTGGCAAAATCCATCAGGGGTCCTAGCTGATCAAACTGCTGTGTGACAACTCTATGTAACTGGAACTGCAGTGAGATGCAAATTTATTGTAATGGCAACTAACTTGTCAGTGATTGAACACTTTGGTTCCTACTGCTAATCAAAGGAAAGTGGTGCCAAGTAGCATCCGCTGTGAAGGCAAGGCTCCGCGTTGGGGCGTGAAATCGGTTGGCGAAATCCTTCTCAGCCGGAGCAGTGTGTACTACGACAAACAGAAAATTTCGGCGTGTGGACGACTGCTGCGATTCCTGACCGGGTGCACTGCAGTGAGGCAGCTAGCGTCTGTGGTAGAGGGCTCCAAATTCGACCGGACAGTTAAGTCTCTAACAAACTGCTCCTCGATAAAGTGCAGAAGAGTAAGGAACGCCCGACTACGATGACGATCAGGACGGCTGTCCTCTGTGTTTTCTTCACCACAGCTACAACAGAGCTTCTGCTCCGATGCCACTCAACAACAGTTTTTCTGTCAATCGCGACTATTAAACAAAAACGGAAAATCTCCTAATAAAAAATTACGTCACCCTAGCCGTCAAACACAGCTCATCCTACCAATCTTCACGGCGGCCGCAACCATGAGTTGACGTTAAGAGTCAACCTTCCAATGACAGCCTTCGCGATATGTCAGCGAGAGGGAGTTCTTGTGTGTGGTCTAAATGAGAGTGGCGCACCCCACCGTTGAGATGGATGCTCGCTTACTCGAAGCCCCAGGTTACAATGCCAGTCTGTCCTCTGTCCTCTTCCACAAAACACCCCGCTTTGGACAGCAGCTTTCGCCCTCGTTAAACGGTGTCCGTTGCTTCCGCTAGCCGCCAAATGCTAACGTCAGAAGGCAAGCCACCGGCGACGCTTAGGCCACTGTCCTGCTGCCGGTGACCTCGTCCACCTCCGGTCTATTCAACTGCTGGTTCGGCGCGGCTTTTGTGTTGCCGTCTGCATTTCTGTGAATCTGTCAGCTTTCTCTCCTCGCCGCGCACGCTCAAAGCTGGCAGCCGAAACCTCCACAGCGGTCGCAACGTGGAGGGAGAAATGATTAAAAAACATTATGTCCGTCACCCACGCAAATTATTTTCCTTACGTATCAGTACAGAGCATCCGATCACTGATTTACCTAACGAAGTATGTCCATCGCATAGCTACGAAAGGCAATTTGCATGTATGCAGAATCAGGCGTAATAATTGGAGATGGACCGGCGTGATGGGTCTGCTACCATGTGTGGGAGCGCCGGGAGGCCTGGCATCTTACAGCTTAACCGCTAGTCCGGTTCATGAAGCACAGACCCAGAAGGAGGGTGCCTGTCTAACAGCTTACAATGGCAATAAAATTTTGATTTTCAATATGTCGTGTAATTAATGATCGAACTGAAAAATTTAAAATGCTTATGGTGAAGGCTTATCTCAGTAAGAAAAGTGCTACAATCAGAAACTGTGTGTATGATTTGACGCAGCGTAACTTACGGCCCGCAAATTACGCAGGCTTTATTCATCCAGTATTTGAGAATGAAACTCTTAGCGACTTTCACGCCTTATTTTAAACCGTAACGAAACTCATTCTCGTTGACAACCCTCACAAAATGATGAAAGGAAAAGACGATGATGTTTGGTTTCTGGGGCGCTCAACTGCGCGGTTATCAGCGCCCGTACAAATTCCCAACCTTTGCTCAGCCCAGTCTCGCCACTATTATGAACGATGATGAAATGATGAGGACAACACAAGCACCCAATCATCTCGAGGCAGGCGAAAATCCATGACGCCGCCGGGAATCGAACCCGGGACCCCGTGCTCGGGAAGCGAGAACGGAACCGCGAGACCACGAGCTGCGGAATAAAGAAAAAGAGTTCATCGCTTACTACATTTGTGCTGTTCATGTATGTAAACTTCAGCACCGGAGGATGTTACGCAGAGTGAAAGGGCAGACGCAGCTACCAAGGAGGCGTGTCGCGATGCTAAGTTGGTTCGATTTGCCATCCCCCTGCGTGCTATGGCCTCGCTGTTGAGGTACAGAGTCTTGCGTTAGTGGGAGGAGGACTGACTGGAAATAAGCTCCGTCTTGTAAAGCCAACGACGCGGTCGTGCGTAGCTCCTGCCTGCCACGTCTAAGGTACGAGGTCTTTCCGTGGGGCAAAGTCCTATGACGCACGGCCTCTTGGTCCGGCGACGCGGTCCCTCCACTATGCGGTGCTTGTGGCAATTGTGGGGGCGGGGGGATAGAATTGTGGAGGGAGACCAAGAGATGAATAAGTAAGTACATTCAGAAGTATGAGGGCAGTTCAATAAGTAATGCAACACATTTTTTTTCTGAAACAGGGGTTGTTTTATTCAGCATTGAAATACACCAGGTTATTCCCCAATCTTTTAGCTACACAACACTATTTTTCAACGTAATCTCCATTCAATGCTACGGCCTTACGCCACCTTGAAATGAGGGCCTGTATGCCTGCACGGTACCATTCCACTGGTCGATGTCGGAGCCAACGTCGTACTGCATCAATAACTTCTTCATCATCCGCGTAGTGCCTCCCACGGATTGCGTCCTTCATTGGGCCAAACATATGGAAATCCGACGGTGCGAGATCGGGGCTGTAGGGTGCATGAGGAAGAACAGTCAACTGAAGTTTTGTGAGCTCCTCTCGGGTGCGAAGACTTGTGTGAGGTCTTGCGTTGTCATGAAGAAGAAGTTCGTTCAGATTTTTGTGCCTACGTACACGCTGAAGTCGTTTCTTCAATTTCTGAAGAGTAGCACAATACACTTCAGAGTTGATCGTTTGACCATGGGGAAGGACATCGAGCAGAATAACCCCTTCAGCGTCCCAGAAGACTGTAACCATGACTTTACCGGCTGAGGGTATGGCTTTAAACTTTTTCTTGGTAGGGGAGTGGGTGTGGCGCCACTCCATTGATTGCCGTTTTGTTTCAGGTTCGAAGTGATGAACCCATGTTTCATCGCCTGTAACAATCTTTGACAAGAAATTGTCACCCTCAGCCACATGACGAGCAAGCAATTCTTCACAGATGACTCTCCTTTGCTCTTTATGGTGTTCGGTTGGACAACGAGGGACCCAGCGGTAACAAACCTTTGAATATCCCAACTGGTGAACAGTTGTGACAGCACTACCAACAGAGATGTCAAGTTGAGCACTGAGTTGTTTGATGGTGATCCGTCGATCATCTCGAACGAGTGTGTTCGCACGCTCCGCCATTGCAGGAGTCACAGCTGTGCACGGCCGGCCCGCACGCGGGAGATCAGACAGTCTTGCTTGACCCTGCGGCGATGATGACACACGCTTTGCCCAACGACTCACCGTGCTTTTGTCCACTGCCAGATCACCGTAGACATTCTGCAAGCGCCTATGAATATCTGAGATACCCTGGTTTTCCGCCAAAAGAAACTCGATCACTGCCCGTTGTTTGCAACGCACATCCGTTACAGACGCCATTTTAACAGGTCCGTACAGCGCTGCCACCTGTCTGAAGTCAATGAAACTATACGAGACGAAGCGGGAATGTTTGAAAATATTCCACAAGAGATTTCCGGTTTTTTCAACCAAAATTGGCCGAGAAAAAAAATGTGTTGCATTACTTACTGAACTGCCCTCGTATGTACGTTTCAGTAATTAGTCGGAGATGAGGATGCTTGCACAGGATAGAATAGCATGGAGAGCTGTGTGAAACCAGACAACAACAACAACAACAGTATCACAAGATGACAAGTATGGGAACAACAGTAATGCCACAGTACAGTAGCGCCATCCATGGTCCGTTTGTGAAATCTCGAAAGGCGACCCACTCACTGGACACGTGGGTGACCGCGGCCAGCTGGTGAGTCGTGTACTGCTGCATGGCGACGCCCGCCACTCCGCTCCTTCCGGGTCGCGACCGCCGGCCTGCTGCGGGCGCAGCTGCGCGACTACGTCGCCCGCTCGCCCGCCCACGCCTCGCTACGCCCACGCCTCGGCCCGGCCCGGCCCTGTCCGCTACCGGCCACCTGGAGCCCACGTGCGCCACTCTGCAGATGGTATCGGCCACCCTCATTGTCCGGCCGCGGCGGCAGCGCAATACCGCGGCAGCCGCGCCTCTCCTTAACGAGAAACTAGCCTTACCGGGAAGCCGCGTTTCCTCAGAGTGCGGTCGTTGCTAAACAAATTCCTCGTCCTTTACGGTTTCTCCCAGTGCGCTGATCACTAACCGCGGTCAGACTTGTATAGCCTAAGGTCGCGGCGACGCTTAGGTCATTAGCGAACACACAGTACGACACGGGGTATGCAGAATTGCGTAGGCCTGCATATGCAGTTCGCAGTGCTCCGCGTGTTCGTTCCCGTAGTAAGCTGTCAATGGAGGAAAATAATCGGTTGCAGATACTGGACCCGCCGCTTTTGTCCTTCGGCGTTTTCCATCGTTCCTTTATTGTTGCTCTCATGGTATAAAAAATGGAAATGTCGCGTGGCTAGGGCCTCCCGTCGGGTAGACCGTTCGCCTGGTGCAGGTCTTTCGATTTGACGCCACTTCGGCGACCTGCGCGTCGATGGGGATGAAATGCTCTCATGGTGATGGACTGTTTCTATCGCAATCAGTAAGCATTAAAGGAAGCTACCCTACAGACAGAGGGACCTATATTTATACTTGTCAGAACTAATTACATACTGACATAATCGTCGGAATTGCTTGCGTTTCCCAAAAGTTATAAATATTTCGATTTCTGAAAAGAAGCTCTGTATTTGGCCAAGATGTCGAAGAAGAAGGTTCCATACGTACTGGTTGTATCGAGTAAGATGTGGAGAGGGCGGTTTGAAAGCGGACAGAAGAAGTACGAGGAAGAGCGTCCCTTACCTGAGGGATCGCTACTCAAGCTACCTGGCGAAGGGGCAAGTGTGGCAAATGTCCGGTGTGGCAAATGTCCGGCATTCCTCAGCGTGGTGTGCAGACATTTGCCACGGCGCACATTTGCCACGATTTTACCTGCTCCGAAGGGTTGGGTCCCTTGTCTCCCCCTCCCCCCCCCCCTCCTCCTCCTCCTCCTCCTCCTCCTCCTCTTCCTCCTCCTCATCGCTTACTGAGCCTTTCCGCTGGTTTACTTAACATAGGACCAGAATCTCTATGGATTTTCCGCCACATTTCTAGAGAGAGTTTCTTTGTGGAAACTATTAAATGCATCTCGCTTTGAAATCCGCACCAAATTTCGAGCCTCAGTAATACTTCGCCAATCTTAGACATTTTACATTCGCGTAAATTATAGGTGCCTTTTTCGGTGATCCTGCAGCAGCTTTCTGTCGTGTTTTGTGTACCATGGAGGATCAGTTCCGTCTCTTTTTAATTTATTTGGTATGAATCTCTCGAGTGCTGTTGATACTATTTCTCTGAACTTAAGCCACATATGGTTTTCACTTATCTAGTTTGGAAGGATTGAAGACTGTCTCCTAGAAAGACGTCAACCGAATTTTTAGCTGCTTTTATAAATAGATATATTTCGCGTTTAGTTTTACTGAATTTCTTTGCTACGGAATTGAGCCTCGCTACGACTGTGTGTTTACTAATCATTGTATACGTCGTGATACTCAGGATTATTTGTGGCTAAGAGGTCAAGTGTGTTTTCGTAACCATTTACAGTTTGAATGGCCTCATGAACTAATTGTTAAAAATAATTTAAAAAAAAGCATTTAGAACAATTACGGAAGTTGTTTTCTGTCTACAATACGGTCTGAAAATGTATTTTTCTCAACAAACGGAAGGTGGATTGAAAGTGCCAACTATAATTCTATGAGTAGGGTACCTATTTGCGATGAGACTCGAGTTTTCTTTGAAATGTTAGTGCAGATCATTACAATTACGGCTTTTCCCTCCAAAACGTACGATACTTTCTCTGTGACCCTGTAAATACCAGAGCTGAACAATGTAGAACAACAACGTACGTTACAAGCATAGCATTCTGTATTACTTCATTTCCTTATTTCTAACATATTAAAATTGTACGTCGACTTTAGATGACATGTCAAACATATATGTTCTTATCACTATTTAGTGAACGTATTTTCAGTCATGTTTTGAATATTGTCCCGCTACACTTTATTAACTAATGTTTCGCCGCAAGGGATGTCGGATTTTAGAGAGTAAATTAATATGGAGTATGTCGTTCTTCTTTTCAAACATTCACATACCCATTTCTTCTTTCCTTATTGTCTTTTGGGCATGCAGTTGTAGTAATTAAAGTAGACAAAAATGCAGTGAACAAAAAGAAATGTTAAGCATACATTCGCATTCTCTTTACATCGTTCCTTTCTTGTTGCTCTCATGGCGATGGACTGTTTCTATCGCAATCAGTAAGCGTGAAAGGAAGCTACCGACAGACAGAGGGATCTATATTTATACGTGGCAGAACTAATTACATACTGACATAATCGTCGGAATTGCTTTCGTTTTCCAAAAGTTATAAATACACTCCTGGAAATTGAAATAAGAACACCGTGAATTCATTGTCCCAGGAAGGGGAAACTTTATTGACACATTCCTGGGGTCAGATACATCACATGATCACACTGACAGAACCACAGGCACATAGACACAGGCAATAGAGCATGCACAATGTCGGCACTAGTACAGTGTATATCCACCTTTCGCAGCAATGCAGGCTGCTATTCTCCCATGGAGACGATCGTAGAGATGCTGGATGTAGTCCTGTGGAACGGCTTGCCATGCCATTTCCACCTGGCGCCTCAGTTGGACCAGGGTTCGTGCTGGACGTGCAGACCGCGTGAGACGACGCTTCATCCAGTCCCAAACATGCTCAATGGGGGACAGATCCGGAGATCTTGCTGGCCAGGGTAGTTGACTTACACCTTCTAGAGCACGTTGGGTGGCACGGGATACATGCGGACGTGCATTGTCCTGTTGGAACAGCAAGTTCCCTTGCTGGTCTAGGAATGGTAGAACGATGGGTTCGATGACGGTTTGGATGTACCGTGCACTATTCAGTGTCCCCTCGACGATCACCGGTAGTGTACGGCCAGTGTAGGAGATCGCTCCCCACACCATGATGCCGGGTGTTGGCCCTGTGTGCCTCGGTCGTATGCAGTCCTGATTGTGGCGCTCACCTGCACGGCGCCAAACACGCATACGACTATCATTGGCACCAAGGCAGAAGCGACTCTCATCGCTGAAGACGACACGTCTCCATTCGTCCCTCCATTCACGCCTGTCGCGACACCACTGGAGGCGGGCTGCACGATGTTGGGGCGTGAGCGGAAGACGGCCTAACGGTGTGCGGGACCGTAGCCCAGCTTCATGGAGACGGTTGCGAATGGTCCTCGCCGATACCCCAGGAGCAACAGTGTCCCTAATTTGCTGGGAAGTGGCGGTGCGGTCCCCTACGGCACTGCGTAGGATCCTACGGTCTCGGCGTGCATCCGTGCGTCGCTGCGGTCCGGTCCCAGGTCGACGGGCACGTGCACCTTCCGCCGACCACTGGCGACAACATCGATGTACTGTGGAGACCTCACGCCCCACGTGTTGAGCAATTCGGCGGTACGTCCACCCGGCCTCCCGCATGCCCACTATACGCCCTCGCTCAAAGTCCGTCAACTGCACATACGGTTCACGTCCACGCTGTCGCGGCATGCTACCAGTGTTAAAGACTGCGATAGAGCTCCGTATGCCACGGCAAACTGGCTGACACTGACGGCGGCGGTGCACAAATGCTGCGCAGCTAGCGCCATTCGACGGCCAACACCGCGGTTCCTGGTGTGTCCGCTGTGCCGTGCGTGTGATCATTGCTTGTACAGCCCTCTCGCAGTGTCCGGAGCAAGTATGGTGGGTCTGACACACTGGTGTCAATGTGTTCTTTTTTCCATTTCCAGGAGTGTATTTCGATTTCGGAAAAGAAGCTCCCTATTTGGCCATGATGTCGAAGAAGAAGGTCCCTTACGTACTGATTGTATCGAGTAAGATGTGGAGACGGCGGTTTGAAGCGGACAGAGGTAGTGCGGGGAAGGGCGTCCCTTACCTGAGGGATCGCTACTCAAGCTACCTGGCGAAGGTGCAAGTGTGGCAAATGTGGCAAATGTGGCAAATGTCCGTCGTGGCATATGTCCAGTGTGGCATATGTCCGGCGTGGCAAATGTCCGGCGTGGCAAATGTCCGGCATTCCTCAGCACAGCCGGTGGTGGATTAGGCGTGGGAGGAGGGGGAGGGGTACCCGGCAACGCCGAGGGAACAGAGTGGGAAAGAAAATTAGTGACAGCGTGCTTGGTCTTGCTTTGGTCTGGAGTAGTACCAGAAATATAGAGTGAAACAGGAGAAAGAAACACAAAAGGAAACGAATGGGTAGCTTTGATATATGAAATAGTGAAGGCAGCAGTGGAAGAGCTAAGCAACAAGACAAGGTCAAGCACACGAAACAGCACGGTTTTAGAAAGCGTCCCTCGTGTGACACTCACCTTATATACATGATATACTGCGAACTACGGATGAAGGACAACACGCAGATTCCATATTTCTCGATACCTGGAAAGCATTTGACACGGTGTACATAGCAGGCTGTTGAAGAAAATACCAGCATATGGAATAATTTCGCAGATATGTGAGTGGCTCCAAGACTTTGTAACTTATTAAACCTAGTATGCTGTTCTTGAGGCCTATGAGAACGACAGGCCGCGGCACGTACGTCACTAAGGTAGTCCTGCGCTCGCTCGCTCAAATCAGCAGACAAACTACGTTTCGACACCTGTTAACTCGTAAGTAGGCGTGACAGTACAAACGAAAACTGAATATTCTACTGGAATCCGCTATTATGGAATCTTACTGTTATTAGTCCTTTAGGCCCTAATGACGGGAAGTCCATGGGCCTGCCTATAATTTCTTACTGCTGTACTGGCGTACAATAAAATAAAAATCATGCTAAAATGATTATCAGTTGCATAAGGCACCACTTCCAGCACGTAATGAGTACTGTTAAGCAGAAGAGACTAAATGCTATAAACAAGCCGTTATGCCATTTACATCGAGTATTGATCTTAAATTAAATTTTTTTGTAGTACTGTTAATCAGTAAGACTTCATAATAGCAGATTCCAGTAGAAGATGTAATTCTAGTCAGTACGTACACCCACAGCTGCGAGTTAACAGGTTTAGAAACGCATTTTGTCCGCTGCGCTGAGCGAGCGAGCGAGTTCAGGACTACCTTCGTGACGTACGCGCCGCGGCCTGTCTTTCTCGTGGGCCTCGGCTGTTCTCGACGTCGAGTGTTCATCAGTGACAAGGCTATCGTTAGGAGCGCAGCAGGGAAATGAGATAGGACCGCTGCTGTTCTGTGTAGGCCTATATATAAATGATTTGGCGGACAGGATGGGCAACAAAAATCTGCGGTTGTTTGCTACTGATGCTGTGGTGTACGGTAAGATGTCGAAGTTGAAAGACTGTAGGAGGATACAAGATGACTTAAACAAAGTTTCTAGTTGGTATGGTGAATTGCATCTAGCTGTAAATGTAGAAAAATGTATGCTATTGCGGATGGCTAGGTAAAACAAATCCGTAATATTCGGATAGAGCATTAGTAGTCTTCTGGTTGACACGGTCAGGTCGTTTAAATATCTGGGCGTAGCATTGAAGCGCGATGTGAAATGGAACGAGCACGTGATGACTGTAGTAATGAAGATTGGCTTCGGTTTGTCGAACTATAGTAGTGAAGGTCGACTTCGGTTTGCTGGAGGAATTTTTTTTTTTTTCTATGGGACTTAACATCTGAGGTCATCAGTCCCCCTAGAAGAATGTTCGGAAAGTGTGGTTCATCACTAAAGGAGGAGACCGCATCTAGGACGCTGGTGTGACCCATTCTTGAGTACTGCTCGAGTGTTTGGGAACCGTACCAGGTCGGATTAAAGGAAGACATCGAAGAAATTCAGAGATGGGTTGCTAGGTTTGTTAGCGGTAGGTTCGAGCAACACGTAAGCGTAACGGAGATGGTTTCCAAGAGGGAAGGCGACGTTCTTGTCGAGGAACACTGTTGAGCAAACTTAGTAAACCGGCATTTGAAGCCGACTGCCGAAAGATTCTGCAGGCGCCAACATACGCTGCGCGTAAGGACAACGAATATACGAGGGTAATCCCAAAAGTAAGGTCTCCTTTTTTTTTATAAGTGCAGAACTCTGTGTGGCAGTTGGTGACACTGTTACGAAGAGTGCTTCACGCGCTGTGTGTGAAGATGCGCACGCCGCGCTGAGGCGCTCAGTCTAGGCTTGGCAGCCGTTGAGAATGGAGCTCCAGGTGGATGTTACCGCCAAGTGCGAATTGCACGCAGTTACTCGGGTTTTGAACGCAAAGGGCATTGGGCCGATTGAAATCCGTCGCCAATTGACGGAAGTGTATGGTGAGTCGTGCATGAATGTCAACAATGTTCGTAAGTGGCGTAGAGAGTTTGCAGCTTGTCGGACCGAAATTCACGACGAACAAAGGAGGGGGAGATCGTCAATTTATGAGGAGAGAGTGTTGAAGGTTGGGCAAAGTATGCGTGAAGATCGGCGGATCACCCTGGATGATCTGTGCACGTTGGTTCCGGAGGTTTCCCGAAGCACCGCTCACAGAATTTTAACGGAAACATTGAACTAGCGGAAGGTGTGCGCAAGATGGCTGCTACGCATGATGACTGAGGACCACATGCGCCAAAGAGTTGATGCTTCCCGCACATTTCTTCACCGCCTTGCAGCCGAACGGGACAACTTTCTGGATTCAATTGTTACGGGTGACGAAACTGGGCATACCAGTTTACACCTGACACCGAGCAACAATCACACCAAAACCGCGGAAATTCAAACAAACGCAGTCTGCCGGTAAAGTCATGACAACCGTTTGTTGGGATCGGAAAGGAGTATCGTTGGTCGATTATATGCCCACTGGGACCACAATTAACGCTGACAGGTACTGTTAGACTCTGAAAAAACTCAAACTGGCAATTCAGAACCGGAGAAGAGGAATGTTGAGCAAGGGCATACACATTCTCCATGACAACACTCGCCCACACATCGCTCGGCAAACCGTTGCTCTCCTGCAACAGTTTCAGTGGAACATAATCACCCACCCACCCTATAGTCCTGACTTGGCGCCCAGTGACAAACACTTGTTCCCTAAGTTAAAAGAACATTTGGTCTGAAAGGGATTCAGCTCCGACGACGAGGTGAAAGAAGAGGTTCATAACTTTCTCAACAGCATGGAGGCGAGATGGTATGACATGGACATACAAAAACTGCCGCAGTGCCTACAGAAATGCATCGGCAGAAATGGTGATTATGTCGAAAAGTAGCTAAATGTTCAAGCTGTAAACTGATGTAAACCACTGTAGAAATAACCTGGTCTATGTACTTATAAAAAAATAGGAGACCTTACTTTTGGTATTACATTAATAAGATAGGAGAAATTAGGCATACAGACAGTCGTTCTTCTCTAGCTCTATTTTCTAGTGAAACAGGAAACGAAATGACTTGCAGTGGTACGGAGTACCCTCGGCCACGGGCTGCACAGTGGCTTGCGGCATATGGCAGGAATAATCTCAGGAACTTCTGTAGTGATTTAGATACGGTTTTGAGTGGTAGATTGTTGCACGAGAATATAATTTATGATTGTTTCGTGGAAATTGGCTGAACTATGTTGAATCAAAAGTCCACCGCCGTGTGTTTCTGTCGGAATGTGAAGGCTAACCTCAGGAACTAGTCTAGAGATTTTGATACGCTTTACATTAATAGATTGACTGACTCACAAGGAAGTTTTGTGTGTCCTCTTCAGATCAGAAAATATTGAAAGTTCAAGAGAGCTACTATTGTATTAATTACTTTGTGGTAATACAAGGCAACAATGAACGATTCTAAAAAAAATTGAAACCATAGTAATTTTTTATGGGTCGTATCATACGTAATACCTCAGGGCTTAAGCAGGACAATATTATAAATACAACTTAGCAGCTTCATGTTGCTTTATTAAGAAAAAGGCAATCATATACATTACATATATTGCTATAGACTTCAACAGAGATTAAAATAAACACTTGTTGTCGAAACTTTCAACAACTGTAAGTAAAGAAATCAAAAAAGTAAACAAAATTACCACAGTAAAATTCTTGTAAGTGTTGTTGCTTTTCTTGATACTAGCACATGGATCAGTATTAAGTTAACATTACTTGTCCTAGCACAACTTTAATTTTTGTGGAACATGTTAAAGCAATTCCAGTCAGTAGTGAAGCGCAGGAACACTTTGCACTTCTCCCTCTGTGATACGGTAAGGCCTGTGCAGCTTCCTGCCCGACATTTTGACGTGTTCTTCTTAACATGGAAGTCAAGCATGGGAATCAAGCTACGTGCTTCCTCTGACGTCCCGAGGTCCAATGCACAAACGTTTAAAGCTTACAAATCCATTATAGTAGTAACTTATAGTTATCTCTTAACTGGGGAATGACTGTAGAGCTTTAATCAATTATTAAAGCATGTGAAGACACTTGTAATTAGAAAAGATATGTCTTTACGTTTATTTTGCTGAAACATTCTGTGTAGTTGCAGAATTCAAAGCTTGCAGTCGGTGCTGACACCTCCTGGCGCTCAGCAAAAGGACGAACAAGTGACTGTGGAGAGGACAGAGTTGCTCTCTACCAGAACTGTGGTTCGGTAGTTTTGGTACAGCACGTAGATGACGTAGCAAATGGTAAGATTACCGATAGTATTGGTAGAACTCTTATGGAAAGAAACATAAATGAACGTGTAAGAGAGAAACTGGAAGCCGAGGACTTCTCTTTTTTTTTGTGCTTTGCGCATAATTAGAACGTACATGATTCAGCCTTACACCACTGCATATTTTATATCCTTACAGAATATAAACATATTTTTATGAGTAATAAAAATTAAGATAATGCAGTACCTGCGTTTGTTTAGAAGAACGATGAAATGTTCCTTCGGAGATGCACGCTTGTTCGTAGGGAAGGGACATCGCGTCATAAGGAGCTGCAATCAAGTTCTAAGACCTCTGATTTTTTTTCTAAGTAACTACTCACCCGAAATAGATGAAACTGGCGTTATTTCTCGACGTAATCGCCCTTCAGACGTACACATTTTTCACAACGCTGACGCCATGATTCCATGGCAGCGGCGAAGGCTTCTTTAGGAGTCTGTTTTGACCACTGGAAAATCGCTGAGGCAATAGCAGGACGGCTGGTGAATGTGCGGCCACGGAGAGTGTCTTTCATTGTTGGAAAAAGCCAAAAGTCACTAGGAGCCAGTTCAAGTGAGTAGGGAGCATGAGGAATCACTTCAAAGTTGTTATCACGAAGAAACTGTTGCGTAACGTTAGCTCGATGTGCGGGTGCGTTGTCTTGGTGAAACAGCACACATGCAGCCCTTCCCGGACATTTTTGTTGCAGTGCAGGAAGGAATTTGTTCTTCGAAACATTTTCGTAGGATGCACCTGTTACCATAGTGCCCTTTGGAACGCAATGGGTAAGGATTACGCCCTCGCTGTCCCAGAACATGGACACCATCATTTTTTCAGCACTGGCGGTTACCCGAAATTTTTTTGGTGGCGGTGAATCTGTGTGCTTCCATTGAGCTGACTGGCGCTTTGTTTCTGGATTGAAAAATGGCATCCACGTCTCATACATTGTCACAACCGACGAAAAGAAAGTCCCATTCGTGCTGTCATTGCGCGTCAACATTGCTTGGCAACATGCCACACGGGCAGCTGTGTGGTCGTCCGTCAGCATTCGTGGCACCCACCTGGATGACACTTTTCGCATTTTCAGGTCGTCATGCAGGATTGTGTGCACAGAACCCACAGAAATGCCAACTCAGTAGGCGATCTGTTCAACAGTCATTCGGCGATCCCCCAAAACAATTGTCTTCACTTTCTCGATCATGTCGTCAGACCGGCTTGTGTGAGCCCAAGGTTGTTTCGGTTTGTTGTCACACGATGTTCTGCCTTCATTAAACTGTCGCATCCACGAACGCACTTTCAACACATCCATACCTCCATCACCATATGTCTCCTCCAACTGTTGATGAATTTCAATTGGTTTCACACCACGCAAATTCAGAAAACGAATGATTGCACGCTGTTCAAGTAAGGAAAACGACGCCATTTTAAGTATTTAAAACAGTTCCCATTCTCGCCGCTGGCGGTAAAATTCCATCTGCCGTACGGTGCTGCCATCTCTGAGACGTATTGACAATGAATGCGGCCTCATTTTAAAACAATGCGCATTTTTCTATCTCTTTCCAGTCCGGAGAAAAAAAAATCGGAGGCCTTAGAACTTGAATGAACCTCGTACATCTTAGCAACACAGACACGGCAATATCGCATTTATCCGCCGATACCAGGCAGCGACTTTCAAGTAAAATGTCCTCCCTGTACGAGAATTACAGTAAGTGTACGAGCGCAGGTTGTGACGCATGAACGAGGACATATAAAAGTTTGGGTCTGGCGGTGAGTCGTTCGCGGAGAGCCACAACAGTTAAGGCGACCGATGTCATCAAGTGCAAAATCCGGTTCGAGTCTCGGCTCGCACAAATGTTCATTGTCATCATTCTATTGTGCAGCTAATGAATCTCTGTATTAGCAGCTGTGGGCGACGGCCTTGCCGCAGTGGATACACCGGTTCCCGTGAGGTGGCCGCAGTTAAGCGCTGTCGGGCGTGGCTGGCACTTGGGTGGGTGACCATCCACGCCACCGTCCGCTGTTTCGGGGTGTACTCAGCCTCATGATGTCAATTGAGGAGCTACTCGACCGAATAGTAGCGACTCCGGTCAAAGAAAACCATCACAACGACTGGGAGAGCGGTGTGCTGGCCACATGCCCCTCCTATCCGCATCTTCCACTGAGGATGACACGGCGGTCGGCTGGTCCCTATGGGCCACTTGTGGCATGAAGACCGAGTGCTTTTAGCAGCTGTGAATACATTTCACTTATAACAAAAATTATTTGATCACTTAACTTCTATGCTTTTACGAAACCAAAGAGATCCAAATACAGTTTACATGCACAAATACAAAAATATAGACATGTATTATTGTTGTTATTTTATACTCAATAAGACGTTCTTCATCATCATCAATGGCATGAATTTCCTGTTATTGCTGATAATTGCGTAAGTTATTTTATGAATAACAAATGGTTCAAATGGCTCTGAGCACTATGGGACTCAACTTCTGAGGTCATTAGTCCCCTAGAACTTAGAACTACTTAAACCTAACTAACCTAAGGACATCACAAACATCCATGCCCGAGGCAGGATTCGAACCTGCGACCGTAGCGGTCTTGCGGTTCCAGACTGCAGCGCCTTTAACCGCACGGCCACTTCGGCCGGCTATGCATAACAGAAACATGTTTTTATATAAGTCCGATGAAGTACTGAGGCGATGTTTGATATTTTTCGATTTTGTGTTTTCTTTACCTTTTTTAAGGAAGTTGCGTTTTCTAGCGGTATATGATAAATCTGTATTATTTTCTATATTTCTGCTACAACATCCCTCTGTTTCACGTCATAAATCAACAGTTTTTGTGTAAAACGCGAATTAAACATTGACTATTTCAGTTTTGCTATAAATATTGTTCATTCTTAAATGAAAGACAGGAGGATAACTATGTAGAACAAAAATATTCCGTAGGTTACCTGGCCTTTTATATATCCTCACTCAGAGTCTAGATTGTTCACTGCTTCTGGTTTTTAGGGAAACCAAGTAAAACACTGATCGTACACGTAAAGAAAGTGATCGTTATGGGGAAACGCCCGATAGGTATGCAACACACTCGACGTGCAGGTACCGTTAACTGACCAAAGCTACTACAGTAGCCTACGCTACTTTGGTAGTCCACGGTAGCCTATGATAGTGTAACAACTCTAGGCAAGTGCGATGTGTACAGTATTTACATGGTACCACTGACCACAAAAGGTTGAGCTGCGGGACACGCCCGAGAAAAAAAGTACAACCTGGAGGTATCATATGTAACACCTCGGGACTGAAGAGGTTAAATAATTTACTATCGCTGTGTCAGGCAAGATGTCAGGCCGTAGATACCGCTACACTTGTGAATCCTGATCAGGTCGCTAATTATGTTCAACTGGTGAACAGAGGGTTGGGGTTGGGTTGTTTGTGGGAGGAGACCAGACAGCGAGGTCATCGGTCTCGCCGGATTAGGGAAGGATGGGGAAGGAAGTCGGCCGTGCCCTGTCAAAACAACCATCCCGGTATTTGCCTGGAGGGATTTAGGGAAATCACGGAAAATCTAAATCAGGATGGCGGGACGCGGGATTGAATCGTCGTCCCCCCTAATGCGCGTCCAGGGTATTAGCCACTGCACTACCTCGCTCGGTAACTGGTGAACGGAATAGCCACTGCGCTACCTCGCTCGGTAACTAGTCAACGGAGAACACATAAAAATCAAGAAACAGAAGCAGGCGAAAGGTAGCACAGACGTCTGAAATCGAGGTTCACAGAAGGTGCAAAGTGCCGTTGCGGGACTGACTACAGCAGAAACACAAAGCTGTGGAGGAATACTTGTCCACAGGAAAAATAGCTTCTGTATACAGGAAAATTAAGAAACCTGTGAAGAAAATAGAATCAGTTATATCATAACACAGCTTACTAGGAAATCCAGTACTAAACTAAGAAGGAAGTCTGAAACGCTGAAGGAATATTTGGAATGGCTATACGAAAGAAACTAACTTCAAGAAGATATTAGGGAAAGGTGAGCGAAAGTATATGAATAACGGCAGGGAAATGTGATACTGCCACTACATTTGACGTAGAACTAAATGGCCAAAGTTTAAATAAGACACCTGAAGTAAACATTCACTCACAATTGTTAAGATCTTGAAAAGAAGAAAACGATGATATAATTCTTCCACCTAGCGCACAAATTACCTACAGGAGACATTCAAAGTACTTTCACACATCCAGGAGAATATAATAGTCGCAATTTCGAAGAAGGCAGTTACCAAATGTCATGAAAATTCTGGAGGCATCAGTTAGTAAGCCATCGTGGCAAAATACTACCACGAACTGCTTATGCGTGCATAAGACTAATAGAAGCTGATCTTGGGGAAGATTAATTTGTGTTCCGGAGATATTACAAACATGTGAGGCAAGTATGACCACACAGTTTTTCTTAGAAGATAGTCTGAAAACCGCTGGACTTACGTTTCTGCCATTTGGAGATTTGGAGGTGTTATGAGATGTTCACTGAAAATAGTATTCTGAAGTTTTGAGCAAAAAACACAACGACTGAAGTTCTGTTTACAACTTGTATAGAAAACAAACTGCAACTGGGTCTAATAACCTGGAATAGGAGCAGTAGTTGAAAAGGAAATGAGACAGAGTTGTTCAATCTGTACACATTGCAAACCAAAGAGAATTTTCGGAAGATGATTTAAGTGATGAGAGAAGACATAAAAAGTTTAAGGTTTACAGATGACATAATTCTCTCAGAGACAACAAAGATTTCTGGAAGACCAGTTGAACTGAATGTGCAGTTGGGGCAGACATTGCCTGCAGGAGAAACAGCGACTGCTGAAATGAAGCTTGCAGGACAGGCAACACCTTTTTTATTGAAACGTTTCACTAAATTTTACAAGAGCATCGTCAGAAACTGTGGAATTTTTAGTTCAAAGTGATCAGCCAACAACTGCAAATGCCATATTTTCTGATTATGCTCTTGTTAAACTGAGCCAACTCACTCAATACAAAAATAAGTATTAGTTATCACTTGGCTGTCCTAAGAACTACAGAGTGGGTAGTGTCTTAAAAATCGTTCTAAGATGAAAATCAACAAAAATATAAGAGAGCTAATGGAGTGCACTCGAATTAATTCAGTTGGTGCAGCACGAATTTGATTAGGGAAACAGATACAAAAAGTGCTAGACGAGTTTTACTGTTTGGTTTGCAAAATAAGTAACGATAGCAGAAGTGAAGATGATGTAAAATGCAGGCTGTCAATATGAAGCAAAAAGTTTCCAAAGAGGACTATTTTAACATGTAATATACAAGGTGTTAGGGGTATAAGTGTAATCTCTTTTGTTGGTGACTGAGGACAGTGTACTGATAACATTACATCAGTATTTGGTTCATTTGCAGACTAATAATTATACTCAGTAGTATTTTTTAGGCTGATTAGTACATCTAAGTTCATGTGGCTAGGGCAAGTCATTAACGTTTATTTTCCCCTGAGTAGCAGGTCAGGTGTTGAAGTGTTTGCACAATGACACAAAGCCTTGCAGTCTATACTGACAGGTGTAGTCCACTTAGTGATGCAGTTACGACTCTGCAGGAAGTATCAGGTTACAAATTATGTGATGTATTTGCGGGAAGACTGTAAAATGCAGAGATAAAGTACCAATGATTACAGTATATGCACTTATACCCCTAACACCTTGTATACTTGACTGTTACAAAGTCGTTCCTGAAACTATTTCATTTGTAGCGTTATAAGATACGAAACTTTGACGAGAAACAGTTCAGATAAGATGAAAATAGAAGCTCTTGAAATGAAGCAGGAAAGATGAAAGCTGTAATTACGTATGGCAATACATGAAAATACTGTTACTGTACCTAATGGGGAAGAAAATATCTTTGTCTCCTTGTTTCCATAATGGGGTCTGCTTCTATAATGTTTTTTGTTTAGGAGTCCAAAAGCTTCTTTCACTCAAATTTTTCCCTCAGTTGGAGTTCGAAACCTTTTACCGCTTGGTCTATTGAAATTAAATACACCCGCAAGTATATCTTGTTGTTATGCCACAGTGTCCTCTAAGCAGTAAATGTAAGACGTAGTCTTCTATCTACTCGGAAACAAAAATAAGCGAATTTCCATACTGTCGCCGCCACAGATTGTGTCGCCGTTGATTCAGCCTTAAACTTCTTTTACATATGAAATAATTAATAGATGTAGCAGCAAAATGTCAAACTTCTTCAATATCCTGCAAGATCAATCTGTTACACATATAACAAATTTTGCTCAAGGCCTGACGTTAAGTGAGAGAAGCAAGTGTTTTCATAGGCCATAAGCCCATAGCTATTTGGGTTCTGGTGGAAGGGCAACAATTGCAATAAATGATGGCTGCTCGTTAAAACTATTCTAGGTTTTTCCCACTGTGGGAAAGGTGAGGCTCACTTTCCAACTTTAAGTTTGTAATTGGTTTAGTACTTCACTTCTTGTAGCCGCATGTATAGCATTTAATGGTACTGCACTGATAGTTTTCTTTATTTAAAAGCATCGTATAGTTTACTGTCAACAAGGCTACTGTAAGCTGATCAAGGACTAGGTTTACTTGCCAAATGAGATATGGTCCAGTTCAGAATTTGTCCACAGTTCGCCAGTTCAAGAGCGGTACTAACCTGCAAGAAGACAAAAACAAAAGTTTAAACACAACTTACTTTATTTACCAGCATACAAAATGTAGTTTAATTTTAGTTGGTTGGTTGGTTGGTTTGGGGAAGGAGACCAGACAGCGTGGTCATCGGTCTCATCGGATAGGGAAGGAAGTCGGCCGTGCCCTTTCAGAGGAACCATCCCGGCATTTGCCTGGAGTGATTGAGGGAAATCACAGAAAACCTAAATCAGGATGGCCGGACGCGGGATTGAACCATCGTCCTCCCGAATGCGAGTCCAGTGTCCAACCACTGCGCCACCTCGCTCGGTTTTAATTTTAGTATAAATTGGTAAACATACGACTTAGTAACAGGATACTGTTACCGTATGTGTAAGGGTACAATAAGAAATCCAATTAAACCAAAATCAGGAACACAGGGAGCAATTTTGATCAAACTTAGTGCGTATACGGCTTGCTATAAGGGATGGACAGTACAGACTCTGAGGAAGGGAAGAATCATACAAGGATCGTGAAAGGCAGATGGAGTCAATAAGGAAAGAACTACTTAAATTCTACAGATATCTCTTTACGAGATACACGAATAACGAAGGAGATTTCTAATGTACTGGAGAACATGCCTAAAGTCTCCAATAGATGTTTGTCGGAAGCATAGAATGATCTCAAGAGTTTTGGATGGAATCTGGAAGACATCTACAATGAATCAAGGTGTCAATAAGTGATCGAAAACTTTAAGGGCTTTCTCGATCAGAAGGAGCAGAACACTGGTTGGACAGAAGTAAGAAGACAGACGTCGACAGAAAGACAGAAACGGTTTTGGACTGCAAAAATTGCTTGCAGAAGAGCCTCATATTTCCCTCACGTGGGCTCCAATTGCCCTACACAAGAGAGAAGATATATGGCTTAATCTCTTGAAAAATGTTGTCTTGCAGGAAGTAAATTCTGGAGGCAGTGCGAACATGTAAAGAGGGTGACATGTAAAAACAATAGAAAGTGAATTATATTAGTGTCTATCCACAGTTTGCTGGGTTGTTGGTGACAGTCATCATAACATTTGAAACGTCCCCTTTGAACAATTTATACAAGACTGTGCTGAACCTGACACACAATATTTTGTTAGCGCAACGCAATCTGACTTTCAAAATTCCCTACAAAAGAATGGCCCTGACTAACATTAAACTATACCTTTCACAAAGCACTTACCTCACAAAAATCTTCGGTGCTCAAGCTATTGCAATACAGCGAGCGCCACTACTGCCAGCTAAATAAAAGATTCAAACTATGGAAGGCACTAACTACTGATAGGGATAGTTAGCAAATGAAAGATATTAATAGAGAACAAACAATGTATTTACCTTGATATCATCATATATAAATATAGCAGTTCATGACAAATTTCAAAACTCCGCCATCTCTCTCCCCACATCCACCACTGCTGGCGGCTCACCTCCAACTGCGCAACGCTACGCGCTGTTCACCACCAGCTGCCTAACACTACAATGGCGAGTATTACAACAATGCAAAGCAGCCACAGACTGCACACAGCACAGCCAGTGATTTTCATACAGAGGTGGCGTTACCAATAAAAAAACCTAAACAGCCTACTTACATAGCCCCCATGCTCCCCACAAAAAATTTTACAAATTGGTTTGGGCAGTGGCCAATACAGATTTGAAAAAATTTTTCATAATTACAATAACAAAGAAATCAAATACACACACTTATTGATACAATGTTGGTCAAAAGCTCAAATTTTCTCACAGTCCATAAAGACAGTCCTGATCGTTCATTACGGTAAAATAGTAGTGTTTTTCTCAAAGTCTGAGCAGTAGAAGAAAATGCACACGGAAGTAGTGGATTTCCATGCAGTCTTGAAGAAGTAGTGTTGTCCTTCCAACGGAAAGACAGTGCTGACTCTTGACATGCATACAGGTAATGGGCCACAACAGAGCAAACCCACAGCAGAGTCAGTCGAAATTTTGAAGAGTATTGGCAGGTAGGTCATCACAGAGCAGACCCACTGTAGTCCTGGTAGAGATTACGGTATTGGTGGGCCACCAGAGGTGCAGACCCAATGCAGTCCTTGTAGAAATAATGGTAATGATGGATCATCAAAGATGTAGACCCACTGTAGTCCTTGTAGAGATAATGGTACTGGTGGGTCATCAAAGATGCAGACCCACTGTAGTCCTTGTAGAGATAGCCAGCAGCCATCTGTTGTGACTGTGCAGGTGCACAATCACCATTGAAGAGTCTTGTGGATAATATAGCAAGTCCATAAACCACCACTTGTGCATTCACAAAGCTTTTGAAATTGTCCTTAGAACCAGCAATGCTGTTATCCAGTCCCTTGCTGAATTATTAAAACATGTGCAAACACTAACAGCCCCTACTTCTCACATATTGTCCATATACTATGACCAACAGAAACGTGTGCAGTGTAATGTAACTAACAAGTTAATAATATCATGAACTGGTGACAATTACAATTTTATAACATAAGAATACAATTACAAAGGTACAAAATACATCATTAAAAACATAATAATACAGATAACATTTGTAGTAATATGGGCTTTACAAAAGAATCGAAATAACATATACATCAGTGTTACAGGAATTATGACATAAGTACATACATAAAAGATCAGAGTAACTTTCGAAACATCAACTTCACACATGAGCATTAACACAAAACAGAATAAATAATGTCTAAACATCTTTACAAAGTAAATAACACATTATTAATGCCAATTGTATTTGAGGATAACAGTATTCCTCATCATAGTGAATGTAACTTAGTATTAGAAGAGAAAAAAGTTCTATGAAACAGTACACAGAGACAGGAAGAAAACAAATACACAAGGGTACACAAACATATAGTGGGATAACACAAAAGGGAAAGGACAGGGTTTGTTTACTACAGTATTTTGCGTGGAGATCTCCCTTTGTTCATCATTATTCCCAAAAAGTCCTATCTAAGCCTGCTTTCTGTATTCTGTTCATATTTCTTTCAAAATAATTATTTCTGATTGTACAATACTCATTTGGGCCCAAATCTTTTTTATATAACTTCGCAATGCATTCTTTACCTATTGTCCATAGTCAGTTTCTCATATAGTCTACCCCCTCTTAAGCTAACTTAAATCTACTGAGCTCAGATGCTAAACTAAGGGACGAGGCAATGCAGCAGCACATAAAACAATTAATATAAACAGCAATGAAAAAAAAATGGAAAATCGCAAAGCAAGCTACAGTAAATCTAAATTACCAAGCAATTCAACATTACAACTAATATGAGGCAATGTGCAGCAAACAAAAAAATAAATCTGGCTTAGCAGAGTAACACAAATTACAGTTCAGTAGCACTATGCCTGGGAAACAGCAGCTTATATCTAAACATGACATAGCTCAAGCAGAAAAAATAGTACACTAAAGATAACAATGCAGATAAGGGAAATGTATAATCACATCTTAATGTCTAAGTAATTAAAGTGGTGCACCACAACAACTTATTGTAAAAGAAATATTACCATGTACTTGAAAAGAATATTATGTATGCAGTTACTGTTACTAGTCCCTTCTTATTGTTCTTTCCTTTCCGAGTGCTCCTTTTTTGAAGAATGTGGATCACAAAATTATTATTTAATAGATCTGCTGACAGAAAGTGTTCACATTAGCAAATGCATTTAACTTCATTTTATGAAACCAATGCTGCAACACAGCTGGAAAACAGATGTCAAATGAAATAAGCAATTACGCAAACCAAAGCATAAAAACATCATTCAATAGCTATGTGGCATTTCGTAAGTCAGTAGCTCTCAACTCTCGTAGAAAGACACTTGTCCTAATCAGGTGTGCAGATGTAAAAATATTTCTTGTCATTTTATTAGGCATTTCAGTAAATATCATAAATTACGAGCTCTACGGTATGCTTTCAACAAGGAAATGTCAGTAGCGTGGACAATGGCCTCCCCTTTTTTTTTTTCTACCTGTGCCGCTGAAAGGCTAATGGCCTTTTTTTTTTTTCGGGCGGCTGTCGTCCAGGTGGGTGCCCGCGACGCATTACGTGCAGGTGGTCACTTAACTTTCTTACGGAAATATTTACGACATCAGTTTCCGCTACAGTGACAGTCTCACATAAAAATATTTCACAGGTCAAGAATTAGCGTTGCAAATCTGTAGAAACAAAATCCTATAAATATAAGTGTC
Organism: Schistocerca piceifrons; assembly: GCF_021461385.2. Taxonomy (NCBI): domain Eukaryota; kingdom Metazoa; phylum Arthropoda; class Insecta; order Orthoptera; family Acrididae; genus Schistocerca; species Schistocerca piceifrons. Next base: position 674,916,040 of record NC_060142.1, on the reverse strand, counting down.
CAAAAAAATTTTCGCCGCCATTGTGATACATTCACGCATTTACACACATTTCATAACACTTAAAGTACGATTCTTGGTTTCCAACATCCTGTTTCACAAGTCAAGAGTCCCTACCCACTATTCATTACTCCTTACCTTATTACACATATACGTATCCATCGACACTCGTCAATATTTCGTCATTATAAATATGAAGCATAATCAAATAACTCATACAGCCTCAGCCTATTAATCATAAACATACCTCAGCAGCATAATACACATCGTCGTCGTAAAAATAACATCATAACACCTCAGTCAAATCTCAAAATCGTCGTAGCTTCCTCCAATAATTAAAAAAATTCTCTGCTCATGTCAAAAGTGTCATCTGCCTCAAACGTACTTTAAAATCATGCTCCCTTACCAAATATATCATTCAAAGCTCTCATAGTATCACAATGGTTCCAAAAAATATGAGCATTTCACAAAGTACAGACAAAATACAATTTCATAAGTGTGAAGTTATCCAACTTTGTAATTGCGTAAACATCTGTCACTGATGTAATAAAAAAAGTTTATCTCTCAGTTACATGATCAGATAGCTGTGTAATTTGTGTGTTAGAGAAATATGGTACCGATGTGTAAAGTTGTATAAGCAAATACCATATTAGCTAGGGTTCCTTGTGGTTGCCACACACATGGTACGCAAAGTAAGCGTGTACCCCCCTGAGGATTAATGTAATTATACCCTCAGGTGTTACAGATTACAGCAATGGAATGAAATGTATCACGGAAAACTTTCTTTGTAATTCAAAAATTTTTAAAAATAAATGTTTTAAGTACAAAATTAATCACCGAAATCGTGTCCTGTAGCGCTAAATGTGCATCTTGTTGTAAGATAATCTCTGTGGAAGTGTCGTAGTTATTTTCCTCCGAAAGCTAAGTTCTGCAGAAGCCAATGTACTTACCTCATGATAAACAAAAGTGAAATGCTTTGCGTAGAGATATCTTAGTTATTACGCTTATTGTTGTGATGATGAAAGTACTGTGCTGTAACGTATTGTTGTGCTATGGAAAAGGCTGTCTCCTTGTAGCTATACCACAAAAGTTACTAATAAAACATGTTTTGATTTCCAGAAGAATTCAGAAAAACTGTGCAGATATAAAACAGATACACCACAAAAGCAACATTGTAAATTGTCACTCATTAGTAGCGTCGTGATAACACCGTGTAGTTGTCACTTAAACTAACCACTGTGTCGTCTGTTCACTATAACAATGCATTCGTAATTTCTGTTTAAAAATGTTCCCTAGGTTCTAGACTGGATATTTAACTTCAAACATTGTTGCATGTTAACAGTTTCTTAAGTCTGACAAAGCATACTAGAAATGTGAAGTGAAAAGTTTTATGGCAAAGACAAAGTTAAAAAGCAGATTATCTTTCAATAAACGGTTTTACATGTGAAATGTGGTGTAAAACTTTACTCTTCCTAGTACGCAGAGTTTCAACTTCAACGCAATTATCATGTGGTATACGTCGGATTCTGTAAGGTCCATTGTAAACTAGAAAGAATTTGTGACTCAAGTGTTTCTTCTTGTGTGACAATGAATGAGCTTTAATGAGAACTTTCTGACCAATATACAATTTCTTTGCATTTGCTTTACCGTGTAGTTTTCTCCTTTTGTCTGCTGCAGATTTTATATTTTTAAGAGCCAAATCAATTATGTCTTTGTGTCGAAGTTTACGTGTATTCGGGAAAGGTACAAGCTCTCTGATTCTGTTCGGTGGTTCTTCATTCTTCAGTACAAGAATAGGTGGTAAAGCAGTGGAATCATGAGGCATTTCATTCAGCACATTTTGAAATAAATGTAAATATCTGTCCCAATGCTGATGCTTTCTGTGACAATAAAGTCTGCAAAGCTTATTGATTTCTTTCATAATCCTTTCAGACGGGTTACAATGTGGTGAGTACAATGAAATAAAAACAGGTTTGATTTTATGATTCCGAAGCGTGCGTGATCAAACTGCAGATCTAAATTGCGGTCCGTTATCTGAAATGACTTTAGCAACGTGGCCAACTTCACGTAAGAAATTTTTAACAAAGGCGTTGGATACAGATCGTCCAGTGGCTTTACGTAACGGAGTGAAAGAAACAAATTTTGAAGTAAGTTCAACAGCGACTAGAACGTACGAAAATCCATTGGATGTTCTGACAAGGGGTCCCAAGAGATCAACAGCAGCAAATTCTTTTAATTTAGAAGGAATAATAGGAAACAACGGAGCACGATGTGAGATAGTAGATGGTTTCGCCTTTTGACAAAGTTTACAAATAGACAAGACTCTTCGAATTCGCTTTTCCATATTGTTAAAATAACAAGTCGTTCGAAGAATATGATAACATTTTCGTGGACCAAAATGTGCGTAGCTGAAATGAATGTACCAAATGAGCTTATTAACAAAATCGTCTGGAATGCAAAGTACCCATAGCTTGTCATCAACAGTGCAGCGTTTGAAGAGTATGTTGTTTCTAACCAGGTAATAATGCCGAATCTGAGTGTATGTCTTTTCATGCCATTTACTTTTGATGTCTTTCCAAATCGGATCTTTATCTTGTTCATGAGCAATGTCCTTTAAAGATGTGGTGATGAAGTTTTCAAAGGCGACTTTCTGAATGTAAAGAATACTGAAATTTTTCTCGAGGTTGCCTTCTGTGTTACTTTTCTCAAGCCCAGCCGGTGCGCGTGACAGCGCGTCCGCAACAATGTTCTCCTTGCCGGGAATGTAGACTATTGTAAAGTGGAATTCTTGCAGAAACAATGCCCAACGTTTTAACCTGTCATGATTTAATTTTGAAGACATAAGAAATTGTAATGCACGATGATCACTGTATACTTTTACGTGCTTACCAGAAAGAAAGAAACGGAATTCGTTAAATGCCCAAACGATAGCTAAAGCTTCTAATTCAGTAACGGAATAATTTTTTTCAGATTTTGTTAGCACTCGGCTAGCAAAAGCAATGGTTTTCTGAATGGTAGTGTCATTTTCTATGGCTTCTTGAAATAAATGGGCACCAAGACCGACTTTAGAAGAATCCGTGCTAAGGCAGAAATCTTGTGACAGATCTGGATGAGCTAAGATTGGCGCGTGAAGTAACGCTTCTTTCAAAGAACTGAATTCCAATTGTGCTTGTTCGTCCCAGTTCCAAATAGTATTTTTTCCAGTGAGAGAACAAAGTTTTGGTGTACCAAGAATTTGCATATTCAGAAAACGACGGTAAAAATTTACGAGACCTAGAAAGCTGCGGACTTGTCTTTTTGTGGATGGAACTGGAATGGCTCTGATTGCTTCTAACTTTTCAGGATCCGGCTGAATCCCTTCAGAAGAAATAATATGTCCCAAAAACTTCACCTTTGTCCTACCGAATTCAGACTTTTCCAAGTTAACTGTAATTCCAGATTCTGCAAAAATACGTAACAAACTGTTGAGAATGCGATTATTTTGTTCCCATGAAGCTTCTGCTATCAGAATATCGTCCACATATAAGGTGATGTGACGTTTTAAGAACTCAGGTAATATGGAATTTAACCCACGAATGAATGCTGCCGAAGAAATGTTCAAACCAAAAGGAAGTTTCCGAAACTGGTAACAAACGCCGAAACAAAGGAAAGCTGTGTATTTTCTACATTCTGGATGAAGTTCGATCTGATAAAAGCTGGATCTGAGATCAATGGAAGACAACACTTTTACACCATTAAAATTTTGAAGAAGTTCTTCCATCGTCTGCGGCCTGTCTGTTTCAGGAATGATGATAGTATTGATTTGTCTCGAATCTAAAACAAGCCTGATCGATCCATTTTTCTTCTCAACAACATGTAATGGGTTGTTGTATGAGCTTACTGCAGGCTCAATAATGCCCTAATTAAGCATAGATTGTATTTCTGTTCTAACACGGTCCCTATAATGCGCCGGAATTACGTATGGTCTAACACAAAATTTAGTATGTTCACGAACACGAAATTGGTATTGAAATCCCTTGATTGTTCCTGTTTTGTGAGTAAAAACTGTGGAATGTGCTTGTAAAATCTCAAAAAGGTCCTGCCTATCAGTGTCATTACAATTCTCAATTGTTTGAATTTTATTCTGAATTAACTCATTAATTTCAAATATGCCGTCGATGTCATCCCTGTCAGTACTTGCAGAGTGATTGTGAGTGTCTAGTTCCGTAGAAAATTCCGAACTGTTGTCTAACAGAACGTAAAGCTGATTAATTTCCTCATCATGGTTTGAGAGCCAGTCTTCAAATTTCAAAGCTATTGACTTATCTTCTTTCTCTAAACTTATTTCAGCATCGTGAAAGTTTAAGATTGCTTTGAATTCATTCAAAAAGTCTACTCCCAATATAATTTCCGTCGACAATAATGGAACAATAAGAAAGTTCGTAGAGAAGCTGTGGCTTTGACAAAAGAATCCTAAGTTGGTTTGTTGGCGTACATCTACACTTTTTCCACAGATTGCACCTTGTAATTTAATCTTACGTAACGGAAGTGTGGGGCAATCGTTCGATTTGTTGCATTTGCTAAAGGCTGATTCACTAATTACTGAGATGGGACTGCCAGAGTCAAGTACTGCCGTAAATTTTATGTCATTTACAGTAATGTGAATCACAGGATATGCAATGTTGTTAAGTTTTACGTCGTGTTCCTGGAGTAAGATGTCCCTAATGTCTTCCATTTTTACGTAATTACTAGCTACGGCAGCTGCGTCATCAGTTTCATAAGTACGTTTTGTTGCTGCCAGCGGTGTGAGTCATTGCCTATTGTCTCTTTGTTGGCGCGCGTCGTTATTGGGATTTGGAGACCTAACTTCTACAAATTCACCGTGACGAGAGGGCCCTGCTCTGTTTGAATCCCGCCAGTTCTGATGCAATTCAGGTCTGTCGTTACGATCATATCGTCTGTCGTCATGTCGGTAGATTCCATAGTTTCTTTCTTGTCGGTCACATGGTGGAGAATTTCTCCCTGAATCGTAACTGCGCGCTGGTCCGTTGCGTCTAAAGTTATTCTGTCTCCCTTGATAGTATTTATTTTGGTTCCCATATTGTCTGTTTATCTTATTGTCTCTGTGATAGTCATTACCACGGAGAGGTGATCTTTCCCTGTAGTTATTACCACTCTGCCAACGGTTGTCATACGGGTGGTGTCTGTTTTGGTCACGATTTGTGTTGTGAGAATAGCCTTGTCGTGTCAAGTTATTACTTCTTTCATCGCGGAATTGCGACGGATGTGACCTGTAATTGTTGTGTTCCTGGTTTCGCGTTCCGCGATTGTCAGTGTCAATTTCTAATTCTTGTAAGAGTCCCTGAAATGCTTCAATGTCGTCTTTGCAACGTCCTGCCAAAATAATATGTCGTAAATGTTCAGGCAGTTTGATTAAGCAAATGCGGATGAGTTCTGACGGGCTTTATGGGTTTGAAAGATACTGATTCTTATGCAACATGTCTTCAAAATATTTCATAAGACTGGAAAATTCAGATTGTTCGAAACGTTTCATCATTATGATGCTATGTTTTACTCGGTCTTGTGTGGCTTGAGACCAATATGCTGAGAGGAAGGCATGGTAAAACTCTCCTTCACTGTGGCAATCGTGAATTACCGATCGCATTCTTACAGCTGGTTCATTCTCCAAGTAGCCACACATAAATTCTAATCTGTGTTCTAACGACCAGTTGGGAGGAAAACAATGCGAGAATTGATGGAGCCATGCTTGTGGATGAATGTCGTTGCCAGAATTCTTAAATGTTTTGAATTTACGTGTAGTAATGAACAGCTTATAGTCAAAATCGTCATGTCGGCGAGTCGCATATCGGTCATTGTTAGGTCGTGTCGGCCGTTCCATCTCAAAATTCGGTACACATTGGCAATTTCTTTCATAACTTCCGAAATGCCCTGTGTTATTATTTTGTGGCTGTTCCGTATTTCTGTGTCCCTCTTCCCGTATTGGGGCGCGAGTATCCTCTGAAATACGTAATTCTTGTAATACCTGTGTCAGCTGATCTTGTACTTCCCGGATTTCTCTTTTGTACTGTGTATTGATTTGATTTTGATTCTGTTTGAATTTTCTAATTTGTTCATACTCTTCTGTGTCAGTGAAGGCTACAGGTCTTGTGTCATTCAGATCATCATCTACCTTTGTAGATAAGTTAGTGACCTGATCCGAAAGTTCGGCTACTTTCTCCGATAGTGAACACATTTCCTCAGTGTGTTTGTCTGAACCAAGTTTCAGAGTGTCCATTTGTGTTGAAATCGAATCTACTGTGTCCTTTAAGTTTTCCTGAGTTTTTGCTAGTTGCGTAACCGAATCGATAGATGCAACTGAGTCAATTTTAGCCCACAAGGTCTCATGATTTTCATGAACAATGGTTTGCAGTTCTTTTATGGCTGCTTCGTGATTCTGTAATGCATTTTCATGCCGCGAAAAAATAGGTTGAAAATGCTCAAAAATTTGTGTTTTTACGTCATTACAGACTTTTTGACATTTCGATTCAATGTTATGTAACTCAGTAGTTAAATCTTCACGTGTTTGTTCAAGTGTTTGTTCCAATGAGTCTAACTTTTTAAGATTTTGTTCCACTGTGTCTAACTTTTGAAGCTTTTGCTGTGTTTGTCTCTGATTTTGTTCCATTGTGTCTAACTTTTGAAGCTTTTGCTGTGTTTGTCTCTGATTTTGTTCCATTGTGTCTAACTGTTGCTGTGTTTGTCTCTGATTTTGTTCCATTTGTTGCATTAATTGCAATAATAATGTATTAGTGTCTGGAATCTGTTTCTCTACGCTTTTCGACAGTGCATTTGCACCGGCAACATTCACATTTTGACAAGCAGAAAATGTGTCTTGACTTATTTGAGAAAACGGTGATGACCCAAAACCTGAATCTACAGTATTTGCGAACTTGTGTCCTGTCATTTCGGATTCCTGAGGCGAGCTGTTGCCGACCGATTGATCGATAATGCTTCCCTGTTCACTACCTGTTTCACTGTCTACACCATTGTTTGCAGCCCGCTCCATTTCCCTATGCACAATTACCAAATTACTACTTTGAACATCAGTTAATTCATTACTCGGTGGCGCTAACGCACTGCTTTCATTTTCACTGTCATTTCTCAGTTTACTTTGGAGCCTAGTATTACGTTCTTCACACGCCATTATTGTCACAGTTTTTCACACGACAACACAGAAAAACACAATTTGAAGATCAAAAATAAGAGAACACATTAACATAGCACTGAAAATAATATCTAGTTAATTGCAGCTGCGAAATACTTGGTGCAAATCTACATGCATGCCACAACTGTTTTACTGTACAACAATGAAAGACTGCAACTACAAAGGAGATTTTCTCTACAATTACGCGCTAGCAATAAACAAAATCTACACTAATTACACAAACTACAACAAAAAATCAGAAGATTCCAGTGAGGTATCCTCGGCTAAGGGTCGACATATGAAACGTCCCCTTTGAACAATTTATACAAGACTGTGCTTAACCTGACACACAATATTTTGTTAGCGCAACGCAATCTGACTTTCAAAATTCCCTACAAAAGAATGGCCCTGACTAACATTAAACTATACCTTTCACAAATCACTTACCTCACAAAAATCTTCGGTGCTCAAGCTATTGCAATACAGCGAGCGCCACTACTGCCAGCTAAATAAAAGATTCAAACTATGGAAGGCACTAACTACTGATAGGGATAGTTAGCAAATGAAAGATATTAATAGAGAACAAACAATGTATTTACCTTGATATCATCATATATAAATATAGCAGTTCATGACAAATTTCAAAACTCCGCCATCTCTCTCTCCACATCCACCACTGCTGGCGGCTCACCTCCAACTGCGCAACGCTACGCGCTGTTCACAGCCAGCTGCCTAGCACTACAATGGCGAGTATTACAACAATGCAAAGCAGCCACAGACTGCACACAGCACAGCCAGTGATTTTCATACAGAGGTGGCGTTACCAATAAAAAAACCTAAACAGCCTACTTACACATTTTATGGCTAGAAGTGGGCTTCATGGTAGAAAGAGGTGACTTGTGAAGCATAATTCTCGAACGCTTTGAGTAATTTCAACCAATAGTATCACATATATGACTATCGGGAAAAAATATACTTTGAACTGGGCAATCCTTAGATTTTCCAGGGATGTGGTTGGGGTTTAGGGTAGAGAAGGGGTGATATGTATGTTAACATCACTCCAGAGTCCTGGAGAAATTTCAGCCAAACAAAGTAATCAGTTGTGCTATTATCTAGGAAAGGTAACGGGTTAAGACACGCGCAGCACCATTTGGCATAGGGTGGAAGTTAGACAGAGATGACTTTTAAAAATAATGTCAAACGAATGATACTCGTACATGGGCGGGGGGTAAAGACTTAGCGAAACGTACCACCGTCTTTTAAAAAATTTTGAAATATATGTTTTCCCTCTACATCAACACCTATACGTATATAGAAACGGCGCAAGCGACCGTATGGTGCGTGGCAGAGGGTACCCTGTACTACTAATAGTCGTTTGCTTTCCTGTTCCACTCACAAACAAAGTGAGGGAAAAACGATTGTCTATATGCCTCCGTATGAGCCCTAATTTCTCGTATCTTATTTTCGTGGTCTTTACGCACTATGTATGTTGGCGGCAATAGAATCGTTCGATAGTCACCTTCAGACGTTGGTTCTCCAAATTTTCTCAACAGTGTTTCTCGAAAAGAATGTCGCCTTCCGTACAGGGATTCACATTTGAGTTCCTGAAGCATATCCGTAACTCTTACGTGTTGTTCTAATCTACCGGTAACAATTATAGCATCCAATCTGAATTGCTTCGATGTCTTCCTTCAATTCGACCTGGTACGGATCACAAACACTCGAGCAGTACTCAAGAATAGGTCGCACCAGCGTTCTATATGTGGTCTCCTTTGCAGGTGAACCACTTGCGAGGTGCCGGGGCTAGCAGTGTATTTAACACTAAATTCTTCTAGAATCTACATATGTAAATGATGCTCTAAGCCCCCCCCCCCCCTATTCTAACTCCGACTTTTGCTGTTGCACATGGATTAAAAAATATACGCGAACTGACTGTAATCAACCCTGCAAGTGGAGTAGAAAAGAGTTTGGCACCTGCAATAATTTAATTTGATAAATAAGTTAAATAAAGGAAGGTTTCATTAACGTAGTGAGAAATGATAGGGTTGCTCTACCGATTAACAGAATTAAAGTTCTGTCCAAAATAACAATATGATTTATTAAGACTAAACACAAAATAATAAACAAAAACACATGAAACATTTATAACACATCAAATTGGCTCAAATTGGAAACTCAAACGCTGTGAAGGTGAAGTTGTCCCTAAACTAGATAGTGAGGTTTATGATGAAGTGGTATGTGGAGCCAATTCCTTGCCACTCAAATCTTAAGAGAGACACACAGCTAACCCAACATTAATTGCTGCTACCCAAGACAGAACAAAGTTAGAAAAAGACGAACAGGCGCGCTCTGCTGAGCTCTGGTTATCACCTAGGAAAATCCCTATCTGCCGTTGCTGCGAACATACATTACCAAACTGTCTTCTTAACTGCCAGAACATGATCTGGCGTACCGGAGGCGATGGCTGGTTGCTTCAACGTCCTGTCGTGGTGATGATAATGTTGTGAGTATAGCCCGAAACGAATTATCCTGGTTTCGTTGTTCCAGACTAAAGACTTCCTAGCAATACAAATGTGCCTCTGAGGGAGACGAAGAAGGCTCGCCACACAATCACTGACGGTACAGTGATTGATTTTAACAAGCGAAGTCACACTGTAACTCCGATACAGTCAACTTTAGCCAAAACTGCTCAAGACAGACAAGATAGGCTGCTTGTACGCAGAACGCTCAATTGCCAACTGTACTCGGAAAGTTACGTTGAAGTCGAAATTTCAGCAATTTCGTCAAACAGTTACAATTAAATAAAAGTATATTAGACAGCCAACGGAAAGCAGGCTGTCCAGAGCAGCGAGAGCTCAGTCTTGTAACCTACTTCGACCGAAAGGCGAGAGCCGACCACCCCAGAGCACCCGTACAGGCCGAACACACAACATTCCCACCCACACAACAGTGGCCGTGGTTAACCGTTCCAATCAGCAACTCGAAAACCGGCGGAAAATTCCACTCTGTTGCCGGAGCACTACCATTCCACCAATGGAGATTCTTGGCGCCAATTTCTGCGCTGATTTTGTTACGTCACGGAGCTATGCCCTGAGCAAGCCAATCACAGTTACTATTTTGCAGAAAGCGCGGGAATTTTCCCGCCACAACTGCCTGGGTACACAAGTCATTCCCACCCCTCGCTGGTAGCCGGCCAGAAAGTGTTTTCGCTAAGTTTCTGCGAAGTAACGGAACCTCTAGCCCAGCCGCTACTTCAGGCCCCTGCGGGCGTGTCTCTTGACAATGTCGGCGTCTGGAAAGCATTCACTCGACTCCCTCACACCTGTCGGCTTAACCCTCTCGAGATCAGCAGAGCCAGCCTGTCACCGGACCACCTGGGTGACGAGAGACGCTGCGTGGGAAGTCCGCGTGTGAAGGAATAGCAACTTTCCACCGCATGCAATTAGAGAGGAGAATCGTAAGATAGAAATATGAGAGGGGGCTCATGCCACCTCTCACACTCTTTCCGAAAATTGTCTCAATAAACCGAAGTCGACCATTTGCTTTCCCTACCACATGCTCGTTCCACCTCATATCGCTTTGCAACGTTACGCCCAGACATTTGAACGACTCGACTGTGTCAAGCAGGGCACTAGTGGTACTGTATCCGAACATTACAGGTTTGATCTTCCTACTCATCCGCATCAATTTACATTTTTCCACATTTAGGGTTAGCTGTCATTCATTACAACAATGGAAATTGTGTCTAAGTCTTTTTTAATTTCCTACAGTCACTCCACTTCGACGCCTTGGCGTACACCACGGCCTCATCAGCAAACAACCGCAGATTTCAGACCACCCCGCCCGCCAAATCATTTATATACACAGAGAACAACAGTGGTCCTATCATAATTCCCTGGGACAACCCTGACGATGACCTTGTCTCTGACGAATATTCGCCGTCGGGGACAACACACTGGGTTCTATTACTGAAGAAATCTTCGAGCCACTCGCATATCTGTGAACTTACTCCGTATACTCGTACCTTCGTTAATGGCCTGCAGTAGGGCACCGTGACAAATGCTTTCCGGAAATCTAGAAATATGGAATCTCTGTTGTTCTTCATCCATAGTTAGCAGTATGTCATGTGAGAAAAGGGTAAGCTGAGTTTCGCCCGAGCGATGTTTTATAATACCATGCTGATTCGTGGAGAGAAACTCCTCAGTCTCAAAGAAATTTATTTTTGAACTGACAATATGTTCAAGGACTTTGCAGCAAACAGAAGATATGGAACTTCCTGGCGGATTAAAACTGTGTGTCGGACCGAGACTCGAACTCGGGACCTAGTAATACTAGTAATGAAGTTTGGAAAGGAGGAGACGAGGTACTGGTGGAAGTAAAGCTGTGAGGACGGGGCGTGCTTGGGTAGCTCAGATGGTAGAGTACTTGTCCGCGAAAGGAAAAGGTCCCGAGTTCGAGTCTCGGTCCGGCACCCAGTTTTAATCTGCCAGGATGTTTCATATCAGTGCACACTCCGCTGCAGAGTGAAAATCTCATTCTGGAGAGAAGATATGGATATTGGTCAGTAGTTTCGCAGATCTGTTCTTTTACCCTTCTTGTATACTGTCACCTGCGCCTTTTGCCAGTCTCTTGGGGTCTTGTGCTGGGCGAGAGAATCATGATAAAGGCAAGCTAGGTAAGGGGTCAGTGCCGTAGAGTAATCTTTGTAAAACCGGACTGGTATTCCATCCGGACCTGGTGATTTATTTACTTTCAAATCTTTCGGTTTTTTTCTCTACACCGGGGATGTTTATTACTATATTGTCCAAAACGGTGTCTTTCCGCTGTTCGTACGATTCTCCTGTGTGAACGATTTCTTCGTTCTGTTATCTCCAACTGCCACTCCATAATGGTCAACAAGGGACTGAATGGAGGCCTTAGAAATGGCTCTGAGCACTATGGGACTTAACTGCTGTGGTCATCAGTCCCCTAGAACTTAGAACTACTTAAACCTAACTAACCTAAGGACATCACACACATCCATGCCCAAGGCAGGATTCGAACCTGCGACCGTAGCGGTCACGCGGTTCCAGACTGGAGGCCATAGACCCGCATTTTGCCGAAGACCAGAATTTCCTCGGGTCTCTCCTAGATCGTTTGCTAAGGTGTCACGGTGGTAGCTGTTGTATGCCTCGAGCACAGATCTTTTCACAGACGCCCGAATCTCTATTAACTTTCGCTTGTCGTCATTTGTGCGTTCCCTTTTGAACAGAGAGTGCAACTACTTCCTCAGCATCCTCCGAATTTCGTTATTAAACCATGATGGGTCTTTTACTTCCTTTATCAACTTACTTGGCACGTAACTCTCCAGATCACGATTTACACTCTACTTAAACTTCACCCATAATCCATATTGCTGGAACTAAGTGATACCATTTGACTGTCGACGTGAGATCCTAACAAATGATTATTTGCTCTATCCAGCAGAAATACTCTCCTAGCCTTCTTGACTAGCCTCAACCTTCGTAACCATAGTCGCTATAATGACATCATGATCGCTAATCTCCGTTTCTGTACTGACATTGTCGATAATGTACGGCCTATTTGTAGCTACAAGGTCTAAGATATTTCCAATGCGTTTGGACAGCCGAGCTAGTTGCTGAAGTCAGTTTTCAGAAAACGGGTTCAAAACTACACTATTGGCGATTAAAATTACTACACCACGAGGATGACGTGCTACAGACACGAAATTTAACCGACAGGAAGAAGATGCTGTGATATGCAAATGATAAGCTTTTCAGAGCATTCACACAAGGTTAGCGCCGGTGGCGACACCTACAACGCGCTGTCATGAGGGAAGTTTCCAACTGATTTCTCATACACAAACAGCGGTTGACCGGCGTTGCCTGGTGAAAGGCATCTTATCCGCATGGCTGTAATGGATCGTGCAGTCACGTCTCGATCCCTGAGTCAACAGATGGGGACGTTTGCAAGACAACAACCATCTGCACGAACAGTTCGACGACGTTAGCAGCAACATGGACTATCAGCTCGGAGAACATGGCTGCAGTTACCCTTGACGCTGCATCACAGACAGGAGCGCCTGCGATGGTGTACTCAATGACGAACCTGGGTGCACGAATGGCAATACATTTTTTCGGATGAATCCAGGTTCTGTTTACAGCATCATGATGGTCGCATCCGTGTTTGGCAACATCGCGGTGAACGCACATTGGAAACGTGTATTCGTCATCGCCATACTGGCCTATCACCCGGCGTGATGGTATGGGTTATCATTGGTTACACGTCTCAGTCACCTCTTGTTCGCATTGACGACACTTTAGCCGGCCGGGGTGGCCGAGCGGTTCTAGGCGCTACAGTCTGGAACAGAGCGACCGCTACGGTCGCAGGTTCGAATCTTGCCTCGGGCATGGATGTGTGTGATGTCCTTAGGTTAGTTAGGTTTAATTAGTTCTAAGTTCTAGGGGACTGATGACCTTAGAAGTTAAGTCCCATAGTGGTCAGAGCCATTTGAACGGCACTTTGAACAGTGGACGTTACATTTCAGATGTGTTACGACCCGTGGCTGTACCCTTTATTCGATCCCTGCGAAACCCTACATTTAGCAGGATAATGCACGACCGCATGTTGCAGGTCCTGTACCGGCCTTTCTGGATACAGAAAATGTTCGACTGCTGCCCTGGCCAGCACATTCTGCGGATGTCTCACCAATAGAAAACGTCTAGTCAATGGTAGCCGAGCAACTGGCTCGTCACAATACGCCAGTCACTACTCTTGATGAACTGTGGTATCGTGTTGAAGCTGCATGGGCAACTGTACCTGTACACGCCATCCAAGCTCTGTTTGACTCAATGCCCAGGCGTATCAAGGCCGTTATTACGGTCAGAGCTGGTTGTTCTGGGTACTGCTTTCTCAGGATCTATGCACCCAAACTACGTGAAAATGTAATCACATGTCAGTTCTAGTAAAATATATGTGTTCAATGAATACCCGCTTATCATCTGCATTTCTTCTCGGTGTAGCAATTTTAATGGCCAGTAGTGTATTTCGCATGAGTGTCTATCTGTAGCCCCCACAAATAAACCGTAGACACGCCCGTGTATACAGGGTAGTATTGCATGATCTGGGTATTAACGCGCTATTGAACCTACACTTTCTTTGAATGACTCGACAACTGTCGCAGCAGAATCCCGGTAAAAAATCCAACAGTTAACTTGGTTTTACCTACACCTGCTATAAGCGACCAAATAACTCCACTGCCTCACTCAAGTGCGACCTCAACAGAGACAACATTTTTTTTCAACTGCAATGAACATTCCCCCTCCTATGGTGTCTAATTCGTCTTTCCGATAAACGTTGCACGACTCGCTAAATATCTCGGAGCTTTCCACTTTGGGTTTCAGCCAGCTCTCGGTCCCAAGAATACGAGGTGTGGCTAGAAAAAAACCGGACTAGTACTGGTGAAACAATAAAACGAATGCAATAATGCTGAAAGTCGCGTGGCCTGTCACGTGACTCTCGCTCCACTTACAGCTCGAGTTTCATCTGCCTCCTGCACTCAGTCTGCCCGTGGCGTCTGTTTTAAGTAGTTGACGTTTTGTCTGTGCGTCGGAAAATGTTGAGTGTACAGAAAGAACAGCGTGTTAACATCAAATTTTGTTTCAAACTAGGAAAATCTGCAAGTCAAACGTTTGTAATGTTACAACAAGTGTACGGCGATGATTGTTTATCGCGAACACAAGTGTTTGAGTGGTTTAAACGATTTAAAGATGGCCGCGAAGACACCAGTGATGACACTCGCACTGGCAGACTATTGTCAGCAAAAACTGATGCAAACACTGAAAAAATCGGTAAACTTGTTCGACAAGATCGCCGTTTAACAATCAGAGCAGTGTCTGAGTTAACAGGAGTTGACAAGGAAAGTGTTAGGCAGATTCTTCATGAAAGTTTCAACATGAACAAAGTGTGTTCAAAAATGGTTCCAAAGTGTCTCACAATTGAACAGAAGGAACGCCGAAGAATGATTTGTTCTGACATCCTGGAAAACATTGAAAGTGATCCCACCTTCTTACAAAATGTTATTACTTGCGATGAATCGTGGTTTTTTACTTACGATCCCGAAACTAAACGCCAATCGATGCATTGGAAAACTCCTTGTTCTCCACGACAAAAAAAAGCACGAATGTCAAAATCGAAATTCAAGGCAATGATGATTGTTTTTTTTTGACATCAAAGGGATTGTGCACATTGATTTGGTACCAGAGGGACAAACAGTGAATCAGCATTACTACATTAGCGTCCTGGATACCCTACGTGAGCGAGTACGGAGAAAACGGAACGATTTGTGGAGAAAAAAGTCATGGATCCTTCACCAAGACAATGCCCCAGCTCACAGTGCGTTGTCAGTGAAGACGTTTTTGGCAAAACACAACATTCCCATCTTAGATCATCCACCCTACTCACCTGATTTGGCCCCCTGTGACTTTTTTCTTTTCCCTAAAGTCAAGTCAGCTTTGAAAGGAACTAGATTTGAGACTGTTGAAGCAGTAAAAGAAAAAGCGACGGAAGTAATGTATGGACTTACCGAAAATGATCTGCAGCATTGCTATGAACAGTGGAAAATTCGTATGGAGCGGTGTAGAGACCGAGGAGGAGAGTACATTGAAGGAGATAACATGAAATTGTAAATAATTGTAAATAAATGTTTTTTCCAGCATCAGTCCGGTTTTTTTCTAGCCGCACCTCGTATAATATGAGCGCAAGGACTCTCCCAGAGGGGAATAAATTCAGGAAGATTATTACGAATACTTCGACAGTTCACTGATAAAATTATGATAGTCGAAGTGTCTTTAATCTGAACGCCGTTTGACTTTCCTTGCCGATTATCGACTGGCGAATGTTCGCCCGCATCTCGTGGTCGTGCGGTAGCGTTCTCGCTTCCCACGCCCGGGTTCCCGGGTTCGATTCCCGGCGGGGTCAGGGATTTTCTCTGCCTCGTGATGGCTGGGTGTTGTGTGCTGTCCTTAGGTTAGTTAGGTTTAAGTAGTTCCTAGTTCTAGGGGACTGATGACCATAGATGTTAAGTCCCATAGTGCTCAGAGCCAGAGCGAATGTTCATCAGAGCGCCTCAAATTACTGCCTAGCCGAGAAAACCCTCTTGTGCACTCCACAATTACTCTGCTACCCGAGTAGCTGCTTCGGTTGTGTAGCGCACATAGGAGGAAGTGATGTATTGGTTGACTCTTCTCGAAACGTAAGCTCTCCGAATGTTAGGAGTAAACCGCGCGGTGATGCAGAGCGCCTCTCCTGCACTGTGTGCCACTTGAGGTGGCTGAGGATTTCCGTCAAGTTCTTACTTAGTAAATGAACCTATTTCTTCTGTCTGGTGCGGATAAAAGTCTGACGAACGAAACCGAAGTATTGTTCAATCAATCGTTTTATAAGCTACCTTCTTGGTGGGCGGATTCGTCTGCTGACGATTCTTCCAGTGAATATGTCTGGAATCTGCCTTACCTGTGACTAGTCTTATGTACACCGTGCACTTTAAATCACCCCATACGCACGCTCACAGATATTTTGTATATATGTCTGCTTCTAGTGGCTGTTCTGCAATCGCGTAGTCATACATTAATTAGTCTTGCTGCCAATTTATGCACAAAGTTTTGCATTTCTTTTGTTGGGGATAACTGCCAATACCTGCAGCAAAAGTCGATCCTTTGCAGGATATGCTGCATTTCTCTACAGTTTTCCAGCGTTGCGACCTCTCTGTATGCAACAGCATTATCCGCGTAAAGCCTCAAGGAGCTCTCGGGTTGATGCTGCGTTCCTTGACCTCCAGAGGGCGTTTGGTGAAGTTCCATACTGCTGCCTAGTTAGCAAAGTTTTGCATTTCTTTTGTTGGGGATAACTGCCAATACCTGCAGCAAAAGTCGATCCTTTGCAGGATATGCTGCATTTCTCTACAGTTTTCCAGCGTTGCGACCTCTCTGTATGCAACAGCATTATCCGCGTAAAGCCTCAAGGAGCTCTCGGGTTGATGCTGCGTTCCTTGACCTCCAGAGGGCGTTTGGTGAAGTTCCATACTGCTGCCTAGTTAGCTTTGCTAACTAGGCAGCAGTATGGAACTTCACCAAACGCCCTCTGGAGGTCAAGGAACGCAGCATCAACCCGAGAGCTGATATCTACTGCTTTCTGGATCTCGTCGACGAACAGAACGATCTGGGTTTTGCAAAACTGTTGTCTGTGAAATCCGTGTTGGTTCCCACAGGCGACATTTTCGGTCATTAGAAGTGTCGTTATAGGCTAGTATAAAACGTGTAACAAATTTCTGCAACAGACTAGCGCCAGGGATATAGGCTAGTGATCGTGGGCAACTGTTCGACGACCATTCTTGAAACTGGAAATAACCTAGACATTTTTACCAATCACTTGTAACGTTACCGTCTACGTCGTTCTAAAAAGTAATAATCAGGTACACCCTCTTGGGGTACTCCGAAATTACTTTTACGTCTGGAGTCTTCTCTCCGTTTAGAAGTGCTAGATGTGTTCTGTTTGCTAGAAAGTCCCCATTCGAGTCATAAGGATGGTCTGATATTTCGTACAATCGCTTTGCTAACTAGGCAGCAGTATGGAACTTCACCAAACGCCCTCTGGAGGTCAAGGAACGCAGCATCAACCCGAGAGCTGATATCTACTGCTTTCTGGATCTCGTCGACGAACAGAACGATCTGGGTTTTGCAAAACTGTTGTCTGTGAAATCCGTGTTGGTTCCCACAGGCGACATTTTCGGTCATTAGAAGTGTCGTTATAGGCTAGTATAAAACGTGTAACAAATTTCTGCAACAGACTAGCGCCAGGGATATAGGCTAGTGATCGTGGGCAACTGTTCGACGACCATTCTTGAAACTGGAAATAACCTAGACATTTTTACCAATCACTTGTAACTCTTCGCTGCTCCTGCGATCTACAGTAGATTACTGTATAAGAGGAGCACGTTCTTTGCACACTGTCCATTAAGACATATACATAACTATCATGTAGTCACCTCCGTTGGACAATTTTACTCTATTTAAATACTGCAGTCAGTTAGTTCGATAGCTGTCAAGGTAGTGCAGAAAAATTATATTTCACAAATAAAGTGATCTGGTGCAAATCATTTCTTGATCTAGCGTCTTTTAAGTAGTTTCATCAGCGAGAAGAAAAATCAACTTCAGTATGTCTGTCTTACGAGTAGCGTCTGGAGCCCTGGGCACCGTTAGCTTTCCCCTGTCCCGTGCGCCTCCTTTAATCTGCTGCTAATTTCTTCCATTTACTATTTCGAGTCTTGTTCTCCCCCACACTTTCTCAACTACATTCCTTCCTTACATGAACTTCCGACTGCAGGCACTTTCTTGGCAGTATGCTGCGTGTGCCATAACGACGTTTTGCTCCGTTTTTTTTCCCACTTCCACTGGTTTTCTTTCCTACTCTAACAAGTACTGCTTCGTATTCAATGCATTAGGCATTTTCTAACATTTTTCTCGACAACTAGATACTATTTTTATTGTTTCTTTTTGCCCATTAATCACTTTCATAGACTACTACACAAGAGACAAAACACTTTGCGTATACCTTTCTTAGTTTTACAGTAATTTTTTTTATCTCTACAAACTTTTCGCCCTTTTAGGAGCTGTTTTACTCATATGCGTTTTCTTTTTAATTTACTCTATGTGGTGTACATTTTCTATCACTAAATTTCCTACGTTTTACCTGTTCCAAGATATTTCGTTTCAGAAATAAAGAGTATTGGGTGGAGCGGGTTTTTTCGGGTCGACATGATTATTCAGTTAATTTTTCCAGAATTTTTCTCCAAGAAGTGGCTAAACTTCCAATATGTCAAAGTCTATCGGACTTCAAAGTTTCAATCAAATATATAATTTACATTTTCTGCATCGGTGTGCTATATTACTTCTGAAACCTGTTAGTGTTAACAATATACTCCATTATTTACAAGAGGTACTGATTCTTTCTTGCAGTCAGTTGTTAGCTATTGTTTTTATAAATTTTTATGAGCTAAGAAAGTATTGTGTCTTTGCATATATGATAATGCTCAATGTTATATGGTGTATTATATGTTCAATTTTCTGATGGCGCCAGTTTGATTGGTATGGTTGTAATGAGTTGTGAGAGCTTGAATTAAGGATGCTGTGACAACGAGGTAACGTTATAATTCGTCTTACGGAACTGTAAACTGTGTTTTACGTCTCTTGTTTGTAAATGAATGCGATACAAACAAGATGATGACGGAGGAAAAAATGCTAAGTAATATAGTGTCCTGTTTATCCAATTTTCTGATGGTCAAATTTGAATAGTTGGCTTGTAAAGCGTCGTGAGAATTAAAAAATAATGATACTGCGAAGACCTGGTAATATGCTAATTTATGTTACGGAATTATAAACAGTGTTCTATATCTCTTGACTCTGTGTGAATGCGATGTAAACAGGATGATGACTGACGAAGAAAAATCTGTTACTTTTCACTCTAAGGTCCAGTCGCCTACTATACACCTAAATTGCGGACAACGTCTGCATCTGTCTGTTAGGGTCAACTTACGCTGTAGCTAAAAGTTGAGTTTTCAATTTATAAATAATGCAAACTTTTTCGTTTTAATGAGAAACTTCCAAGAGATATATTTCCGAAATACGGATTTCGTGCGCGATCACTACGGTCGCAGGTTCGAATCCTGCCTCGGGCATGGATGTGTGTGATGTTAGTTAGGTTTAAGTAGTTCTAAGTTCTAGGGGGCTGATGACCTCAGATGTTAAGTCCCATAGCACTCAGAGCCATTTGAACCATTTTTGAACGGATTGCGTCCTCACAATAAGATTAAAATTTTGAAAGTCAGACTAGCCATTCATGTTGCTTTATCCTGAATGTTTGATACGTTATTCCATAATGGTAAACAAGGATAACCTTTCGTCTACAGTACTTCACAGTAAATGTTTCAAGACTTTAAAATGTGATATATTTTGTGTTTTGGAGAAATCGTACAGGAAGAAATGTGCATTTATTTATGCAATTTTATTTACAAAATAACCTTATAATCTCTTATTCATGCCAAAAGTAGCAAGAAAGCTAATATTAATTTTGTGTTATTATCGTCATCGACCATTTCACCCTTCTGATGGACAGAGGCCGTCTTCAGGCTTTTCCAGGCTTTCCAGTCCTCATCTATACGCTTCCACATCTCTCCTGCATGGTTCCTGAACTCGCCTTCGGCCTCGCCGTTTTCTTAGTCATTTCTTATGTCTTGGCATTAGCTAAAGATCTTCCGTGGTCCATCTTCCACTCATTTCTGTACTGTGACTCCCTCGGTCTCGTTTTGGAAACTATCATGGCTTATATTTCTTATAAACATGTGCTTTTGTTTTAAGGTAACACAAAGCGCTTTGATTAAGTATTTTGTTCATGTAAGAAACTAGATGATGGGTTAGTATCAGGATTGCCATGCAAAAAAATGTAGTATCAGGATTGCCATGCAAAAAAATGTTCTTAGGCTGGCGTACAGAGACGGGCAGTGCAGTACTATTAATTGAGATATTTTAACCTTTTCAGCGCCGAGTGCTCCGTATTCTTACCGTTACATTTTTAAGATAACGTGTACTTTGAATATTATTTATTACTGATGTTCCTAAAAATGGATAACGTTATAAAGGAGCATATTTAAGAAAGTTTTATGTGTGATAGATTTCGAAATAATGCACACTACACAGTCCCACATCACATTGTTTACAGCAGTAGCGCGATTCCTTTCGCTTTTGTTCTTACAGCATAAGATGCGTCTCCTTATAGATGCATGTTATTTTACTGGTGATGGGAAAGTGCTTTCTTCGATGCTGCAATACATTCTCCTCGTCAGTTCTACGACCTCCTGGTGGTAAAGTGCCCTCCGCCACAAACCGTTGGGTGGATTGCGGAATATAAACGTAGATGTAGGTAGATGTAGATTTGTTTTCTGAGGGGTACGTCTCTAAAATCTCACGAATGAGGCTGCGACGAAATTCGATGACTCAAGACTTCTTTCGGTATGAACCGTGTAAACTATGTGATAACGTCGCATGTATATGTCTAAGAAGTGAAAAAGATTTTTTTAACCATTTTAGTGTTTTGCGAACACATTCCGTTGAGCTAAGTCGCATTTCGAATTTTTCCACTGCACTCATAGGTTTGTTTTAATCCAATATATATTTTTGTTGAACTATTTTGGTACTGTAAACTCAGGTTACTTGAGCCCAAAACCAAAAAAATTTACCCAAACCCCAAAAAATGTTTTAAATCAGTCCAGGATCTGCTGTAATGCACATATACATCTGATTAGCCATTTCCTAATAGCGCTACCTAGCGCCTAATGCGCTACGCAATATCTATGCTTTTCGCGCCTTCTCACAGCTCAAGTTAACTGTGTAGTTAAACCAAGGACTGTCGCTGCCGCAGAGCTTCAACACCCACCTCTCTCCTCAATTCAGTTGCATGCAAGGTAAAGTGAAATTTACATTTCATATACGTTCCGTAACAATATAATAATTTTCGTTTGCCCTTTTTCATAGCCTTGTCATTTACCTTTGAGACTATCCTGTTTCCGAGGCTCCTTTGGGTACTGGGAGTAGTCTGTGTTTTCTGAGAGTTGGTTACCAGCCATCTCCTTTAGCCGATATGTTCCGGTTATTTAAAGGCGCCGCAAATAAGTTCGCCTTTCATCCTCTCCCACTGGCTTTGTGGCCTGTATCCACCGTGTGTCATACATTGTCTAGGAGTCTCACGACTCATGCCTTCTTGGATGTGGGAGTAGGGTTTTTTTGGCAGAGCTGCATTCAAATCCTTGAGTTCTGATTGATTTCTCAAATGTCAGTGGACATTTCACAGAGTTTTGTTTCTGCAAACAAGTATCGGCAGCCTGAGCAGACTCCAGGGTCCTTTTCCAACCTTTGTTGGAGGATGTTGTTGCTGTTGTGGTCTTCAGTCCTGAGACTGGTTTGATACAGCTCACCATGCTACTCTATCCTGTGCAAGCTTCTTCATTCCCAGTACCTACTGCAGCCTACAGCCTTCTGAATCTGCTTACTGTATTCATCTCTTGGTCTCCCTCTACGATCTTTACCCTCCACGCTGCCCTCCAGTACTAAATTGGTGATCCCTTGATGCCTCAGAACATGTCCTACCAACCGATCCCTTCTTCTAGTCAAGTTGTGCCACAAACTCCTCTTCTCCCCAATTCTATTCAATACCTCCTCATTAATTATGTGATCTATCCATCTAATCTTCAGCATTCTTCTGTAGCACCACATTTCGAAAGCTTCTATTCTCTTCTTGTCTAAACTATTTATCTTCCACGTTTCACTTCCATACATGGCTACACTCCATACGAATACTTTCAGAAACGACTTCCTAACACTTAAATCTATACTAGATGTTAACAAATTTCTCTTCTTCAGAAACGCTTTCCTTGCCGTTGCCAGTCTACATTTTATATCCTCTCTACTTCGACCATCATCAGTTATTTTGCTCCCCAAATAGCAAAACTCCTTTACTACTTTAAGTGTCTCATTTTCTAATCTAATTCCCTCAGCATCACCCGACTTAATTCAACTACATTCCATTATCCTTGTTATGCTTTTGTTGATGTTCATCTTACACCCTCCTTTCAAGATACTGTCCGTTCCGTTCAACTGCTCTTCCAAGGCCTTTGCTGTTTCTGACAGTATTACAATCTCATCAGCGAACCTTAAAGTTTTTATTTCTTCTCCATGGATTTTAATACTTACTCGAATTTCTCGATTGTTTCCTTTACTGCTTGCTCAATATACAGATTGAATAGCATCGGGGAGAGGCTACAACCATGTCTCACTCCCTTCCCAACCGCTGCTTTCCTTTCATGTCCCTCGACTCTTATAACTGCCATCTGATTTCTGTACGAATTGTAAATAGCCTTTCGCTCCCTGTATTTTACCCCTGCCACCATCAGAATTTGAAAGAGAGTATTCCAGTCAACATTGTCAAAAGCTTTCTCTAAGTCTACAAATGCTAGAAACGTAGGTTTGCCTTTCCTTAATCTTTCTTCTAAGATAAGTCGTAGGGTCAGTATTGCCTCACGTGTTCCATCATTTCTACGGAATCCAAGAGCCTCCTAAGGGGACTACTCTTTGTCTGGAATCTCACCAACTGACCTGTCTGGCATGGGAGAGCCTACCGGGAGCACAGCTCGCTCCAGCATTGCTCAATGGATTGCTGATACACACAAACCTCTCCACCTCCCTCAATGATAAAATTCGAGATTACAGAAGAAAATGGAACGAACATCTACAAAGGATGGAGAGTGAGAGACTTCCCTTAAAGGCAAGCAATTATAAGTGTTGTGGGAGCAAAGACAGAGGAAGACCGCGACTGAGATGAGTACCGTAACAGGCGATTCCTGCCTATTACCTGAAGAGAAGATGAAGATGAACAATATAACAATTGTTCGAATTATATAGGTAACGAACGCCGGGTAAACTTTCTATATTTGATGAAGAATGTGCTTGCAACCTAAAAATGAGATTAGTTGGACCCAGCCCAGAAGTAGGTTTTTTAAGTAGCCCTTAGCGCTATATTTTAATTACACACTTCCAAATTTCACTGCAAAATGTTGTACATCATTAAGTTTTATCAATTTACCTCATTACAGGATTTGTACACTGTTCGGTTTTTTTTTTTACTTGTACATCTGGAGCCAAAGAAGACTCGAAATTATAAAAAAATACCCTGGGAGCAGAACATATACGGACTTCGCAACAGAAAAATAGCAAGAATGTTTAAATGCTGTAAGGTCTGGAGAAATGTGTCAAACAGTAGCCTCAGCATATTTCGAGATAAGTAGGTCTACGATCAAAAAGGTGACTGAAGAATAACCGTTTGAATAAACCTGTACATCCGACCGTGTTTACTACTGAAGAGGAGTTGGCCTTCGCCAGCCACAAAGATAAAATTTGTGATTTCAGATTTCCCGCGAATGAAGTGGAATTTCGATTTATTTTCGAGTCGTACCTGGCAG
This sequence comes from Schistocerca piceifrons, assembly GCF_021461385.2. Classification (NCBI taxonomy): domain Eukaryota; kingdom Metazoa; phylum Arthropoda; class Insecta; order Orthoptera; family Acrididae; genus Schistocerca; species Schistocerca piceifrons. The sequence goes on along the minus strand of NC_060142.1, from coordinate 674,891,795 downwards.
TGCATCGAAGAACAGTGAGATGTTTCCGAAACAACACTGAGCTGGTAAAATTGTTTTTCAAGAGGTTTCCCCAGTTGTCTAGCAGATTTGCAGACAACCTAAAAAGAACTCGCGCTGCCATCAATGAATCAATTATTACCGAGTATACTGAAAACGTGAGTGCTTTGACTAAAGACGTTCCACCAGAAACATTTACATTTACAATGAAAGCAGCGTGCCTGATGATCCTGATAGGAACGAGTTAATTTGCCACCGATGTTGCAAATATTCAGGGAAAATAATAAACTCTACAAAGACTAATGTCACTGTAATGTTTCGTGGCGATGCTGCAGGGTCATCTCTCCCGCCATACATAATACGGAAAGCGGAACACATTTGGACAACGTGGACGGAAAACGGACAAGTGGATGCTATGTACAACCTAAGGAAGCATGGTTGGATTGACCATGCAACATTTGACTATTGGTTTATCGCCCAGCTTCTGCCTATGCTTAAGAGACAAGAAGACACTAAGATTGCAATTGGGGATAATTTTTCATCCCATCTCTGCTGAAGTGTTTTTAAGCTCTGTGAAGAGCACAATATACAATTTGTGTACGTGCCACCAAATTCCTGATCTTGACACAACCGCTCGATGTAGCCTACTTTAAGCCACTGAAAGCTAAACGTAGAGATATTTCAACCAACTGGAAACAGTATAAAGCTGGAAAGAAATCAGCGTCTTTGCCTACAGATAAGTTTCCCATGTTACTAAAAACTGTATTAGACTAGATGGAGTATAAGTTGCCAAGTAATCTGAAAGCAGGTTTTGAGAAAACTGGCATTTTCCCCACAAATAAGGATGAAATTATATCTCGTTTGCCGAAACCAGATAGATCAGTAAACTTATATCTTGTTGGGGACGCTTTATTAGCTCACCTTCATCAAAATGAGCCTGTGTTTTTAAAGCCCCAGGCTAGGAAAAGAAAATATTCAAGCTGCACCAGATAAAAGCATCCGATCTCTGATATTCAGCCTGAAGAAGTGGAAACTTCGTCTTCCGACAGGCGAAGAGAAGATGAACATATTTGAAACGCAGTTGCAGAGAAAAAAGCGCCTCCGAAGGAAAAACGAAACTCCACGAAAGAAAGTTTTGCGAGACAGCATCTGACGACGAGGACGCTTACAGAATTAGATATTCCGGAGAAAGCGACCTACTTTTTTTTTAAGATGAAATTTTTACGCCAACTAATGAGCATTTTGCAATTCATTTGAAGCTACCGGCCTCATATCCACCCCTTCTGAGTAATCTTCCACACAACGAAAATGAAGTAGTTGGGGAAATACTAAAGGTTCCCTACAACAACAGGATTTTGTTGTTGTCGCTTGGAATAATGTGTTTTTCCAGGTCAAATAATGACTGACTGCGACAACGGTGCCATTGTTGACTGCATGACACCGACGAGAAAAGCCTGTAAATGACCTACAGAAAAGGACACTTTCTTGCACAAGTGGTGTGACGTAAAAAACATTAATCCACCCACTTTAATTAGAGGGAGCTTGTTTTGAGTCGCAAATAAACTAACTTCATTGTGCACTGTAATTTATTATTACGACCACATACAGTGGTGTAAACGAGTGGTAACGTATTTCTTTCAGCCGAACATAGTCTATTAGGTGTTTTTTAGAATACTTTGAAATTAAATGTCAAATGCAGTGAACATTCTTTAAACCAAAATACTTGTAAATGTCTTTATTTCCAGAGCCCAGGCCCTACGTGTATGTGACGCAGCATTAAACTGCTTTTTACATGGAAAATAATACATGGGTGCAAGTTACACAAACCCAGGAGTTACGTGAACCTACTTTTCCATAATTTATTACAAAAACATAAAAATAAAAATCAGGTCTGAAACAGACAATGTATTAGAAAAAAATCACAAATATAAAATAATTTACGATATTAGCAAAATTATTGGTTTTAGGCTATCATTTGGTACTAAACGTACAAAAAGTACACTTTTTGGGTGAAGAAAGGTCAGTTTATTAGTTTGGTGTTAGTTTGGTGGTCCGTTTCCACAGCTGATTTCAGTTGAGCTCTATGGCACGTCATCTACATATATATTTACTGTGGCACTGCAAAGCCACCAAAATGTCTGTTGATCCACGTTCCATCTCAGCTCTTTGCAATTGTGGTCTCTCTTTCCTGTTCATGCTGACTGTACCTGGTACATTTGTTCTCTTTCATACAGGTAGTGGGAGAGAAATGGACTTTTGTACCAATTGTCCACACAGGGCATGTGTTTTATAGCGTGAATTTATTAAGAAAGCCTTGAAAAGTATATATCCAGTGTTAGCATTCCTGTCACGCTTAGCTCCTGTTAGCACTACATACACGACGACTGTACACGAATATATAAGTCGAAAGTAGTTAAGGGTTAAGAGGACCTGAGGACGTATTGCAGTAATGAAGTTGCAGAACACTTGGCAGTCTGTGTAGTTTTGTGCTCGATCCAACACACTTCCAGTGGGAGCAGTTTTTCCGCGGGTCGGCAATAACTTAGAGCTATTGTACTCGTCTTTTACATTATGAAAAAATACAAGCTTATGGGGAATACTTTATCTACTTAAAAGACTGCAAGGAAGATGAAATTGATGGACAGAGACAGAAGAACATTAAAAGGGATTGTTTGCTTATGACAATATGCCAAGCTCGAAAGCGAGTGCAATCCTTACTCTAACAGAGCTTACTATCAGATGAAATATCCGCAGCTCGTGGTCTTGCGGTAGTGTTCTTGCGTCTCACGCACGGGGTCCCGGGTTCGATTCCCGGCGGGGTCAGAGATGTTCTCTGCCTCGAGGTGACTGGGTGTTGTGTGTCCTTCATCATCACTGACTCGCAAGTCGCCGAAGAAGAAGAAGAAGAAGATGAAGAAGAAGAAGAAGAAGAAGAAAGGGGCTTGCAATACGGCGGCCGAACTCCCCTGCATGGGGCATCTCGGCCGACAGTGCCATACGATCATTTCATTTCATCAAATGAAATAAAGTGACGAAACGGTGCATATCATCGGCGAGCGTATGCCTTAGTGGACGTTGTCACATTCTAAAATGCCTTTCCGGGTATGTGACCTCGTCACTACCTGTAGCCGCGCGGTTTGAGACACCATGTCGCCGATTGCGCGGCCCATCCCGCCCGAGGGTCGAGTCCTCCCTCGGGCATGGTGTTGTTCTTAGCATAAGTTTGTTTAAGTTAAAGTAGTGTGTAAGTCTAGCAGTTTGGCCCCTCAGGAATTCACACACATTTGGACATTTGAATACTATCTGTACTTATTATAAAGTCTCCCGACGCGTTTTTCTTTCTGTATGTGAAAGCTAGTCTCAGGATACGGTTTTCTCTAATAGGCTGATTCAGGAGGAAATTTTATTTACATACGAGAGGCATTCAATAAGTAATGGAACAGATTGTTTTTGTAGGCCGATGTCAGTTAAAAAATGTTTTATGAGCTTTCGACAGGTCGCAGCGCTATACGTAGCCTTCAAAAGGATGTCTCTAACGCAGATGCGTTTCAAGCAGAGAGCTGTCATTCATTTTCTTTCGACGGAAAACAAGAGGATCTCAAAAAAATGGTTCAAATGTCTCTGAGCACTATGGGACTTAACTTCTGAGGTCATCAGTCCCCTAGAACTTAGAACTACTTAAACCTAACTACCCCAGGAAAGTGTTACGTGATCATTACTTTTCAGAATGGCCAAGTGGGTAACGGCGAAAGTTCCACGAGGTTTTGCGTGGAAGATGCTGTCGTACACGAGTACAGAGAAATTGCAATTCTAGGAACATGCAGTGAAATTCAGGAAGACCTACAGAGATCGACATTTAGTACAGGATTAACAACCGGCTCTCCACGTAAAAAAATATAATCCATTGGCCATAAAAATGCAGAAAGGTTCATTAATGCATGTTTACACATTGGCAGAACAATCACTGGAAACAGTCGCACCTATAAAATATCTAGCACTATGGGTACAGAGCGTTTCAGAGTGGAACGACTACATAAAACTAATCGCAAGTAAGACAAATGCCAGGCCGAGATCCATTGGAAGAATACTCAGGAAATTCAGTCCACGCACAAAGGAGGTAGCTTAAAAAACTCTCGTTCAACCAGTACTTGAATATTGCTCTTCAGTCTGGGACCTAACCAGTTCGGCTCAAATGGTTCAAATGGCTCTGAGCACTATCCGACTTAACTTCTGAGGTCATCAGTCGCCTAGAACTTATAACTAATTAAACCTAACTAACCTAAGGACATCACACACTTCCATGCCCGAGGCAGGAGTCGAACCTGCGACCGTAGCGGTCGCTCGGTTCCAGACTGTAGCGCCTAGAACCGCACGGCCACTCCGGCCGGCTAACCAGTTCGGATTGACAGAGGAAATAGAGAAAAGTCAAAGAAGAGCAGCGCGTGTCTTTACAGCTCCATTTACTAAGAGCGATAACGTGTAGAGACTTTCAGCCAACTCCAGAGGCAACGCTGTAACAGAGGGCTTTCTACATCAAGATGTGGTGCACTGTTAAAATTCCAGGAGCGTACGTTTCTAGAAGCGTTAAGCAATATGTTGCTTCACCCCACGTGTAACTAGCGAAAAGAGCATGAAGGGAGGGTTAGAAAGATTCAAGCTCTCACGGTGGCTTACCAGCAATGGACTTCCCCAGAAACCTTTGCTTATGGAACGGGAAAAGAGGTAAGAAACAGTGGTATACAATGAACCCTCGGCCGCACCGCATAAGATGGATTGCGGAATATAGTTGTAGATGCAGATGTAGTATGTCATGTTGACCAACGTTTCAGCTACTGTTACAAGTTGCCTTCATCAGGATGGAGCACGTCGGTCAATATAGCAGCATCACAGCACGATCATTTGTCCCGAAAACTTTTACTGGACTGCAGAAGTAATATTAGTAGTTGCCAAGACTTTTTTAAACGAGGTGAATCCAAATCGCATCCTTCAGTAGTGCTCAAAATGCTAAATACAGAGATGTGATACCATAAGACTAGTTCTACATCGTCCGTTATAGCTTATCATTATACGATAAATAACAAGGGAAGAAAGTGGTCCACTGTTCTCCTCCACCAGTATTCCACATTACACGATTTACAATAATTTGGCTGCCGACATCGTCGTTGTTAATGCCGCACTTCAAAGAGAAAGACGACAACATGGTCTACCCTGCCATGGCAAAATGAAAGGTAAAATGACGCCCCACTCTTTGCTTTCAGGCAGCACAGCTTTGATAAAATTCGTCTCCCAGCAATTTCAGTAACGTATAAATGCTTCAATTGAGGAAGACCAGTTGCGTAACATTTACAAACAATAGGAATACTTTTGGAGAAATATGTAATTCAGAACTTTTGGAAAAGAACACGTAATTCAGAGAGAATTATTTTAGAAAGACTCTCCTTTTATTTAACATGTAAAATGTCTCCCGGTATTCAAACTAAAGACAAGAAGGTAAAGACCACCAACAGTTAACTTTTTTAAAACGGTTACCGAATGTAAGAAATGCTAGTGGTTTTGTTGCAATTACACGCTGAAGAGCTCAAGAAACTGGTACAACTACCTATTATAGTGTAGAGACCTCGGGAGCACGGGGAAGTGTCGCAACACGACATGGTATGGACTCGACTAATGTCTAAAGTACTGCTGGAGGGAATCGACGCCATGAATCCTGAAAGGCTGTCCATAAATCCGTAAGAGTATGATGGGGTAGTGATCTCTTCTGAAGAGCGCACTGCAAAGCATCCCAGATATGCTCAATAATGCTCATGCCTGTGGAGTTTGCTGTCCAGCGGAAGTATTTAAACTGAGAAGAGTGTTTCTGGAGCCACTCTGTAGCAATTCTGGACACGTGGGTTGTCGCATTGCCCTGCTGGAATTGCCGAAGTCCGTCGGAAAGCGCAATGGACATGACTGGATACAGGTGATCAGACAGGATGCTTAGGCAGGTGTCACCTGTCAGAGTCGTATCTACACGTATCAGTGGCCCCATATCACTAAAACTGCATACGCCCCACATCATTACAGAGCCTCCACCAGCTTGAACGGTCCCACGCTGACATGCAGGGTCTATGGATTCATGAGGTTGTCTGCATACCCGTACACGCCCATCCGCTCGACACAATTTCAAATGAAACTCGTCTGACCAGGCACCATGTTTTCAGTCATTAACAGCCCAATGTCGATGTTGACGGGCCCAGGCGAGGCGTAAAGCTTTGTGTCGTGCAGTCACGAAGAGTACACGAGAGATGCTTCGGCTTGTAAAGCCCATATCGATGATGTTTCGTTGAATGGTTCGTACGGACACTTTCTGATTGCCCAGCATAGAAATCTGCAGCAAATCTGATGTTTTACCGGATTCCTGACATTCACGGTACACTCGTGAATGTGTCGCACAGGAAAGCCTAGTCTTCATCGCTACTTCGGAGATGTTGTTTCCCATCGCTCGTGCGCCGACTACAACACCACGTTCAAACTCGCTGAAATCTTGATAACTTGCCATTATAATGGCAGTAACCGATCTAACTAGAGCACGAGACACTTGTTATCTTATACGGGCGTAGCTGACCGCTGCGCCGTGTTCTTCCTATTTACATATCTCTGTATTTGAATACGCATGCCTATACCAGTTTCCTTGGCGCTTCAGTGTATGACGGGCACATGATATGCACGTTTTCCTAAACAAATTGTGTATTGTTATTGTAGTCTTCAGATCGAAGACTTATTTTTTATCTTTCCATGTCAATTAGTCCTTTGCCAGTCTCGTTACGCCTGTGTAACTACCACCACCTAATGTACCCTGTCATATGGCTGGAAAACCCTTAGATTGACTTGCTAAGCATGTTGGTGAAAGAATACGTTTTCCCTGATTTCCACAATCGCCAGATTTGAACGTTATTGAGCCTGGTGAAGACATTTAGAGGCTATTATCATTCTCTAGGACCTCTTCAGAGTATAAAATCTCATTCACATGCGCTGTGGACTTTTCTCTATTGGAGGAATCAAACAACGATTATTCATTGACGATGTTACCGTCTACATGAAAGTTTCGTCTTTGGACAATCGTAGAGAATTACAGAAGTCCTAGGAAAAAATATCCACTTCGTGTAGTGGCTATCAGCTCTCTTGACATGTAAATACCTGCAATTAAGCGCCCCTAACACATATAAATAACCTGATAATGTCCGACTGCAAGATTTGTGGTTACCATGTACAGCAAGTTACACCATTTAAATAATTAGGGGTAGTACCAGAAAGAGATCTGAAATTAACGAAGATGTAATTTCAGTAGTGGATGAAAGTCAATGCATCTGCAAAGAAAATCGCGTGCGAGACTAGTATGATGAATTCTGAAATACTAGGTGTTGCTCTCAAGTAAGCATGTCAATAGTCCTCTGCCGATGTAGAGATTCGCTGCTAGGGTCAGATCGCTTTTGTCCATGCGAAAGTGTAACAGATATCTTCGACGAAATTTAATATAAATATTTAGAAGGTTAGCGGCGATGTTATGGCGAAACCTGTTCGGTAATTGTAGATGTTGTGGCGTAACAAGACAACCACGCCACTCGGAAGTAGCCGAAAGGCACGCGCTAAGCTCACGCAGAATAGAGATAGGTCTGCAACAGGATACGTAATGAATGCTATAAAGAAAAGTACGTAGCTCCTGGAATACTTAACTTTAATCCATCCTTGTGGTACATCGCTCTTGACGATACAAGTGAGACTCTTTAGATACAAGCTATGTAAGGCTAATGGCGCCTTGCTAGGTCGTAGCCATTGACTTAGCTGAAGGCTATTCTATCTTCTCTGCAAATGAGCGAGGCTTCGTCAGTGTGCATCGCAAGCTACGTCGTCCGTACAACTGGGGCGAGTGCTAGTAAGTCTCTCAAGACCTGCCGTGTGGCGGCGCTCGGTCTGCTATCACTGAAAGTGGCGACACGCGGGTCCGACATGTACTAATGGACCGCGGCCAATTTGAAGCTACCACCTAGCAAGTGTGGTGTCTGGCGGTGACACCACAGTAGACAACCGATATTCGAGGAAGAATGGATGATCATTACCCTGCCCCCACAGTCGAGGCCGCTAAAGCACACCTGTTTAGCGGCACGTGACTCGGAGGTAAGGCGGTTCGAATCCACGTGCCGCAAAATTTTCACTGCCATTATTTGGCCGGCAGTGGGACAAAGATGTGTTGGCGAACATTTTTTGATGACGAGTCTTTTCGTCAATGTCCTGCAATAAATTCTAAACTGCTCTGCAGTATCTCACGGAGTGAGGGCATGTGACATTGCGCCGTCCGTGGATTGGTGACTTTAAGCTCAGCTGCGCGGTTAGTGCTCCCAGAGAGGAAAATGCTGTTTGGTGTCACCAGATTCCACCTTCTGCCTCCTCTTTGTCCATAACGACATAAACGGAACACTACACTATAAAGGCACACCATCAGAGTCATTCTCGTTGCGCGGATACACACTTGACACTTCATAATACACTCCTGGAAATTGAAATAAGAACACCGTGAATTCATTGTCCCAGGAAGAGGAAACTTTATTGACACATTCCTGGGGTCAGATACATCACATGATCACACTGACAGAACCACAGGCACATAGACACAGGCAACAGAGCATGCACAATGTCGGCACTAGTACAGTGTATACCCACCTTTCGCAGCAATGCAGGCTGCTATTCTCCCATGGAGACGATCGTAGAGATGCTGGATGTAGTCCTGTGGAACGGCTTGCCATGCCATTTCCACCTGGCGCGTCAGTTGGACCAGCGTTCGTGCTGGACGTGCAGACCGCGTGAGACGACGCTTCATCCAGTCCCAAACATGCTCAATGGGGGACAGATCCGGAGATCTTGCTGGCCAGGGTAGTTGACTTACACCTTCTCGAGCACGTTGGGTGGCACGGGATACATGCGGACGTGCATTGTCCTGTTGGAACAGCAAGTTCCCTGGCCGGTCTAGGAATGGTAGAACGATGGGTTCGATGACGGTTTGGATGTACCGTGCACTATTCAGTGTCCCCTCGACGATCACCAGTGGTGTACGGCCAGTGTAGGAGATCGCTCCCCACACCATGATGCCGGGTGTTGGCCCTTTGTGCCTCGGTCGTATGCAGTCCTGATTGTGGCGCTCACCTGCACGGCGCCAAACACGCATACGACCATCATTGGCACCAAGGCAGAAGCGACTCTCATCGCTGAAGACGACACGTCTCCATTCGTCCCTCCATTCACGCCTGTCGCGACACCACTGGAGGCGGGCTGCACGATGTTGGGGCGTGAGCGGAAGACGGCCTAACGGTGTGTGGGACCGTAGCCCAGCTTCATGGAGACGGTTGCGAATGTGCCGTGCGTGTGATCATTGCTTGTACAGCCCTCTCGCAGTGTCCGGAGCAAGTATGGTGGGTCTGACACACCGGTGTCAATGTGTTTTTTTTCCTTTCCAGGAGTGTAGGTCGGAGCAAAGTACGGTAAATCACCTCTACAAGGACCTTCCCCAGAACTGTGATGCAGCATTCCTGCATCTGCTCACATATTCCAATTAGCTGAGTATAGCTCTACTTTGGGCCACAATTATGTTGCCACCATAGCGTACCTTGCGTAAGGAATGTCGAGGGAATATAAGAGAGGGCGCATACGGCGGTTTGTAGACAGTAATCTTTCCATAGTTCGTAGGACAGAAAATTGATAACATTGGTACAAAGCAACCCTCGCCATGCGTTGTACAGAGGCCTTCGGTGTATATACACGGAATAGCAAGAAATATGGAATCACGGCATCCACAACAGTTTCCAGTCGTCTCTGAATGGATAAATAAAGGACCTGTACAGTTTTTAAGGGCATATTACAACAATAGTTGCAAGTTCAGGTAAAGACGATGAGGGTGGACAGGTATCATGCGCCCTTCTCTCCAAACTATACCACAAAGGCTAAATAATATTCATATTTGGTGACTACAGTGGGCAAGGGAAATGCGACAACTCATCATCATGATCAAAAAATGAGTCTTGGGCGATGTGAGCTGTGTGAACACGGCATCACTATTGGGTAACAAACTCTTACCTTGTGATGGAACTGCTGAGCCAAAATGATCCCATAATCTTTGGCAATAATCCGACCTTGCAGAGTAACCATGGAGACTGTGGAACACCACGATATGGCGTCCCAAATGATCACCGAACCCCCGCCATGTTTCACTCTTGAGACGTAAAGTTGGCCAGAAGTAGGAAACGGTGTGAAGCAAGACATATCCGATCAAATGACATCCTTCCATCGCTGCACAGTCCAGGTTTTATGACTTTGGCACGACGCTTTCCTGTTACGAACATTCGCATCACTGGTGAGTGTTTTTGGAATTCCAGCTTACCCTGCATTTGCGTTCTCTGTATGCGGTATAAACCTTCGATGCGGTGCCGCTTCAAAACCCAAACACGTTGACTACCGCGGTTACGGAAGCACCACCACACCAGCACCAGAAATCTGCCCACGTTCCAAGTCACTCGTCTTCGACATAATGCACTCATATCCGTGCAGAACACATTTCTAACAACGACGGACACTTGCAAAGTACTGAGAACATCGCACAAGTGCCATTCGTGGCCGTGGAGGCTTGGCTAGCATCTGAATTTATGTGCAAGGATACCTTTCCCACTATTTTTCGAAACTTTTGTCCAACCTCTGTTTATATAAATGGACATGTGAAACATATTTTCAGTCTTCGTTCAGTTTTCGTCATCGCAGTTTTATCCTTACTGATACACGAATAACGGCGAAGGTGCTGTACGAGAGCTACACCTATGTTGCCGTACAAGGTAATATTCCACGGAACGCCTCCCCACTTGACGAGGCCGTGAACTTAATACCATCACGTTCCGGTGATGACGCGGTGCCCTGTTGCTGTCTCTAATGAATGCGTGCCTCATTTATAGTATTATTTATAGCGTTCATTTAGTACGACAGTTTCAAGGCGAGCATTGTAATTTTCGGGAGCCGCTATTTATGACAAGTCGGCACTATTAGCCGGTCGGAAACCAGTTTACCGGCGGTCTAATTAACGAAGCGCGGGCAATTTATCCCCAGATAAGCGGGCCGTGCGTGCGCCGCGATCCCGGAACGAGAAGTGATAACGGGAAGCTGCGGGAGGTGGAAAGATGGAGAGTAGACGATATGGATAATCTGCAAAAGCAAATTAGAAAAGTCAAGTCCCGTCTAGTTTATGGCTTTCGCCGTTCGCACCGTTAATTAAAGATAATAGCCTCCTAAACTTGGATGTTTCTGTAGCTGCGAGATTCCACATCTTCGGCGTCAAAGTGAGCGAAAAAGTTATTCAGCTCCAGTGAAGCCAACCGTAACGAAGATGTTATTCTGGGAAAAGCAGATCCGTTTGGAAAGAGCGTCCGAGTGTCTACAACAGAGAAAATGTACACAACTTGATTTCTTCCACAGAGTCATGATCATATAGAGACAATCAACAGTTGAAGCGATCAGCCTTTATTCAGTTTCCGGGTGACACGACATAGGACTCGCATTCGGAAGTGTAAAGTCGAAATGTCTGTTCGGCCATCCTGTGGCTTTCCCGTGGTTTGTCTTTGTCATAGTTAAAACTAATATCACACCCTTGAACACTGAAATGGGACACTTGTTCTAAAATTTTCTCATTCATTATTATTTTCCATTTGACTCGATTCTTTCCTCTGAAAGCCATTATACTTAATCATATTTGCAGGTGAAGTTGTAACATATTACGTCTTGGCGCAATCTGTAAACTGCTCTTTGTAAAATATCTTCTGTTTGCTGTATGATTATCTAGTCAGCAGCACCCAACAAAGTATTTAGTGCTGCACTAGGTCCTATTTTAATTCCTAGGAGTATTTTATCTTCCTGTTTCATGAAGTGGTGGTCAGTACAATATGTAAATTAAATAACGTGGGTGATAGACTGCGCCTTTGTCAAATTTCATTTGGCGTTTTAGATCCTGAACTTAAAACTGCTTTTATATTTACATGTAGACTCTTTATGGTATTAATAAGATGACTAGGAAATCATTTTATTTCCAATATTTTCCACAAAAGGGAACCTTTTACCTTATCAAAGGCTTTGACAAAGTCAGTAAACGCGTTTCTAAGCCAAATTACCGACGTTCCTCAGTAATTCGTCCTATTTCGAGGGTTGTCCAGAAGCCGGCCGCTGTGGCCGATCGGTTCTAGGCGCTTTAGTCCTGAACCTCACTGCTGCTACAGTCGCAGGTTCGAATCCTGCCTTGGGCATGGATGTGTGTGATGTCCTTAGGTTAGTTAGGTTTAAGTAGTTCTAAGACTAGGGGACTGATGACCTCAGAAGTTAAGTCCCATAGTGCTTAGAGCCATTTGAACCATTTTGTTGTCCAGAAAGTAAGTTCCGATCAGTCACGAAATGAGCACCACAGTGAAGATCCAATGAAGCTTTGCACAGATGTGTCTCTAGTATGATCGTCGATCGCATCAAGACGCTCTTTTCAGTTGTGAGCGCACTGTGAGCGAGTGAAGGTGCCTAGAACAACACTGTCGCCAAGTAGGAGGGCCCACTGAGAGGCTTCGCCTTAATGAATGCAGCCCTCCCAACACAACTGCCGCGCACTTCCTTGGTTCAAATGGCACTGAGCACTATGGGACTTAACTTCTGAGGTCATTAGTCCCCTAGAACTTAGAACTAGTTAAACCTAACTAACCTAAGGACATCACAAACATCCATGCCCGAGGCAGGTTTCGAACCTGCGACCGTAGCGGTCTTGCGGTTCCAGACTGCAGCGCCTTTAACCGCACGGCCACTTCGGCCGGCAGCCGGAAGAGAAGGTGATGTTCACAGCCACAGGGCACGTGGAAGAGGGCCTTTTCGGCCGACGGGCGGCAGGGGACCTCCAGCATGGCCACGCGATTTCCTCTGTCCTGATTGGCCAGGAGCTGGGAAAACTGCGGGGGTGGCATGGAAAGCTCCGAAGCCTCGCCCAAGCAGCGCTCGAGGGAGGCGCGTGATCGAGATTGCCCACCTCAGTGCTGACTTGCTGCTGCCAGGCCATGGGACGAGAAAATTACAGGCAGCTGAAGCTACCGGCTAATGGTTGACCATAACAAGAGAATGAAATAAACCTTTTGAAAGAAAATAAAGATAGAATCCCCTACTACCTGGCTCAACCGTACAGTATTGCATGTTGGCCAAGGGGGTTTCAAGAAGATTAATCCAGTTGCATAAGACTATATTTTCTACATGAATGACGATAGAAATTTTGGATTAATTTTAAATTACACATCGAAACTAAAATTCATATTGGTGCTAATTGTAAGTTGCTGGTTCGTGTGGTCACCGGTGAGGGTGTCCTTGGGACAGCTAGCTCTCTAGATCTCTGGTTCAGCAAACAATTGAGAGCAACAGGACGGAGTAACAGCACACTGGCCCCAGCTTTTAACAGCATTTCTTAATAATGAAGTGCCTTAAAAATGGAGCGGCGGTGATGTGCACAAGGATCTATCACTGCACCACTGGGCTCAGAGGTCGGCTGAGATCCCTGTTTGTGATTTTCTTTTTGTAAGAGTTTATGAAAGATTATTTCTATGTGCCTACCCTTCCAGTAACCATAGGTGAACTGCTACACCGTATATCTCAAATGGTTCAAATGGCTTTGAGCACTATGGGACTTAACATCCGAGTTTATCAGTCCCCTAGAACTTAGAACTACTTAAACCTAACTAACCTAAGGACATCACACACATCCATGCCCGAGGCAGGATTCGAACCTGCGACCGTAGCGGTCGCGCGGTTCCAGACTGAAGAGCCTAGAACCGCTCGGCCACGCCGGCCGGCCACCGTATAGCAACAGCAGTAAATGCAGTACTGTTAACTCTAAACATGCTCGCAAAAATATGGGACGAGTTTGGCTAACATCTGTGTTTATGTCATGCGTCCAATGGACTGGACATTGAAAACTTACGAAATGTTAAAGAAAACTTTGATCCTAAATAAAATTGTAAACATTATCCTAAGACCGTATCTGCATGGATCCATTGGATGGTTGTAGCTCAACTTTCGCTACTTGAAAGGGCCCTCATAAGAAACGAGCATGAAAACATTTGTAAGGTGACGCGGAAGAGGAATAGCGAAAAACCAGTAAAAGAAACACATTTTAGCTTTCACATGAGACGGTAACATTTGTCAATTGCTTACTATGTCAGGTTAAAAAACGTTGCTCGATTTTACGACCATCTGCATCCACGGCGGCCTGGAATAGCACCAGGCTGTCCAAAACAACGGTGGACCGTGGAATTTTCAGCAGTCGCGAGACAGCTCGTACATTGCCTGAAGAACGCACACTGCGTCCAGCATTCTCAGCCATGGCAACAGTAGCTTCCTAAAAAAATTTGTTCCCTCTCCCAGGAGCACCTCCCAAATCGCCAGTTAATTCCAGCTTCCGAACCAGGTCCTTCAACCCCGGGGCGAAAGAGTACCTCTTCGAATTCCTTTAAAGCGCCGATACTCGCGGAAAGCAGCAGTACTATTGCTGTCGTTTTGATAATACCGCCTTACGAGTAAAGCGCGCCCGCATCTCGTGGTCGTGCGGTAGCGTTCTCGCTTCCCACGCCCGGGTTCCCAGGTTCGATTCCCGGCGGGGTCAGGGATTTTCTCTGCCTCGTGATGGCTGGGTGTTGTGTGCTGTCCTTAGGTTAGTTAGGTTTAAGTAGTTCTAAGTTCTAGGGGACTGATGACCATAGATGTTAAGTCCCATAGTGCTCAGAGCCATTTGAACCATTTGAGTAAAGCGCTGCCCACCTTGTCCACGCTGACTGTCTGCAGCTAGTGCACACTGATGCTTGTGTTTCAGCCCTACGTCGTCGTATCAGTACCGGCGCCTAACGACAAGTCACTACACTAACACACTACTAACAACGCAAATCCTGCAGCGCACAGTCTGAACATCACCCCTATAAAGCATTACTAGAGAATATATTGCTTCACCCACTGCGACTAGTCTCCATCATGGGTACAATATATTTTTTGTTATTATTGTGGCTTTAATTCTAAATGTTTTTATCCTTGTTACCATCTCTTTGTGTAGAAATCCCTCTGAATATGTATTACTATTGTATTGCAGTGCTTAAGGCCTGAAAATGATTCATATTTTAGATCGAAACAGGTTGTCAACCAAAATAAAAATCTGGTGCGATCGAGACTGTTTTCCTGAATTTTATTTCCCAATCGAATTCGTGGAGCATTTCCGCAATACTCGCGTGTTGATCGAACATACCGGTTACAGCTCTCTCAGCGCGTCTCTGAATTGCTTCGACGTCTCCTTTTAACCCGACTTGGTGATGATCGCAAACACTCGAGCAGTACTCAACAATATGTCGCACAACTGTTCTATACGAGGTCTCCTTTATAGAATAGTGAAACTTGGTAGCCAAGGAAGGCAGGATACGGTTACGATTGTAGACGGGGCCGTAAATAGTTACTATTGGTTGGCTTTATCATACACAATTTATTCAAAATCAGCAACAAATAAAAATAATGACAATAATTTAAGAATTGTTTCACGGCTGAAAGCCTTAGTGGGCGTAAATTAAGAATTATTTAAACTTGTTGTAACTTACAACTACAGTTATTAAAATATAAAAGAGAAATCACCGAAGATCTTAAAGCTCATTGCTAAAATGCAATTACCAAATCAGGATTTTAAAACAAGTAACCATTCTCACGACTGAATGCCTTAATGGCAATAAGTTAAGAACTGATTAGAGTTGCTGCAACTTACAATTACAGTTATTAACATATAAAAGACAAGTGACCTAAGATCTTAAAGCTCGCTGCAAAAATACAATTGCCAAATTTCAATTTTAAGGCAAGTAACGACACTCACGGATGAGGGCCTTACTGGCAATAAATTAAGGATTGTTTCTAGGCTCAAGGCCTTACTGGCAATAGTCGGCCGGAGTGGCCAAGCGGTTCTAGGCGCTTCAGTCTGGAACCGCGCGACCGCTACGGTCGCAGGTTCGAATCCTGCCTCGGGCATGGATGTGTGTGATGTCCTTAGGTTAGTTAGGTTTAAGTAGTCCTAAGTACTAGGGGACTGATGACCTCAGATGTTAAGTCCCATAGTGCTCAGAGCCATTTGAACCATTTTACTGGCAATAAATTAAGAACTGTTTCACGGCTGAAGGCCTTAAACGCCAAGAATGGAAATTATTAAGAAAATTTAACAAACATACTATCAAACAGCAATGCAATAGCAAAAGTTAATTCAAAAGACAGGCAACGGATCACCGAACAGGTCAGACAAAATTATAATAAACTTGGTAGCACAGCCATTTAACTTGCTGTAACGCCAAGAGTGGCAATTATATTAAAAAATTTAGAAAATACAATAAAACAGCAAATATAATAACAAGGTTAATTCAAAAAAACAAGCAACTGATCCCCAAAACAGGTAATACAAATGAAGGTAACTTGGTAATACAATAATAAAATAATAACACAATAATAAAACACAAGGACCAGTCACAGACGGTGCTCCAAGAATCGACCTATGAGTAGATCAGGCTAAAAACACTTTCGTGAGTAATAGAGAAAGGCAGACAAGAGTTGGATTCACATTACAAGATGTTAACTTAGATTAGTGGCTGCCTAACGAATGACTAATGATAATCTGCTGAAGCTACCTTAGGTCCGATAACCAATGCAACAGTGGAACAATACGCCAAGGGCGGAACCGGCAGTCAGCACTACATCCTCAGAATGCTGTGTGTAGGGCATCCGAAAGGAGAAAGGAACCTCTACTACCAGAGCAGGAGAAACACCAACCGACCTACAAATCAAGGTAGCTGTAAAAACTACACCCCTTACCGGACAGCAGCGGCAAGTCGAGGAAACGTACACTGCCGTTACACACACTAACCTTCAGGACAGGTAATTGGGGCGTTAGCGGCCACCAGGCCCAGGCACGAAAAATACCGCTGGTTGATCTTAACAAACAGTAACACATGGAACGCAGCAATTAGTAACAAGAAGTCGAGGAAAGCTAATTAGATCCGCCCTACTCGAGCACTCCACTCACTGCTCTTTGTCTCGGCGACACTGCGAGCAGTAACACGAAGTCACTGGAGAGCCGCGAGATCTCACTTGGTGGAGCTTTCACGACTCGGATTAAAATCCACTCAACTTAAGGCTTGTTGGATCCGGTTGACGACTAGGTCGTGTACCCTCGCGACCACAGCCCCTCCATCCGCCAGCAGTCCCGGCGTCTTCTCGCACTGCACTCATGGCTCCTCCGGAGTCCCCAACCGAACCGCTCACTCACACGACACGGAAGAACAACGACGTCACCCCGAAGATAGGGCCTCAGTTACTACATATCGGTAACGCCACTGTTGCCACTACCGGACACGTGATGACTGGGTGTTGTGTGATGTCCTCAGGTTAGTTAGGTTTAAGTAGTTCTAAGTTCTAGGGGTCTGATGATCATTGATGTTAAGTCCCATAGTGCTCAGAGCCACTACCGGACAGGCAACGCTTGCGAAACCAAGTGGCGCCAGTCAGCACAAGAAGAAGATAAACAAGCGCAACCATGTCAACTAAATAATACAGTCTGGCCTCCAACAGAGGATGGAAGCCTACAACGGCACCAACGTGAGCCGGAGCACGGCTCAATGAGCTACACTTTCATAGAATACACCCAATAACCTGAGTTCGACAATTCACTTTCCCTAGAACCGATCTAATTTGCTCGTCCCTTTTCGTTTTGCTGTGCAACACTGCTCCTGGATATTTGATCGACATGACTGTGTCAAGCTGCTTGCAACTGCTACTGTATTCGAACATCGTAGGGTTGTTTACGTGCTCATCTGCATTAACTTACATTTTTCTACATGCAGATTACCGTCCATTCAACACAACAAATAGAAAATCTGTCTAAGTTGTCCTGTATCCCTCTACAGCCACTCAATGACGAGTTTCCCGTATACTACAGCGTGTAACGGAACATATTAAAGGCTTTACTTTACCGAAGTATGCGATACCCTCCAAATTCAACCAGTTTAACGAGTATTTATGTTTATAGAAAAGTTATTGTGTATGTTAACAATGATTGCATAACATGTCTCCATAAACAGTCAACCCATTAAATTATACTGAATAGCTGACCCACACAAAAGTTAATATCACTTGATCACTGATACAGCAAATGTCATCATGTAAAAACACTAAGTTCATCTTAAATAATTAATATGAAGTACGAAAAATAGTGGTCAGCTTATGTATTTTGGATCTCCTTAAATAAAAATCACCCAGTGAAACCTGTTTGTTCACTAGGAGCGTTTTCACTCAGTATTCACGTAAACACTCCTATTTTAGACGAAAACCAATGTAATTCTTAATAATTCATGTTATTTACATATTTATGCAAATTAGAGAAGTCAATTGACAAACTTCTAAAAAACGGCCTTTTTGTAACAAGGAATTATTCTGTCAAGTCAACAAATCTGTCTGTCATTTTAATAACATGTTAAATTATGTCACTCGATGCAAATTAATAACTTTTCTGCACAAATTATGACAACAGATGTACATGTGACTTATAAACTATATCTCTTTTTAGTAGTTCTTTGACAATGTTATAAATACCAGCAGCAAGAAGGGTCGGGGGCGCAGTCGGAATGCCACTTTGGTAAAGTGTGTTTGTGCGTTATTGTTTGAGGTGGATAAACAATGCAAAGAACATGTAAAGGAAGTACTACTTTGTGTTGTGTCGTGGTCTTTGGTGGACAGTGGAATTAAGATGGCCACCAAAGTGATAAATATTTGAAGTTTACATATTTGTTAGTTTCGCTCGTTCTTTATCATCAAAAGCACATAAAAAACACGGGACCTCATATTTTAACCCTAGACAACCAGATTTAGAGCCAGCATCAGCATCGAGACACAGCAGCGATCCAGCAAGCAGCAGCGATTACCACAATGCATTTTAATGGTGCCAACCTAACATCAAGTGCTAACAAGCTCCGTAAATGGGAGTGAAATAGTGCGATTATAGCAATTAGGAATATCTACGACTAGGCGACCATTACAAGCGTCATCGGCAAACAGTCGCAGATTCCTGTTCAACTTATCCGGTAGATCGTTTATGTACATAGAGGACAAGAACGGTCCTATCACACTTCCCTGGGACACCCTGACGATACCCTTGTCTCTGAGAAACATTCGCTGTCCAGGGCAACGTACTGGGTTCTGTTATTTAAGAAGTTCTCGAGCCACTCACATATCTGAGAACCTATTGCGTTTTCTCGGAACACTGTCTGCAGCGGGGCACTGTGTCGAAGTTTCTCTGGAAATCTAGGAATATGGAATTCGTCTGGTGCTCCTCACCCATGAGTCTCAGGATATCGTGTGAGAAGAGGGCAAGCTTTTGCACGAGAGATGCTTTCTAAATCCGTGCTTATATACGGGCAGCAGCTTTCCTCCGAGACGTGTGGGTTCTGCTCACTGAGTGTGACTGTGTAGAAAAAGTTTGGATTTGAATAGTCAACAGAGAGGATGTCAGTCTGTTAACGGCGAGAATTCCTACAGTTTATATCTTCGACTGGAATTTTAACGCACACGTATGCATTCGAAACGCAGTTTTACGTTATTTGTGCAACTATTTCCCCACTCGATGGTGTTGCTTTCCGAGTAGACTGTTGTTGCAGTATTGCTGGACTTAAAGATTGCTGGACTTAAAGTGATTCATCATATCCATATGTGAATGAAATCGGCGAAGGTATTGTGATTGTGTGCGGAGGAAAGGCATCAGCATACGAGACCCTGAAATCGTGGAAAAGATTGTTTCAGTGACTCTCAAAAATTTAGAAGTCGCGCCGAGGAGTGGCAACTGTCTGTGATAGAAGAACTGAGCATCATCGCAAAAGGTGGCAGCTCTGGTATTTTATGATAGAAGCGTTACCATCCTGACAATTGTCAGAATGCATCATCAGTGCACACGACCCATTACAGAACAGTGTTGACCCAGTGAATCTCTCTTTTGTTAACGCCCATCCAAATGGAGCAGTACGTATGACATCTGCGGCGGAAATTTTGAGAATGTGTAAAGACGACTGTTTCAACCATCGCATCGCAATGGTCCAATGTTCAAATGTGTGTGAAATCTTATGGGACTTAACTGCTAAGGTCATCAGTCCCTAAGCTTACACACTACTTAACCTAAATTATCCTAAGGACAAACACACACACCCATGCCCGAGGGAGGACTCGAACCTCCGCCGGGACCAGCCGCACAGTCCATGACTGTAGCGCTTCTGACCGATCGGCTAATCCCGCGCGGCACAATGGACTAATGTCGGATTCACGATAGAAAGGAGCAGTCAGAAAGAAGACATGGATTCGCCTCCATAAAAGAAGATAGAGGCGCAGATTGCGTTCAAGAAAGTTATGCTGTCTGTCTTTGGGACCTGCCGTGGAGCGAGTCACCGAGTACGCGAAAGACAGACACTGTATTACGGATCATTATTACCAGAATATTCTGAAGAATCTGTCGCCAGAGATCATGCAGAAGAATCGAGGAGCTGTGCGACTCTGCACTACAATGAGGCCACTGACACAGTTCGACGAACTATGGCCCTCCCAGAGCGCTTAGACTAAGCAGAGACTTCCTCCTGACTGAGTGGAAGACTGCGTGGGCAGCATTTGGCCACTGATGACGAGGTGGTCGTTGCGATAAAAAAAATCCATTATGAAATGAGGATTTCTGCATTATGGTTTACGAAAGGTTGTACATCGATGAGCAAAAGAAGAGAGTACAATAGGCGAATCGTAATATGTTTGTAGAAAATCATCCTATTTTCGTTTCTGGCATAACCCTCGCTTAATTTTCCATCTTCATAGAAAGACAAGTAGGGTTTTTGGCAGAGAGGGTATAACTACTTTCCAATGGTCTCGAAAAATAGAAGAGATGCTGTGCTTGTTGAAAGGAAGGAAGGAAGGATGGAAGGAAGGAAGGAAGGTAGATAGGCTAGAGTTTTACTTCTTGTCGATAAGGCCCTCATTAGAGACAGATCACAAACTCGAATTAGGAAACAATGGTGAAGAAAATCGGCCGAGACCTTTTCAAAGGAACCATCGAGGCACCTGTCTGGCACAATTTAGATAAATCACGGAAAATCTAATTCGGGTTTGGCCGGTCGGGGATTTGAACCGTCGTTCTAGAGCAAACCACTGTGCCACCTCGTCTTCGGTATTTAAGAACGGCCTTGACCTCAGCGTCCCCGGAATATTCAAGCAATATTATCGGCCATTCAATCTGCACAGTTTCGGAGCGTATTGCAAAACCTCAACAGTTCATTGAAAATAATGATTTACGGAACTCAAATCACAAATAAACATAAAATTATGTTTAATGGAACAGTTAACTTGTCCCTTGCATCAACCTTCTGGGACACTTGTTATCAAGGCGACCGTAAAGAGGAGGATGTGTAACAAAAAAATTTATCCAGGAAAGTAGCTCTGATCTTAGTGATGCACAAGCAAAATCTCGATGCTGAAACACTAAAGCTTAATTCGCCGAGTTTTTTAACTTCGAATGAGCACCACTAGCAGAAGTCTTCACGACGTCTGGCAGCACAGTAACATTCCGATGTCCTTGATTAAAACGAAGGAGATTACTCGAAAGCTCGATTCTTTACTCTGACGCAACATGAAGGCTGCAAATAATTTATGTAATTGCGAAGCTCACAGTACTGGGTAGTTATTTCGGAGGCACCAGCCGAGCGCACAAAAACTGATCCTGTGTCGACTTGCTTGCCGTATCCGGCTCCGGTAGGACTTGTGGCCCGGAATCACGTTAACGCCTGGAACTCGCTTTTAGCAATCGTAAGAAGCACGTTTTTGCATGGAACGCCTGGGGTTTTCAGGATAGGTGGTGAATGTGAATTTGTAGTTTTTGAACTCATGGAACTGTATCGGGAAAACCATTGGTTTCCAGACCTGTATCTACCAGCATTATTTGCTTGGTTCATTGTCCTCTGCTCGCAACTATCGTTTGTATTCATAATAGTCAAATACCCTGTATGTAAAAAGTTTGTCCCATAGGGAATTTCCTTACAAGAGATAGTCTAAACACAGCTCTAGAAACAAAAACTAGCCGGGATATGGGTCATCTTGCTTATGTCTAGATTGGTAATCGGTGGTGTGGGCTTTCTTTCGTCCAGAGCTTGGACAATGTGAACAGTGAAATGGAGACCTACTTTACACGAGGAAAGTAGAAAACATGGTATTCTGCTATGTTTTAGCCAACGGAACATGTCAGGTACTGAAGAAGAAATCCTTAACGCCACATTCCGTCTGAAACAACGTTCAGCGAGTTGTTCCAGCAATTTGTATACACGATTGGTTTGTTGGTTAATTTGGCAGAGGGACCAAAAGTGACGTCATCGGTTGCATCGGATTAGGGAAGGAGGGGGAAGGAAGTCGGCCGTGACCTTTCAAAGGAACCATCCCAGCATTTACCCGAAGCGATTTATGGAAATCACGGAAAACCTAAATCGGGATGGCCGGGCGCGGGTTTGAACCGTCGTCCTCCCGAATTTATATACACGAGAGATCGCTGTAGACCCCGCACAATTAGAAAGCCTAATATGCAAGGGCGACTATTGAGACGAGAACAAGACGATCGTAAAACAGGTGAGCGAAAAGTTGGAATTGCTGAGGGCACAAAACACGCACTTGTGTGGCTAATTCCGCCGGAACAGCTACTCTTGATTTGCCCACTTGGCCTGCTACGTGTGACTGGTCTTAGATTGTAACACCATAACGCCAGAATACTGTTCTGCCTGTGGATTCTACGACGGAGTGCTCAAAATCCGCATTTCACAGCTGACATTTTATTTACGGATAAGGAGATATTCTCACATCATGCGTTTGTAAGGTACCACTTAAATCTGTATGTTGTATGGAACTTGTTGAAGTCAGCGACTTAATAATTACTACTGCCTCATTCACTTTTTACCAATATTAATTAGTACGATGAGTTTCAACAGACTGCTGCCATCATCAGTTGCATCAAAGTTACGTGTACATCAATCTGAAGTGTGCTGAGGATTACTTGCCAGGTGTGCCAGTAAGGTCATGTACCGAAATTTAGACAATTTTGTTGAAAATATTAGTCTGGCGCACAGAGCACAGTAATAGAGACGATGGTGTCTTTTAATCTGCACCATGACATAAATATGGTTATAAAAACATCACATTTCTTTCATTACGTGTGATAACTGGTCGTGGTGTGTTTATTACTGTGGTCTTTGTGTCAGACAAATAAGTTTTCAGTAAAAATGATTAAATTTTGGTACATAACCTCACTGGAATTTCCAGCAAATGAACCTCTTCACATTTCAGATTAATATAGTGTACATGTAACTGTAATACGGCTGACAGTGGTAGCATGCTACCGAGACACATTGCGCTAATAAATATCAGTAAAAAGTGACTAAAGGAGTAACAATTATTTCATAAATAAATTAGCCCAATAACTAACTGTGGGCAGAAGCAAATAGTCTATTGATCATGGAATGAAGGCAGCAGGTTCGCTTTATTATTAGTAATTATTAGTATATGGTCAGTAGCTGTGGTTTATTCACAGGGCCATACACATTACTGAATAATGTAGTAAGTCCTCTATATCAACAATATTTGCGGTATTGGAAAACTGTAACGTTGTGTGTATTTAGGTGAGCTAATCGGCCGCAAAGTATTGGTACGAGGTTAAGGTGAATTTGTTGCTAGCGGGTCCAGGGCTTAGGATGCGCCGAGGTCAGCCCGATGGGTGACCGGTTCCGGCCAGCCAGGTGTAGAGACAAGCAGTGTTGTCGGAAATGGGGAGAATCTCAATAGGGAGAATTCTAATGCATCGATCTCCTAAGAGCACAGACAATGCTGCAAGAAACGCCAGGGTGTCAGTCAAGCTAGCTTCTTACAGCTCTACAAGAGTCTATAATTATTCAAAGTCAAGTACTAAAGCAAATCTGAATACCTCTGCGCTAGTAGAGAAATGAGGTCCTTGCAATGTCACAACAGTATTTCAATATAAGTGCACAGTCAATAAACATTTTCACAGTGAGTCTCTGCATTAACAACTTTTAAACACTTCATGCAGTTTCAACATGTGATATCTCAGATGATATTATTGCACTGTAGCTATCATCTCTGATAGCTCCACATGTGTATCTGTTTTATTTCTTGATTTATTACGTTTTTGTATCCGTTCATTACGCAAATGTTTGTAGGAACATCGCATTCTCCACAATTACAGCATGAATACCATGCATACTGTCATACTTTAGCAGTTGTTTACTGACCAGTTTACTATTTTGCCAGTAACTTTATTTAAATGTTGATTGCAAGTGCTATCAAAAAATGTAAAAGTGTCAGTCGCATGTGTTAGCTGACAACACAGTTGAAAAGAGAACCAATAGACGGTACTGTCAAGAAAGTATTAATAATCGTTTAAACAATATTTAACGACAATCTGTTGTCATTTATTATAAGCACGCTTGTCCAATAATGCTGGCTTACTTATTTATAAGCCAACTAGTACTTATATTCAATATAAATGATCTGACAGAATGTTTATGATATTTCTTTATTTAAGTATTGTTGTAACATATTAGTTTGTCCAGGAAGTGCTATGTTGAGTAAATAATGTCTGTAGAACTTAAGAACAGTGTATTTTGTTGGCGATGGCCTTCAGCCAATGGCCAAGCAGACAACAGTGGAATATTATGGTCGTCAAGTGGAGACTGAGACTTTTTTATTGTAGAGCTCAAGGGAGTGGTCTTCCACTTTTACATTTGTGCTTCAAGGTGCAGATCTCCCTGTGATATTGTGTGGGTTTCGATGTAGTGGATTCTGGGTGGTGAACAGCTTCTATCATACATTAACTTACGAAGACACTTAAAATTTCGAGAGGTCTGAATGTGCTCCAGTGTAGGACTAATTTTTTCCCGTTGTACTACGAAGGGGGGGATAGTCAGAGTATGAGTTACTATTGTATCGCATGAGTCAATTTGTCAATCATCATGTTGAGCTCTGAAGTTTTTTGAGCTGGTGAATATTTCATGCATTGTGATTGCGAAATCTTCTTAGTTTTCGAGGAATTTTTATTACAGTTTAGTTTGGAGATTTTGCCACCATTCTCGTAACACTCTCAATGTAATTTTACTGTATTTGGTAAAGGTATTTTCTGTCTGTATTTTAACTGAATTCGGTAGGTCTCTTTCCTGCTTATTTGAGATGTCCTTTCTTGAATAAACATTATTCAACTTAATTCTCTGTGGTCTGCATCAGTTAAGGACATAAGAATAAAGTTCATGTCTTTAAATTATTCATTTAACTTTTATTTAGTATTTCTGTGTTTTATTAACTCGCAACTCTAGACAATGCATGGATTATTTGACTACAGGATCACAGCTACAGGTTATTATTTTCATGGAGTTCACATACATGGAAGCATGTATGTGTAGCTCGACTCTATGGGTACATCGAGCTATTTTTTTTTTAAATTTTAAACAGAGCCGTGCGTAGCCCAAATACCTAAAGTATTAGTTATCGGAGGTAAAGACGAAACTGGTTTGCTGGCGTGGGAGGCTGTTTAGAAGAGCAACTACACTAGCAGTAACCGTTAGGTATAGTCGCAGAACGTTACTGTTGTAGAAAGATAAAGGACGTGATTTATTCAGGATGCGGTACCGAACGATTTTCTGATTTTCTGCGCCTTGTACATCAGTACCTAACAGAAAAAGTTAATGAGTGATGGATTGGAGCGCCATCCTGCAGGTGCTTTAGCTAGCGTGGGGGTGGGGGGTGGGGGGGGGGGGTTAGGGGTGGGGAGGGTAGCACCTCCTTCTCCTTACTGGATGGACCTGAATACTTAAGATTTCTGGCCACAGAGACATTTAAAGTCGTTTTACTCCACAGTTATCGATAAGGTATACTCGTATCAGGAGCGTCTATCCAACGCAAGGCTCAAATACGATGGCAGCCGGGTTTGTTCGTAGGAATTCATTTTTCTTTGATGAAGGGGACTGAAGTACTGGGTGATCAAGAAGTCAGTATAAATTTGAAAACTGGAAAAATCGTGGAATAATGTAGATAGAGACGTACAAGTTGACACACATGCTTGGAATGACGTGGGGTTTTATTGGAACCAAAAAAATACAAACGTTCAAAAAATGTCCGACAGATGGCGCTTCATCTGATCAGAATAGCAATAATTAGCATAACTAAGTAAGACAAAGCAAAGACGATGTTCTTTACAGGAAATGCTCAATATGTCCACCATCATTCCTCAACAATAGCTGGAGTCGAGGAATAATGTTGTGAACAGCACTGTGAAGCATGTCCGGAGTTATGGTGAGGCATTGGCGTCGGATGTTGTCTTTCAGCATCCATAGAGATGTTTGTCGATCACGATACACTTGCGACTTCAGGTAACCCCAAAGCCAATAATAGCACGGACTGAGGTCTGGGGACCTGGGAGGCCAAGCATGACGAAAGTGGCGGCTTAGCACACGATCATCACCAAACGACGCGCGCTAGAGATCTTTCACGCGTCTAGCTATATGGGGTGGAGCGCCATCCTGCATAAACATCGTACGTTCCAGCAGGTGTTTATCAGCCAGGCTGGGGATGATGCGATTGTGTAACATTAGGCGTACCTCTCACCCGTCACGGTAGCAGTTTTGCATTCCAGCGCCATCTGTCGGACATTTTGTGAACTTTGTTTTTCTTCTTGTTCTAATAAAACCCAATGTCATTGCAAGCATGTGTGTCAATTTTTACCTCTCTATCTACATTATTCCGTGGTTTATCAAGTTTTCAAATTTATACTGACTTTTTGATCACCCGGTATGTATAAGAATAACTGGTAACCATATTGGGCACCTGTGGGTCCCGAAGGTGGAGGAAAGGTTTTCTCACAGCTTATGGGTTAGACTGGGACAGCTGCAGGTAGAAGGGTGGCGGGAGGGCAGAGCTGGCCTTTGGACACCTCTCCAGCAGGACGGCCTGGAGTGGGTGACGGGCGTGGAGTGGACGTCAAGCACCCTCCAGACTCCAGCCTGGCGGCAGGTAGGCAGTCGCTCTCGGTCCCTCACACCGCAGCCACACCTGCTCAGCCTCATTCCAAACGCAGCGCACAAAGGATCTGAGAATTATGTCTGTCTAGTGACTCGGTCTCTTTCTGCACTGGGATGCAATGTAGACCGAATTTCTACCACTTTACTATGAAATGTATCCTTAAGGGCTGTCCGTGACTTGGGGATATTTTTGCTAGTGACATGCCGTCTTCAGTTACACTAACGCGTTTTCCTGTTCCGCGTTCTAGTTCAACGCGTGTAGAACCTACAGTTCCATTTTTATTCGCTACAGTGACTTACATCTGTTTCATTTTATGGCCTAACAGTAAATGAACGACATAGGTGTTAGGTTCATAGGAAAAGCTCTGAGGTGACATTAATGAACAATGTGTTATTAATGAAGCGGTGAAAAACTTTCACGTTTGCTCCTCCATGGCAAATGAAAATGTTTATTCCTTAATTTTTTGTTCAGGGGTGTATTAATCATATTTTCGTTTTCGCAATTACATGAAATAAAATAAAATCGCTCAGTGTAGTGTCAGTTAGTTACATTTTTTATATTCTTGTATACAGTGCACTAGGTTTATCGTATTTATTGCCATATTGAGTGACTCAAACTGCTTATCATAATTTGCTACTTCCATTGATAAGTAAGTAATTTATACATCTGATTATCACACAGTTCTAGTTCGTGAGAGCAGATGAGGTGGGATGAAGTAATGTACTGTGGAAAAGTGACGGTGGGTATGATACGGGGGATTTTATGAGGCTGTCGTACTGAGAAGCGGCCTTAGAACGATACAGAAAGCAGTTCGTTCATTCATCATCTGTACTGTTGCAAAACCTGCCACCCACTTATTTACAGTGCCTCTGGTGTGTTACGTTTTGTGAGTAAGTACCGTCGTTTACATATCGTGAGATTTTATTAATATTTAATTACGCTGGGTTAAATCATTCAAGAAGCAATATGTAACTTACTACCTCACTGAAGTAAATAAAGGTGAAATCAAGTGCAGTTCTATCCTTATGCAGCTTATGACCGTCCACAGTCAGCAATATGGTTACTCCTATCTCGCGCCACAGTGCAAATGTGGCGCTAATGATAATAATGTGGACTGTCAGACTGGAAGCATTTGAAAGATGGAGCAATAAAGCAATAAACTTTTATTCGCAGCCTCTGCTAAGGGGCACGCGACGGTGGGCGAACAATTGACAGGATATCTGCGATAAAGTGATTGAAAACTTTTCTTCTAATGCTTTTCCAGTAAGGGGAATGATTCTTCTAATGCTTTGCCAGTGAGAGGAATGATTCCATTCAGTGAACCACGTATCACATTAAGAAGCGGTCCTGAGTATAACAATAAAAAAAATGAGACATTACTGAACCATCCTGATGAAACTCAATACATATTGGAAACGCAGGAGTGAACTACCATGGGTTGAAACTCTCATGGGCGTCTGCAGACATTTATTCAAAGGGAGAAGGGATGCAGAGAGATTATGAAATTCTCACTTTTGACACGACTGATTCGGTGAGTTTGAGAAAGTATGTTGCCTCAAACAATTTTAATAGGAAGTACACAGAACTTAAGGCATCTCAAACGACTGACAGAAATTCACTCAGTGTTTGTATGGTAAGTTACTTTGATGCCTAAGTGGAAAACTTATTTAATTTCTGTATGGAAAGTACATCTTTTTATACTATTAATGACAATATGAAAGGTACCTTCTTTATTCAGCGATCTAAAATTACCATCTTTCTTACGATTAAATCCAGAGACATTGACAAACAGTATTTATATACCAATAACGTTAGGTTGAAACTGAAAATTAAAGATCTCAAGTAGACCAAGCAAAGGGGAATGTTTGAAAAAATTATGTTAGATATCAACAAAAGTAACCACCAAAAAGTGCCACGTTAGTATTCTTCAGAGTGGAGAAACAGGAAGTAAACTTTGATGTCATCTACGATACTTTGTTTACTCATGGAATTTCACATCTTAAAATGGTAGTGGTATTATCGCTATATTTTAATGACTTCTATCACTTAATGTTGTCTGGAATAATTAAAACTGAGCAAAATCCGTTACGAAAGCAACTTCTTAACATTTTTTTAGGTGAAGTGCAGCACAGAAGCTTACTGGAAGAATGTAACAAATCTTCGCAAAACATTGTGAAGGTCGTATAGCCTCGCACGTCATGTTAATTACTTTGTTTTTGGAGTTTTTTAAGCTTAATTTTTAGTTTGGCTACATATTATCGATATTCATGCAGCAACCGGTGGTTAAGCTGTATCCACCGGTAATAGTCAATCTTTGCTTGCTGATAACGTTTTGTAAATTACTGTTGTTTTTCGCGATGCCCACGCGCTTTCCTCGTAATATTAGAATTAGTCACAGCTGGTCGGCAGTGCTCTCGAGACTCAGGCTCGTTGAGGTGTATGTTGCGAAGTAACTGGGATGAAATTGGGCCCATATCGTCGTTACGTTCTATATTAACATTCATACCTCGTTTACAGTATACCTAATGTTTCACTGGGAAGAAATTCATTAACTATTGTGGCTTGCGACATTTTTCTGAACCATAGTGTAGCTTGAATTGGTTTTTGGAGAAAGACAATTCCAACTACCCAATACGTTTTTCGACCCACTGTTTGTTGTTGTCAATTAAATCCCTTATGACCCATATCGTAAACTGTCACTGAAGGAAAATGTAAACTACTATTTGACCAAATAAATCCAGTAGCTATGATTGGCCGATTGTAAAAACGGATACGGAAGGGAGTAATAATTTAGCACTGTCGATAATAACTTCGTGAGAGTGTTACACCATCTTCTGAGTGGTTGAGAGAGAGAAATTTTAACAGTTGATGACTGGATCAAAATGGTCCTTGCTTCCACAGCTTGACAAATTATTGTGTAGATACGCCAAATGACCTACAGAATTCGTCACTCTATGACTGAATGCTGCACTGTGTTGCATTCCATAACGTTTGACAGGGTCCTAATTAATGCTGAGGACATCTTTTCGACCTTGAAATGGTTCAAATGGCTCTGAGCACTATAGGACTTAACTTCTGAGGTCACCAGTCCACTAGAACTTAGAACTACTTAAACCTAACTAACCTAAGGACATCACACAACACCCAGTCATCACGAGACGACCTTGAAACCTCACAGTTTTTGTACCACTCTTTTTGTACGCATGTGGGTCAATAGTTGTACACTTGTACACATGTACACACCTACAGACACAGATTTCTTTGTTCACAGACAAATGCTAGACTACTCTACGTTGTGCGTAAGGGGATGCTGTGTCCTTGTCGGGGTTGGGGACAGATTTCGGGGAGCTACGTGGAGCGATGTTTGTGTTGTTTTTACGGAAGAAAAATCGAAAGCAGCCGTATGTTCTCAGAAGTTATTTTATTCAGGCGGCCAGTTTTGGTAGCTCATTAATGCCATCTTCAGGCCCTAGTGCACTCCTCATACAATCATATATATCAATACTTGCATAACTGGACCCATCAGTATCTGGATTTCCTGAAATCGTTCTTGGAGAGTTTGCTTCTAACAAGGGAACCTCCGCATTGCACCCCCCTCAGATTTAGTTATAATTTGGCACAGTGGATAGACCTTGAAAAACTGAACACAGATCAATCGAGAAAACAGGAAGAAGTTGTGTGGAACTATGAAAAAATAAGCAAAATATACAAACTGAGTAGTCCATGGGCAACATAGGCAACATCAAGGACGATGTGGGCACAGGAGCGCCGTGGTCCCGTGGTTAGCGTGAGCAGCTGCGGAATAAGAGGTCCTTGGTTCAAGTCTTCCCTCGAGTGAAAAGTTTAAATTTTTATTTTCAGACAATTATCAGAGTTCAGTCACTCACACATAATCAATTTCGCTCTCCAGAATTCCAGGACATGTTCAGATTTGCTTGGACATATGCAGGATATGACGGTCTATACACGGAAAAATTTGAAAACGTTAAAAACATATGTTTTGACAGAGCACAGAGAAAACTGTGCGACTGTGAAACTGTTGCATTCATTTGTTGCGGTTTATGTGACACACTCTTATGTTTTCATCACTTTTTTGGGAGTGATTATCACATCCACAAGAAAACCTAAATTGGGCAAGGTAGAAGAATCTTTTTACCCATTCGCCAAGTGTGCAAGTTAGGAGGGTCGACAACATATTCCTGTCGTGTGACGCACATGCCGTCACCAGTGTCGTATAGAATATATCAGACGTGTTTTCCTGGATCAAATGTTTTCGGTTCCCATTGGAGAGGCACGTCCTTTCGTCTACTAATCGCACGGTTTTGAGGTGCGGTCGCAAAACACAGACACTAAACTTATTACAGTGAACAGAGACGTCAATGAACGAACGGACAGATCATAACTTTGCAAAAATAAAGTAAGTAAACTTTTCGCTCGAGGGTAGACTTGAACCAAGGACCTCTCGCTCCGCAGCTGCTCACGCTAACCACGGGACCACGGCGCTCCTGTGCCCACATCATCCTTGATGTTGCCTATGTTGCCCATGGACTACTCAGTTTGTATATTTTGCTTATTTTTTCATAGTTCCACACAACTTCTTCCTGTTTTCTCGACAGATCTGTGTTCAGTTTTTCAAGGCCTATCCACTGTGCCAAATTATAACTAAATCTGATGGGGGTGCGACGGGCAGGTTCCCTTGTAAAACTTGACAAGTCTTCGAAGTTGTCGAGTCTTTGAAATAAACTCTCCAAAAATTAATTCACGGAATCCAGATACTGATGGGCCCTGTTATACAAGTACTGATATATGTGACTGTCTGTACATGGAGTGCATAGGGGCGTGAAGATGGCATTAATGAGCTACCAAAACTGGTCATCTAAACAGAATAACTTCAGAGAACTTACGGCTGTTTTGCTATTTTTCTTTGTTAAATATTTGACCGACCGCTGTCCTATATCCACGACGGATCGAGAAAGGTGTTTATGTTGTTCTGCGGCGGAATCTGCCTGCCGTGGCGTCGCACCGGCCTTTTTATCTTGCACGATAAAGGCTGCAGGAGGGAGCGACAGATAGAAGATGTGTTGGATTCTCTGCTTCGGCTGTGTTCTGTAAAGGTTCGCAATCTGCTTTAACTACAGGACATCACCGAAAACTCCACCACACCAAGGAAACGACACAATTTCCCCTGAAGAGAACCACAGCCAAACAAAGACACGTTACAGAGAGACTACGAAAGCCATAGTGTCTCCTGTCGCAGTCAGAAATGCTGCATTTCCGGCTCTGTAAAAATCACAATCATTGCTACCTCTACATCTACATGACTACCCTGCAATACACAATTAAGTGCCCGGAAGAGGGCTCATCGAATTGTCTTTAAGCTACTTCGATACCATTCCACTCTCGAAGAGTGCCCAGGAAAAACGAACACTCAAATCTTTTTATGCGAGGTCTGATTTCTCTCATTTTATTATTACGACCAGTCCTCCCAATGTAGGTGGGCACCAACAATATTTTCGCACTCTGATG
Organism: Schistocerca piceifrons; assembly: GCF_021461385.2. Classification (NCBI taxonomy): domain Eukaryota; kingdom Metazoa; phylum Arthropoda; class Insecta; order Orthoptera; family Acrididae; genus Schistocerca; species Schistocerca piceifrons. The sequence goes on along the minus strand of NC_060142.1, from coordinate 674,859,092 downwards.
AGGAAGTTGGTGGTTGAAACTTAACGAGACGATCATGCCGTAATGAAAAACGCCTTTGTTTTAATGATTTCCTTGCCAATTTATGTATCATATCGTGGCACTCTCTCCCCTATTTCGCGATAGTATAAAACGAGCTACCCTTCTTTGAACTTTTTCGATATTCTCCGTCGATCCTATCTGATGCGGATCCCAAAATGGTTCAAATGGCTCTGAGAACTATGGGACTTAACAGCTGAGGTCATCAGTCCCCTAGAACTTAGAACTACTTAAAGATAACTAAACCTAAGGACATCACACACATCCATGCCCGAGGCAGGATTCGAACCTGCGACCGTAGCGGTTGCGCGGTTCCAGACTGAAGCGCCTAGAACCGCTCGGCCACACCGGCCGGCAATACGGATCCCACATCGCCAAGATTACTGCAGAAGAGGACGTACGAGTTTGTTTAGTAGACCTGTTGCATTTTCTCAATGTTTTGCCAATAAATCATAGCCGTGGTTTGCTTCACCGACAACATGATCTAAGCGATCGTTCCAGCTTAAGTTATTCGTAATTGTAACCCCGAAGTTGGCTTTACACCGTCAGATCTGTGTGATTTACAGTGCAACCGAAATCTAGCGGATGCCTTTGGGTACTCACGTGGATGACTTCACGCTTACCATCATTTATAATGAATTACCACTTTTTCACCGTACATCTGCCTTGCCTAATTCGTTTTGTAATTTGGTTTTATCATCTTGTGACTTCATAAGGCTGTAAATGACGGCAACACCTGCAAACAACCTAAAAGTGCTACTCAGATCGTCTCCTACACAATTCTTGTAGCGCAGGAACAGCAAACGGCCTTCAGAACTTCCTTTGGGAACGGCAGATATTACTTCTGTTTTCCTCGATGACGTTCCATCAGTTATTTCGAACTGTGACCATGCTGACAGCAAATCACGAATCCAGTCGCACAATTGAGACGATAGCCCATAGACACCTAATTTGATTAGAAATCGCTTGTGAGGCACGTTGTCAAAAGCCTTCTGCAAATCTAAAAATATTGAATCAATTTGACATTCCCTGTCAATTGCACTCATTACTTCATGAGGATAGAGAGATAATTGTGTTTCACAAGGGCGATATTTTTTGAATCCTTGTTAGTTGTTTCTCAGTAAATCATTTTCTTTGAGATAACTCATAATGTTCGAACACAGTATACGTTCCAAAACCCTACTGCAAATCGACATTAGTGATATGCACCTGTAACTGAGTGGCTTACTCGTGTTTCCTTTCTTGCTAGAAGAGTGTGAGTATTTTGTAATGGATAGTCAATATCCTTAGATCCCGGGCGAGTAAGAATGCTGGGCTCTCTGGCGCACAGTTTAAGTCTGAGCACCTAGTCGGCGCTTTAGTCGTGTGACGTTGTCAAGATGGCGATGGAGGGAAATTTGAAAATCCAATGTGGCGAATAATTCAAAAATTAAAGGTGATCGGCGGCAGGAAATCTAAAAATTAAAGATGATGCATTTGAAAAATTTACATATTAAAGATGGGTACAACATTTTACAAATATTTACAAGACGGCAGGACTAGCCCAATTCTGCTTTGCAACACATCTCCCTCCCCTGCAAGATAAAGTTAATACCCTGTCATGGGGATCAATAGAATGTTTGGTTAACTGTGAAAGTGGTTACGAATTTGTGTTACCACTGTACTGTAATGTTCGGCATTATCGGCAGAAGATAGCAAAAGTTTTGTGGTACCAAATAAATTTAATACGCTAGCATGGAATCGCTTTAATGTTTGGCTGACTTTGAAAACAGAGCAATCCTCGTTTCTTACCTATACGAATGTGCATTACTACCGTTCAGTATGCTGTTCCATCGAAGTGTTAAGTAGTTTGCACGGTGTTTTGAATTGCATGATGAAGCGAAAAAAATGGTCATATGGCTCTGAGCACTATGGGACTTAACATCTGAGGTCATCAGTCCCCTAGAACGTAGAACTACTTAAACCTAACTAACCTAAGGACATCACACACATCCATGCCCGAGGCAGGATTCGAACCTGCGACCGTAGCGGTCGCGCGGTTCCAGATCAAAATTAACTTACTTTTTGTTTTGCGTTGAAAGAGATAGTCATAATGAGCTTATTCCACAGTATACGATGGCGCGTTTAATGCTGATAAAAAGAAATGTCTTACCCTTTCTCTTTGAGGTGGCAGAGGGAATCCTTCAAGGTGAATTCGACGCGCTACACATGTTATGTGTGACCCACCACCTGGAGTGGGCAACACCTATCGTTGTATAGTATGTCCCTGGAGGAATGGTCAGTATTCAGGTATTTGACAATTACAATCGTTCGAAGCAAAAAAGTCTAGTAAGCATGGGCTCTTAAACCCATATTTCTAGAGCTATGAGCACTTGTGCAGTAGAGGAGGTGTGCTCCACAGTAGCAAAGATTATGAAGTGCTTATAGCTCTTAACGTATGCATTTTAGTGCCCATATTTACTAGACTTTTTCTTCGAACGATCGTTCCTATCATATACTGACCATTCCTCCTGCTATATCCTGAGTAATCAGATACTACATGTGTGTACGAGGGCGTGCGAAAAAGTAATGCCTCCGAATTTTTTATGTGAAAACTCTTAAGGTTGTTTTAAACGAATCAAACGTTGTTAACATTCTACATCTTTGACAAAGTGCCTGTTGTCTTCTGTCTCGGGTTCTTCGGCCGAAGTTCATCTAACGATTTTTCTAACGTTTCGCCAGCACGAGTGGCTGGCATTGTCAAAGCTTCACCCTCCATTGCCGGTGGTGAACTGGAGCCGAGGTCTTTTCTTTTTTTTTTTTTTTAGCTCATTTCATTCCCTTCCCTTAGGGGGAGGGCGGGCTATTCTAGTGCTTGCATTGCACTTTTTAGCCTTAGGCGAGGTTTACAATTTTATTTTATTTTTTATACAATTTGAAGTGCTTGCAGAAAGGTGCTTTACAATTTTTTGCACTTTGACGTGGTCATTAACAATTGACATTTGGTAATACATAATTAACAAGTTTATATAATTAACAAGGTTATAATAATATTAACAAGGTTATATTTTGGTTTAACAAAGAGTATAGTAGGAGAAATTAACAACGAGATATGATTTGCAAGGTTATGTTTTAGTTCTTAATGTATATAGTACTAGAATTAACATGTTTATAATAATAGAATATGGAAGGGGGAAGGTTAAGTGAGAGATTTGGGGGTGTGATAGTAAGAGATAGAGATTTAAGCATTGGCATTTGTTGAGGTTTGAGGAGTAAACATTGACATATGGTGATATATAATTGTGGTTATTTACGTTGGAGTGTGTAGTGTTTCTGTGTGTGATTTGTGTGTAATATTTCCGAAATTACGTCTGTGTTCGGTTGTGGAGCAGAGGTGAAGAGAGCATATGATAAGAGGTTTTGGATGTTAGACTGTGAGTAGTGTATAATAATGTTACTATTGTTACTTGCATTGTACAATTATTGCTATTTTCTATTTACATATTTTTTCTTTTCATTTTCAGTGGCAGAACAGGATTGAGTAGTTGAAGAGTGTGCCGGCTTGCTTAATTGTGCGGGTGTTGTCGTTTTGTTGCTTGTGTGTGTGTGTGTTTGTGTGTGCATGTATGTGTGTGAGAGAGAGAGAGAGAGAGGGAGTGAGGGAGAGGGAGATAGAGAGAGAGAGAGAGAGAGAGAGAGAGAGAACGAGGGAGAGAGGGTGTATGTCTGTCTGTGTTTTATTGTCTGACGTCTAGGTGGGGAGGGGTAGCGGTATGGGTTGTCAGCGGTTCCATAGTTGGGGCTAGGTCTGGGAAGTGGTGTGATGTGTGTTCTGCTACCGTACGCGCTGGGCAGATATACTTGTGTTTGGGGAGTTGTTGAGTACGAGGTCTTGTTGTAATTATGTTTTCCATGTCAGGTCTTTGCGTTAGTATTCGTTGTCCGTAGTTCGCGCGCAGTTTTGTCAGTCGTGTCTGGAGTGGTTCCACGTTAACTATTTCGTATACGTCGTTGCTGGACGTCCTTGCCGGGAGTCTCGCAAGGTTGCGGAGCAGTCGTCGTTCTGTACTATAAAGTCTGTCTGCTACCGTGTGCGGAATTCCTCCCAGCGGGGCGCTGGCGTATTCTAGGACAGGTCTGATAAAAGTTTTGTAAGTGTGTATGGCTGTTTCCATGCTGCAGCCACGGAGGCGTCCTTGTACTTGTCGTATCAGTCTTTGGCGTTTTCTAGTCTTGTCGAGAAGGTAGTTCAGGTGAGTCATCCAGTTCATGTGTTTGTCTAGGAATACGCCTAGGTACCTGGCCGTGTTGGCAAGTCTGAGTGGCGTGTTCCAGAGTGTTAATTGTATGTCGTTGTCATTTTGCTGTCTCTTTTTGGTCAGGTTTCTGTGTCGAAAGAGTACTGTTTGTGTCTTTGCTGGGTTTGGTCTTATTCTCCACTTTTCCATCCAGTCTTCGAGTCGTTTTAGGTATGCGTCCGTCTTCCTCTGTATAGTTGTTGTCCTGAGTGATGTACACCAGTAAGCTGTGTCGTCTGCGTATAGGGCTATTGTTTCGTCTGGGGACTGTGTGGTCGGTATATCTGCTGTGTACAGCGCGTACAGCAGCGGAGACAGGATGCCGCCCTGCGGCACTCCTGCTTGTGGGGTGAACGGTTGGGAAGAGGTGTTGTGTACGTGTATCCTGCATACTCGGTCGGTGAGGTATGCCTTTATGAGCCGGACCATTTTGACAGGGATCCCTATCTCGCACAGCTTGTAGAGGAGTCCGTCATGCCATAGCTTGTCGAACGCCCTTTCAATGTCCAGGAATACTGCGAGGGTGCAGTGTCCATTGTTGAAGCCCTGCGTGACTCCGTTCACGAGTTTGAACAGTGGATCATTCGTTGAGTGCTTACTGCGGAAGCCAGCTTGGATCAGGGGGAGGAGTTCTTTCTGTTCTACGTATGTCTTGAGTCTGTCTGTGATGATTCTTTCATAGGTTTTTCCCAGTACGTCTAAAAGAGAGATGGGTCTGTAGGATCGTGGGTCTGTTCTTAGTTTGTCTGGTTTAGGGATCATGATCGTCTTGCTAGTTTTCCAGGCAGTTGGGATGGTCTCTGTACTGATGCAATAATTGAATATGAGGGATAGGATAGGGATGAGTGTAAGGAGAGGGGCCTTTTGTAGGTGAATTCGTCGTATGTCGTTTAGGCCTGGCGCTGAGTTCCGTCCCGTTAGTATCGCGTCCATTATTTCTTTGTCAGTTATCGGTTTAGTTAGGGAGTTATCGTTTTCCGTCTCTACTGTGTGTGTGTTAAGTAGTCGTGGGAGTCGGAGTTCTACCGTTTGTCTGAAAACCTCGTCGAAGTTGTTGTCATGTGGGAAGGAGTATACGTCTTCTAACACGTCTTTGTAGATGTCGGCTTGTTGTTGTGGGTCTGTCGTTGGCTCGTTGTTTGTGATTAGTGTGGTGGTAGTTGTCGCTCTTTGTCCCGTCAGTGTTTTAAATCGTTTCCAAAATTGTCCTCCGTTTCTGTAGTTTAGTCTCTCGCATGTTTCTTCCCAATGTCTTTGTCGATGTGTCGAGATGATTTGTTTGACGCGATTGTTCAGTCGGTTCCAGGTTTGTCGTAAGTTCGGGTTGTTGGTTCGTCTCATCTCTCTTTGTAGTCGTCTTTTCCGTTGTATTAAGTCGAGAGCTTCTCGGGGGATAGTAGGTTTCCAGTTGTCTATGGTGATTTGCGGTATGGCTTCTTCTATTGCGAGTTTAAATGCTGATTCTATTTTAGTCGTGGCAAGTTCAAGGTCGTGGGGGTCTGTCACGGTCATGGGGATGGATAATTCTTGTTCGAGTACGTCTTTGTATTTATTCCAGTCGGCGTTTGAGTACTGTCGTATAGTTCGTCTGATTGGTGGAGGATTCGGTGGGGCTATTGCATTTGTGGAAAAGAGGATTGGGAGGTGGTCACTTGTTATTGAGTTGCTGACTTCCGCATTGGCTATTGAGTCACTGATGGTAGGGCTGTATAGGACATGATCGGGCGCTGACGTTCCTTGGTGGCCTATAAAAGTGGGTTGGTAGATGGGGAGGCGGTCTATAGGTTCGGTCGTCAGAAGGTCAAAGAGGATTTGTCCGTTGTGGTTTGTGCTGTGGTCACCAAGTCTCTCGTGTCGCGCATTCAGGTCAGCTAGTAAGATGAATCTGTCTTTCGTCATAAGGTGTCGTATCGCGTGGATCGGGAGAGGGTTATTAGGAGGGTTATATAAACATGCAATTGTTACGGTCCTTGCGTTGTGGCCCTTTAGTTTGACCATGACGATCTCTGTGTCTCCAAGCTGTGCGGGGGGAGGGACTTCCGTAGCCGCTATCGTATTGCGCACGTATAGCGCGACGCCGCCTCTACCGTCTCTGTCTTTGCGGAAACAGTTAAACTTCGGTATATTGCACTGCTTCCCATCAGACAGCCACGTTTCGGCGATGCCGGCCACGTGTATGTTGTTGCGCAATAGTGTGTGCGTGAGTAGTGTTCTACTGTCTTTGACTCCTCTCGCGTTGGCGAAGAGGAGATTTAACTGCTGTTGGTGGTCGGCCATGTTCGTACCGCGACTGGGGTTTTAGTAGGTTTTGTTTCTGGAAGTGTGTGGGTGTGGTGTGTTTTGTGTACGTGCGGGTGCGTGTTGCGGTTGGGGCGTTTGTGTGGTGGGTGTCTGGTGATGTGTGGGTGTTTGTGGGGGTTGGGATATTTGTGTGGTAGGTGTCTGTGGTTGTGTAGGTGATTGTGGGTTGTGTGTTATGTCCAGTTGTGTTGCCGGACTGACCCTGTCTGCCACCGTTACATGGAGGCAGACTCCTGACTGGGTCGCCTTAATACTCTTATGTAAGATTTGCTGCGACACCTGGTTCACTGTTTTTACAATTTCTTCTCGTCGGTCCTGGAACAGACTGACGAGTGCTCCAGTGAGGGTTCGGAGGAAGTCATTCTTCAGGACCATTTCCTGCTGGAGTTCTTCTGTAGGTGGGACGGGTGTAGGTTCGTCCATGATTTTTATCGGTGCACGTAGCTCTTCTTTTTCGGCGATTTTAGGACGTTTGGGGCACTTATAAGATAAGGCCGAGTGGTCACCTTCACAGTTTGCACACTTCTCCGGGTTTTTAGCGTCACACCGGGTAAGTTTGTGGTTGCCGGAGCCGAGGTCGCGGGCGCAGACTATATGTACCTGGCGCGCCAACGTGCGAGGGCTTCTCCGCGGTCATTTCCGGTGCGGTTCTCCTCTTGCTACCTGCGACGGTCGTTCGCTGCAGTACGGGAAGCCAGGATCCGTTTACCTTAAGGCTTTCCTCTTTCTTGTTCAAACTGTTCGCGTGTTTTTATATTTCTACAGCTTCTCTGAACAAGCGCGTGTGATAGTGGTTCTCTACAGCCAGAACTTCCGTGTCGGCGAATGTTATTACGTGGTCGGTCTCATTCAGTGCGTGCTCTGCCACAGCCAATTTCTCCACCTGCCCCAACCTGCAACGTCGCTTATGCTCCTTGATCCTGGTGTTAATTAGTCGTCCAGTCATTCCGACATAAACTTTTCCGCATGTGCATGGTATGCGGTATATTCTCGACATTGCAAGTGGGTCTCTTTTCTCCTTCGCCGATCTAAGACACTCTCTGATCTTCCTTGTCGGTTTGAAAATCGTCTTTACGCCATGTTTGCGCAATATACGGCCGATTCTGTCCGTCACTCTGGGAATGTATGGCAGAAAGGCCGTACCCGACATTTCTTTTTCTGGTTCCTTACTTCGTCGAGTGTTTGGCTCTGCTACACTTCTAATATAATTTGTGGAGTACCCATTGCTCCTCAGGACAGTTTCCAGGTGTTGCATTTCTCGTTTGAGGTGTTGCGGCTCACATATTCGTCCTGCTCTGGTTACGAGCGTACTAATCATGCCTCTTTTCTGGCTCGGGTGGTGGTTTGACAGTTTGTACAGGTATCGGTCCGTGTGAGTCGGTTTTCGATACACGCTGTGTCCCAGGTTTTCGCCGTCCCTTCTGACCAGCACATCTAGAAATGGCAGTTTCTTGTCCTTTTCTACTTCCATGGTAAATGTTATGTTGGCATGGAGATTGTTCAAGTGTCTTAGGAAGTCACCGAGCTGTTTTTCACCATAGCTCCACACCACGAAAGTATCATCGACGTACCTGTACCACACCTTAGGTTTGCGAGTCGCCGAGTCCAGTGCCTGTGCTTCGAATTGTTCCATGAAGAAGTTGGCCACCACTGGACTGAGAGGACTACCCATGGCGACGCCTTCCAGCTGTTCGTAGAAATCGCCATTCCACGTGAAATAGCTCGTGGTGAGACATGCATGGAAGAGCTTTCTGATGTCTAGCGGGAAAATGGAATAGTCTGCGCCCGCGAGCTCGGCTCCAGTTCACCACCGGCAATGGAGGGTGAAGCTTTGACAATGCCAGCCACTCGTGCTGGCGAAAGGTCAGAAAAATCATTAGATGAACGTCGGCCGAAGAACCCGTGATAGAAGCCAACAGGCAGTTTGTCAACAAGTGGCCACGAAAGCCTCAACAATTTTGTATTCTACATCTTTATTCATCATATCTACTTCTTTGCAGCCTTCTGCCGTTAGAGAGCTCCGAATTGTACCGTGTAATATGGCAGTGTGTAATTTAACTAGGTTGGTGCAGGAGGAACAGCGTGCAGTAATCGAGTTTCGGATTCGAAGAGTTCGTCCACACGTGGAGCATGACAGTGCCAGAGCACACTCGAGGGCTGCGACATCTACAAATATCTGATGCCTAGGATTCAGCGTCACTGGTCATCCTCACCACAGTCTTGTTTGGTCCCCATCCGATTTTCATCTGTTTCCGAAACTTAAAGACCACTTTCTAGGGCTTCGCTCTGATAGTGATGAAGCGTTGCAAGCAGAGGAGAGGTTGTGGCTCCGTCAACAAAGTCAAACATTCTACAATGACGGTATCAACAAAATGATCTCTCGTTGGGAGAAATGTGTTCGTTGCCAGGGTGACTATGTTGAGAAACAAACATGTAGGAGTGAAGAATAAAGATGTATAATGTTAATAAAGTTTCGTTCATTTTAAAAAAGTTTTAAAACTTTTCAAGTAAAAAATAAGGAGACATTAGTTTTCGTCTACGTCTACATCCATACTCTGCAAGCCACCTGACGGTGTGTGGCGGAGCGTACCTTGAGTACCTCTATCGCTTCTCCCTTCTATTCCAGTCTAGTATTGTTCGTGGAAAGAAACATTGTCGGTATGCCTCTGTGCGGGCTCTAATCTCTCTGATTTTATCCTCATGGTCTCTTCGCGAGATATACGTACGAGAGAGCAATATACTGCTTGACTCCTCGTTGAAGGTATGTTCTCGAAACTTCGACAAAAGCCCGTACCGAGCTACTGAGCGTCTCTCTTGCAGAGTCTTCCACTGGAGTTTATCATCTCCGTAACGCTTTCGCGATTACTAAATGATCCTGTAACGAAGCGCGCTGCTCTCCGTTTGATCTTCTCTATCTCTTCTATCAACTCTATCAGGCATGGATCCCACACTGGTGACCAATATTCAAGCAGTGGGCGAACAAGCGTACTGTAACCAACTTCCTTTGTTTTCCGATTGCATTTCCTTAGGATTCTTCCAATGAACCTCGGTCTGGCATCTGCTTTACCGACGATCAACTTTATATGATCATTCCATTTTAAATCACTCCTAATGCCTACTCCCAGATAATTTATGGAATTAACTGCTCCCCGTTGCTGACCTGCTATATTGTACTTAAATGATAAAGGATCTTTCTTTCTATGTATTCGCAGCACATTACTCTTGTCTACATTGAGATTCAATTGCCATTCCCTGCACCATGCGTCAATTCGTTGCAGATCCTCCTACATTTCAGTACAACTTTCCATTGTTACAACATCTCGATATACTACAGTATCATCTGAAAAAAGGCTCAGTAAACTTCCGATATTATCCACAAAGTCATTTATGTATACTGTGAACAGCAACGGTCCTACAACACTTCCCTGCGGCACATCTGAAATCACTCTTACTTCGGAAGACTTCTCCCCATTGAGAATGACAGGCGTCAGGGATTTTCTCTGCCTCGTGAGAACTGGGTGTTGTGTGATGTCCTTAGGTTAGTTAGGTTTAAGTAGTTCTAAATTCTAGGGGACTGATGACCATAGATGTTAAGTCCCATAGTGCTCAGAGCCATTTGAACCATTTTTTGAGAATGACATGCTGCGTTCTGTTATCTAGGAACTCTTCAATCCAATCACACAATTGGTCTGATAGTCCATATGCTCTTACTTTGTTCATTAAACGACTGTGGGGAACAGTATCGAACGCCTCGCGGAAGTCAAGAAACACGCTATCTACCTGTGAACCCGTGTCTATGGCCCTCTGAGTCTCGTGGACGAATAGCGCGAACTGGGTTTCGCACGATCGTCTTTTTCGAAATCCATGCTGATTCCTACAGAGTAGATTTCTAGTCTCCAGAAAAGTCGTTATATTCGAACATAATACGTGTTCCAAATTTCTACTACTGATCGACGTTAGAGATATAGGTCTATAGTTTTGCACATTTGTTCGACGTCCTTTCTTGAAAACGGGGATGAACTGTGCCCTTTTCCAATCCTTTGGAATGCTACGCTCTTCTAGAGACCCACGGTACACCGCTGCAAGAAGGGGGGCAAGTTCCTTCGCGTACTCTGTGTAAAATCGAACTGGTATCCCATTAGGTCCAGCGGCCTTTCCTCTTTTGAGCGATTTTAATTGTTTTTTATCCGTCTGTCATCTATTTCGATATCTACCATTTTGTCATCTGTGCAACAATCTAGAGAAGTTTTCAGCGCGCTTTTGTATTTTTCGCGTGGTACAGACGCCATTGTACAGGAAGATATAGCACTACAGGTGAAGATGGGCGATGAGAAACGGTCCAAACGTGACATTAACGAGGAACATATGAATTACAAAACGTACTCGCAAGTAAGAAGGAGGTAGCTTAAAAATTGACACATTCAATTTGAATGAAAACGAACGCAACAGTTACGTGGTTATCGCATGGTGTCACAGACGCAACATTCTGTAAAATACATCCAAACATTTCGTGCATTGTGACTGACCTGCGAGGAACTGCGTAGAACAAAAATTATTCTCCGAGAATGTTCCAGTCGACAGTTTTATCTCTTCCTGTGGCAGACGGGCTACAAAGTTACCAAAAGTAAATCACTATCGGTAGCCACTCCGACCAAAAATTTTCCCGTAAACGAAAAGGAAACAAGTTCCGAATGAGAAATAGTTGTGGGATATTTTGCGACCTACCGAACGGCGCTCAAAAATACTCGCGACTGCTGCCATAATTTTCTCGCGCGATCAGATAGCGGCGCAGCTTCGCAGGACGCGTGAAATACGATGCCCCGTCCCCGAGGACCGGTGGAGCGCGCGCGCCCTGGCCGGTGATTTATTCTGTGGCCATCGTGGGCGCTAATAGGATTAGAGGCAGCCGCTACCTGGCAGGCAGCCCTGCTGATAAACTGGAGCAATCTCCGTAGCGTAACAGGCCCCCTGAGTCTTCCTCTCTCCAGGCCAGTCCAGCAGGTCTGCATTCGCGAGAAGCGGATGAGGTGCTGCGTGGTCTAACAGTGAAGTATAACGTCTTGGCCGGGTAGAGTCTGAGAGCCGTTAATTGAAAGTCGCCTTTCAGTATTCTTTTTTACGAGAGTCGTTAATCGCCGAATTTGGCAAAGACGTTATGTACCCCAGTTCTCTCATGCTAAGCACACAACAAAGTGGAGGTACAGGGATTGGACAAAAATATGGAAACAAGATGAGAAATGGATTCTTGAACATAAATGCAGATTGTAGTCAAACCTGCAGGGGGAGTTGTTGTATTTGGCCACGAACGGCACCTGTGAAATGTCCTCAGCACATTACAGTGTTCTGTGTGGTGATGATGTCGGAGCTAAGTCGCTTCGAAGCTGGGCAAATTTTTGGTGCTCGTATGGTGGTTTCTTCCGTAAACAAGGGAGTCGAAGTGAAAAACTTCATCCGCTAAGTCACAACACGGACGAAATTGTGTGTTGAGTGATAGTGACAGACTGTCATTGAAGAGGATTGCGAAGAAAAATAAGAGGACGGCAGGTGCGAACTCACTGTGGAACTGAATGTCGCACTCGCAAACTATGTCAGCTCCACAACACGCGGAATTCAAATGGAAGAAAATACACTACTGGCGATTAAAATTGCTACACCACGAGGACGACGTGCTACAGACGCGAAATTTAACCGACAGGAAGAAGATGCTGTGATATGATTAGCTTTTCAGAGCATTCACACAAGGTTGGTGCCGGTGGCGACACCTACAACGTGCTGACATGAGGATAATTTCCAACCGATTTCTCATACACAAACAGCAGTTGACCGGCGTTGCCTGGTGAAATGTCGTTGTGATGCCTCGTGTAAGGAGGAGAAATGCGTACCATCACGTTTCCGACTTTGACAAAGGTCGGATTGTAGCCTATCGCGATTGCGGTTTATCGTATCGCGACATTGCTGCTCGCGTTGGTCGAGGTCCAATGACTGTAAGCAGAATATGGAATCGGTGGGTTCAGGAGGGTAACACGGAACGCCGTGCTGGGTCCCAACGGATTCGTATCACTAGCAGTCGAGATGACAGGCATCTTATCCGCACGGCTGTAACGGATCGTGCAGCCACATCTCGATCCCTGAGTCAACAGATGGGGACGTTTGCAAGACAACAACCATCTGCACGAACAGTTACACGTTTGCAGCAGCATGGACTATCAGCTGGGAGACCATGGCTGCGGTTACCCTTGACGCTACATCACAGACAGCGATGGTGTACTGAACGACGAACCTTGGTGCACGAATGGCAAAACGCCATTTTTTCGGATGGATCCAGGTTCTGTTTACAGCATCATGATGGTCGCATCCGTGTTTGGCGACGTCGCGGTGAAGACACATTCGAAGCGTGTATTCGTCATCGCCATACTGGCGTATCAAATGGTTCAAATGGCTCTGAGCACTATGGGACTTAACTACTGTGGTCATCAGTCCCCTAGAACTTAGAACTACTTAAACCTAACTAACCTAAGGACATCACACACATCCATGCCCGAGGCAGGATTCGAACCTGCGACCGTAGCGGTCACGCGGTTCCAGACTGTAGCGCCTATAACCGCACGGCCACTCCGGCCGGCTACTGGCGTATCACCCGGCGTGATGGTATGGGGTGCCATTGGTTACGCGTCTCGGTCACCTCTTGTTCGCATTGACGGCACTTTGAACAGTCTATGTTATATTTCACATGTGTTACGACCCGTGGCTCTACCCTTCATTTGATCCCTGCGAAATCCTACATTTCAGCATGATAATGCACGACCGCGTGTTGCAGGTCCTGTACGGGCCTTTCTGGATACAGAAAATGTTCGACCGCTGCCCTGGTCAGCACATTCTCCAGATCTCTTACCAATTGAAAACGTCTGGTCAATGGTGGCCGTGCAACTGGCTCGCCACAATACGCCAGACACTACTATTGATGAACCGTGGTATCGTGTTGGAGCTGCATGGGCAGCTGTACCTGTACACGCCATCCAAGCTCTGTTTGACTCAATGCACAGGCTTAGCAAGGCCGTTATTACGGCCGAGGTGGTTGTTTTGGGTACTGATTTCTCAGGATCTATGCACCCAAATTGCGTGGAAATGTAATCACATGTCAGTTGTAGTATAATATATTTGTCCAATGAATACCCGTTTGTCACCTGCATTTCTTCTTGGTGTAGCAATTTTAATGGCCAGTAGTGTATCAACCATATCAATTTGTTCACTAAGTGACAGCTTGGAACTGTGTGTAATGCCTTCCGGAATTCAAGGAACGTAGTATCTATCTTGGCGCCGTTGTCTAACCTTATAGTAAGCAAGCGCAGAAATTGCACCCGAGCTTATACGCCGTATATAATTACTTGTCTCTCCAACAGCTTCCTTCTGATCAGAAAAACTGTGGAGTCATTCAAGACATATTTCGTAGTAGCCGACAAATACCCCGGAAGAGAGCGGCTTGCGTCCAATTTCGGCCGCTCGGGCCCTCGCGTGTGTGTCGGCTTACACGTGTCATGAGGAAGACGGGGCCACGCCCATCCGCCCTGAGCAAACAGGCGTCGATAGCGCAGGGCACCACACACGGAGCACCGTTCTCCCACATGTCGCACCGCTAACAGCTCCACCTACCCACCCCCAGTTTGTAAAGTCCCCAGGACGAACGATAATGATTACTGGAGGCTTAGCGACCCCTTATAAATATTACACGCGTTCAAATTCGCAAAGTGCGCTCTATGAATGCCGAATATATTTCATTTGAAGCGTTCCACTGAACGACCACGTCGTCCATTTATCATTCCCAGCATAGCCACCAACTGTCTAAAGCACCAAGTAGCAAACGTTTTCCGAGTAGTCTTACACGACTTCGTAATAGAGAGATCACTATTACAGATTCAGGTATATTTCTCTCGAGAAAACGTCTAAAAATATTATTTATTACTTCTTCAGTCCAGTCTTACGAAAGAAAATGCATTGAAACTCATAATAATAATAATAAGCAAGATTACAGCGCTGATCAGCAGAAGAATAACAGACTAATTCTCTTTCTTTCTCTCTCTCTCTCTGTCCCCTAGAGAGCTACACGATAACTAGAACATTGTGGAACTCAAAACACAATGCCAAATAGCGAGAGGGAAGCATGAATCGTATTGCACCGGCCAAAAATGAATTAAGATATGTTTTCAATTTCTCGTTAAAACAGAAAATAATCTTATCCATTAATCCTTACAGGCTATCAAACCCACAAAGGCCGCGCGGGGTAGCCGAGCGGTCTGGGGCGCCTTGTCACGGTCCGCGCCGCTCGCCCCATCGGAGGTTCGAGTCCTCTCTCGGGCATGGGTGTGTGTGTTGTGCTTAGTGTAAGTTAGTTTGAGTTAAATTCAGTAGTGCGTAGCATTTTGGTCCCGTAAGACCTTACGACAAATTTCCAAAATCCACAAACACTTATCAAGAGAAACAATGAACTAAAAAGTAAATAGTACATGGTTGCTACGCGTATCCGTCAAGTCTGATGCTCCAGACGTGTTCAGGATGTAAAGACAACGTTAGGGATACGGCCTCGTGTTGTTTGACTCCCCGTCCGCGTCATCTGTAACAGTCTGGCACGAAGGCTCACTGCAAGTTGATACTGACCGCCTATGGAACCACCGAAATGTTAGGCAAGCGAAAATTCGTGGTATTAATGACATTTCATAGTCAGATGATGTGATTAAATCAAAACAAATTACTAACCCTTTTTTTTTTATTTGACAGGATCAGGAAACTCTTCAAACCGATATCGGCCTACACTGGCCGTAATATGAACTGTAAAATGAAAACAGGTAGATTTTAGTTGGGGTTCAAAGTCATACGTTTAAACTTCTGAATTAATTTCAAAACACTAGTAGGAGGTACCAAACGCAACTCAACTACTGCTAGCTAGCTGTGTGGTTCGATAACTGAAGTGGATTTCTAGTAGACATCGTGGAGAGTGAACAAAATAATTCAAAATGGTTCAAATGGCTCTGAGCACTATGGGACTTAACATCTGTGGTCATCAGTCCCCTAGAACTTAGAACTACTTAAACCTAAGGATATCACACACATCCATGCCCGAGGCAGGATTCGAACCTGCAACCGTAGCAATCGCGCGGCTCCAGACTGAGCGCCTTAACCGCTAGGCCACCGCGGCCGGCAAAAATAATTCATTTAAAAGATTAAGCACTGGAAGTTAAGAACACATGATTATACTTTGGTGTATATAAGTCATTTCTTGTAAGGACGACCCTCGCACACAGCCAGCCGGTGTGGCCGAGCAGTTCTAGGCGCTTCGTTCTGGAACCGCGCGACCGCTACGGTCGCAGTTTCGAATCCTGCCTCGGGCATGGATGTGTGTGATGTCCTTAGGTTAGTTAGGTTTAAGTAGTTCTAAGTTCTAGGGATTTGATGACCTCAGATGTTAAGTCCCATAGCGCTGAGAGCCATTTGAACCATTTTATACTCGCCAAAAAAAAAAAAAAAAAAAAAAAAAAATGGTTCAATTGGCTCTGAGCACTATGGGACTTAACTGCTGAGGTCATCTGTCCCCTAGAACGTAGAACTACTTAAACCCAACTAACATAAGGATATCACACACATCCATGCCCGAGCAGGATTCGAAACTGCGACCGTAGCAGTCGCGCGGTTCCAGACTGTAGCACCTAGAACCGCTCGGCTACTCCGGCCGGCCCTGATCCTCGCACAGATGTTGTTTATGATTTCTGTGTTGCGTCAAAAACTGTAGATGAGAATAACTGAGAAAATATACAAGCATCTGATTACGATAATAATATCCTCACTGGTTTGTCTACAAGCCCAGAGGAATCTTGAAGCGTTGACGTATTACTGGCTACCCCCACAGTCCTCGTCTGAATTCCACTCTTAACTCTCACGAAGAATTGTGCCGAAAGTGGTCTCAACGTGATCAACTATCCATAACGAACTTCAAAATTACAACAACCACTGCTTTCATGCTGCAGGAAGTCGTAGTAGAGAGAGTTGCATAGTAAGTTAAAATGCTTACGAGGAAAGTACGGCAAGTGCCATCATCCGATTCCCCAGGAACTTCGCTTAGTGGAAGAGGACTCAAAATAAGCGAACACGTGATTCAGCTTATTCATAGATACGGTACCGATTTTTTTATCTACAAAAAAACCCACTACCTAAAGTGATTTGTGCGCCCTATTAGTGTACATACAATTTCAGTGATATTACGATTCTAACAGAAATCATGATACAGGTAATAACAACAGTATATAATTTTGCTTAGTTCTAATATTTACATCTATTGCCTGCAGCGTTACAAGTTGTACCAGTGAGTACACAAGCCTGTCACAATTTATCGGCCGGTGGCCACAGTGCTATTGTCAGTGGGCATGCCCCTGGCGCGGGGCTGGCCCGTAAAAGAATGTCACTCACTGCCCTCTTCTCAAAACGTAACTTTCAAAATAAATATGCTTCCTGCCCTAAATCTAATTCTACACTACTACTAAATTAAATCCTGTTATCAGGCTCATGATTATCATCGCACCTCCCTCCTCAACGGACATGGGCGACCTAGCTACATCTTCTAAGTTGAGAGTTGGCAATACTCCCTTAAGATTTAAAGGTTGGCTACAGCGCGCATACACAAGCTCTGGAATCTAAGATATTGTTGCGCTTCGCAGCGCACGGATTAACTACTGGCAGTTTTGAAGCCAGTATAGGAGCCCGCCTGCTGTGGTGCGCACGTGTGTTGGGCGCGGGGTCGTCGCCGAGCTGCCGTACTGCCGTGTCCGCCAGCAGCGACACAGGATTTGGTAGTGAGTTGATATTTTTTATAGTTTGCAGTGCGCTTATTAATTTAAAGAAAAGCGTTTGTGTATGTGCGTAGCACCAGACACTAATTTTGATAATGATAGGAGTTGAAGTTTTGAGGGAAACCATTGTTAGGCGAATAGATTAAGTATTGATTTTTGTCATTGATTTCTTTTGTAATTTTCAGGGAATTGTTTCACTATGTATTTAGTTGAGAAGTACTTCAGTCTGTCTCCAGAGTTAGATTAATTTGTAATATTGCTTTAATGCCACTGGAGGCAGATTTACATACGAAGCGATTGTTCAAAGAGCTTCTAGCGTTTTGTTAATTGAATGAGAAAGAATCGCTTTCAGAATATAGTTTTTGAAAAAAGGATTTACTTGTTTGGCTTATCATTTATCGAGTCTAGATTTGACCAAACCCTTTCTCTTGAATTATATGTAGTTGTAGTAAGCAGCAGCAGCCGCAGCAACAGCAGGAGCCGCCATACAGAACATGCATTGCACTCAGCATGAATAATAGGTTTTTTATGTATTTGTTAAATAATGGAATGCAGTGGCAGCGGAAAGACCACGTAAGTTACTTGTTGCGCATAGGACCAATTAAAAAAAAATAAAGTTTGGGCGATCTCTGTAATAGTAAAGTTAAGAAGAATACAAGCACGAGATTTTCAGTAGAAAACACGAGATAAGAAGATAGAGCTCGCGACTCTCAAAGTTCTTGAGTGATCTCTGAGTTACTGCGTCTATATGTGCCGCAAAGTTCCGGCACTCACCCACAATGTGTAAGTAGGCTGTTTAGGTTTTTATATTGGTAACGCCACGTATCGCTCTTTTATGGCTGTGCTGTGTGCAGTCTGTGGCTAGTTGGCATTGTTGGAATTTGCTATTGTAGTGTTGGGCAGTTGGCTGTTAACAGCGCGTAGCGTTGCGCTGTTGGAGGTGGGCCGCCAGCAGTGGTGGATGTGGGGAGAGAGATGGCGGAGATTTGAGAGCGGATGATATGGACGTGTGTCCATCAGAGACAGTAAATTTGTAAGACTGGATGTCATGAACTGATATACAGGGTGATTCAAAAAGAATATCACAACTTTAAAAATGTGTATTTAATGAAAGAAACATAATATAACCTTCTGTTATACATCATTACAAAGAGTATTTAAAAAGGTTTTTTTTCACTCAAAATCAAGTTCAGAGATGTTCAATATGGCCCCCTCCAGACACTCGAGCAATATCAACCCGATACTCCAACTCGTTCCACACTCTCTGTAGCATATCAGGCGTAACAGTTTGGATAGCTGCTGTTATTTCTCGTTTCAAATCATCAATGGTGGCTGGGAGAGGTGGCCGAAACACAATATCCTTAACATACCCCCATAAGAAAAAATCGTAGGGGGTAAGATCAGGGCTTCTTGGAGGCCAGTGATGAAGTGCTCTGTCACGGGCTGCCTGGCGGCCGATCCATCGCCTCGGGTAGTTGACGTTCATGTAGTTACGGACAGATAAGTGCCAATGTGGTGGCGCTCCATCCTGCTGAAATATGAATTGTTGTGCTTCTTGTTCGAGCTGAGGGAACAGCCAATTCTCTAACATCTCCAGAGAGTGTGGAACGAGTTGGAGTATCGGGTTGATATTGCTAGAGTGTCTGGAGGGGGCCATATTGAACATCTCTGAACTTGTTTTTGAGTGAAAAAAAACCTTTTTAAATACTCTTTGTAATGATGTATAACAGAAGGTTATATTATGTTTCTGTCATTAAATACACATTTTAAAGTTGTGGTATTCTTTTTGAATCACCCTGTATATATTATAACTTTTGAACACTATTAAGGTAAATACATTGTTTGTTTCTATCGAAATCTTTCATTTGCTAACTATGCCTATCAGTAGTTAGTGCCTTCAGAAGTTAGAATCTTCACCTTACAGAATCCGACGTATACCACATGGTGATTGCGTTGAAGTTGAAACTCTGCGTACTAGGAAGAGTAAAGGTTTACACCACATTTCACATGTAAAACCGTTTATTGAAAGATAATCTGCTTTTTAACTTTGTCTTTGCCATAAAACGTTTCACTTCACGTTACTAGTATGCTTTGTCAGACTTAGAAAATATTAACATGCAACAGTGTTTGACGTTAAATATCCAGTCAAGAACCAAGAGAACTTATTTAAACAGAAATTACGAATGCATTGTTATAGTGAACAAACGACACAGTGCTGTTATTTGTACATTCTTTCTTGTTAGTTGCACGATTACATAACGAATAGACGACTTACATACTTAGAACATATACTGCCAATGAGATTTTAATGCAACATTTTGGTTTACTTGGAAAGATATTCTTTATTTGAAGTACATTCTGTGAGATTAAAGATGACTTAGCTTTTGGTTTCTTTGACAGCTACACGATTATATCACGGCGCTACTAATATGTGACACAATTTACATTGTTGCTTTCGCAGTGTATCTGTTTTCTATCTGCACAGTTTTTCTGTATTATTCTGGAAAGTAAAAAATGTTTTAGTAGTAGCATTGTGGTATAGCTATTATGAGACAGCCTTTTCCATAGCACAACAATACGCTACAGTACAGTACTTACTTCATCACGGCAATAAGCGTAATAACTACGATATCTATAGGCAAAGCATTTCACATTTGTTTATTACGAGGTAAGTACATTGACTTCTACGTAACTTTGCTTACAGACGACGATAATTACGACCCTTGGCACATTTTTTACCTTTAAGTAATGACAGAGATTATCTTACAACAAGACGAACAGTTTAGCGCTACAGTACACGTATTTCAGTGATTCATTTTGTACTTAAAACATTTATTTTTAAAGATGTTTGAATTACAATGATACAAAGGTTTTCCGTAATACCTTTCATTCCATTGCTGTAATCTGTAACACCCCTCAGGGGGGGGGGGGGTACACGCTTACTTTGTGTACCATGTGTCTGGCAAGTACAAGGAGCCCTGGCTAATATGGTATTTGCTTATACAACTTTACACATTGGTACCATATTTCTCTAACACATAAATTACACAGCTATCTGATCATTTAACTGAGAGAGACAAACATTTATTTTACTACGTCAGTGACAGATGTTTACGTAATTACACAGTTGGATAACTTGACACTTATGAAATTGTATTTTGTATGTACTTTGTGAACAGTTCATATATTTTCGGAACCATTGTAATACTATGAGAGCTTTGAATGATGTATCTGGTATGGGATCACGATTTTCAAAGTACGTTTGAGGTAGATGACACTATTGAAATGAGTAGAGAATTTTTTTTAGGTTTTGAAATTATTGAAGGAAGCTACAACGATTTTGAGATTTGGCTGAGGTTTCATGATATTATTACGATGACGATGTCTATTATGCTGTTGAAGTATGTTTATGATCAATAAGCTGATGTTATATGAGGAATTTGATTATGCTACGTATTTATTATGATGAAATATTGAAGAACTGTCGACGAATATGTATATGTGTAATAAGGTAAGGAATAATGAGTAGTGGTTAGGGACGCTGATTTGTGAAAAAGGATGTTGGAAACCAAGAATCGTACTTAAAGAGTTATGAAATGTGTGTTAATGCGTGAATGTATTACAATGCTGACGAAAATTTTTTGGACAGTGTTATATTTATAGGATTTTGTTTCTACACATTTGTAACGCAAATTCTCGACCTGTGAATTTTTTTTATATCAGACTGTCACTGTAGTGGAAACTGCTGTCGTAAATATTTCGGTAAGAAAGCTAACTGACCTTGACGTAATGCGTTGTGGGCGTCCGGCTGTGCCAGCCACCTGGAGAAACAGCCATTAGGTGGAGAAAAAAGAGGCCATTAACCTCGCTATTGACATTCCTTTGTAGAAAGCATCGCAAATACTTGTTGTTGTTGTTGTTGTGGTCTTCAGTCCTGAGACTGGTTTGGTGCAGCTCTCCATGCTACCCTACCCTGTGCAAGCTTCTTCATCTCCCAGTACCTACTGCAACCTACATCCTTCTCAATCTGCTTAGTGTATTCATCTCTTGGTCTCCCTCTACGATTTTTACCCTCCGTGCTGCTCTCCAATACTAAACTGGTGATCCCTTGATGCCTCAGAACATGTCCTACCAACCGATCCCTTCTTCTGGTCAAGTTCTGGCACAAACTTCTCTTCTCCCCAGTCCTATTCAATACTTCCTCATTAGTTATGTGATCTACCCATCTAATCTTCAGCATTCTTCTGTAGCACCACATTTCGAAAGCTTCTATTCTCTTCTTGTCCAAACTATTTATCGTCCATGTTTCACTTCCACACATGGCTACACTCCATACAAATACTTTCAGAAATGACTTCCTGACACTTAAATCTATACTCGATGTTAACAAATTTCTCTTCTTCAGAAATGCTTTCCTTGCTATTGCCAGTCTACATTTTATATCCTCTCTACTTCGACCATCATCAGTTATTTTGCTCCCCAAATAGCAAAACTCCTTTACTACTTTAAGTGTCTCATTTCCTAATCTAATTCCCTCAGCATCACCCGACTTAATCCGACTACATTCCATTATGCTCGTTTTGCTTTTGTTGATATTGATCTTATATCCTCCTTTCAAGACACTGTCCATTCCATTCAACTGCTTTTCCAAGTCCTTTGCTGTCTCTGACAGAATTACAATGTCATCGGCGAACCTCAAAGTTTTTATTTCTTCTCCATGGATTTTAATACCTACTCCGAATTTTTCTTTTGTTTCCTTTACTGCTTGCTCAATATACAGATTGAATAACATTGGGGGGAGGCTACAACCCTGTCTTACTCCCTTCCCAACCACTGCTTCCCTTTCATGTCCCTCAACTCTTATAGCTACCATCTGGTTTCTGTACAAATTGTACATAGCCTTTCACTCCCTGTATTTTACCCCTTCCACCTTTAGAATTTGAAAGAGAGTATTCCACGCTCATTACATGGAAACATATGATTACGTGTACTTTGTGCTACTTGTTGAAATGCACATGAATTGATGGGAAATATTTTTGCAACTGCACACCTGATTATGACAAGTGTCTTTCTACGAGAATTGAGAGAACTTCTGTTGATTTATGAAATGCCACATGGGCAATGAATGATGTTTTTATGCTTTTCTTTGTACATAGTTGCTTATTTCATTTGGTATCTGGTTTCTAGCTGTGTTGTAGCATTGGTTTTATAAAATAAAATTAATAGCATTTGCTAATGTGAACACTTTCTGTGAACAGATCTATAAAATAATAATTTTATGATCCACATTCTTCGAAAAAGGAGCACTTGGAAAGGAAAGAACAATAAGAAGGGACTAATAACAGTAACTGCATACATAATTTTCTTTTCAAGTACTTGGTAATTTTTTACATAGAATAAGTTGTGGTGTACCACTTTAATTATATAGACATTAAGATGTGAATAGACATTTCCCTTGTCTGCATTGTTGTCTTTAGTGTACTATTATTTCTGCTTGAGCTTTGTCATGATTAGATTAAGTTATTGCATTTGCTGCTGCTGTTTGCCAGGCATAGTGCTACTGAATTTCACTTAGTATTACTCTGTTAAGCCAGTTTTACTACTGATTTATTTATCTTGTTTGCTGCACATTGCCTTATATTAGTTGTAATATTGCATTTGCTTTGCTAATTTAGATTTACTGCTGCTAGCTTTGCCAATTTGCATTTTTTTTGTCATTGCTGTTTGTGTTAATTGTTTTGTGCTGCTGGATTGCCTCGTCCCTTAGTTTAGCATCTGAGCTCAGTAGATTTAAGTTAGCTTAAGAGGGAGTAGGTGATATAAGAGAATGAGTTGTGATGAATTGGAAGAAATGCATTGACAAGGTATAAAAAAAAGTGAAATAAGAGGAAACATCTATGAAATGAAGTTTTGGGTTGGACTGCAGTACCAAATGTTACACTGAAAACGAACCCTGTCCTTTCCTTTTGTATTATTCCGCTATGTGTTTGTGTACCCTTGTGTATTTGTGTTCTTCCTGTCTTTATGTGTTTAGCTAATAAGACTTATGTTGTAGAATTTTTCTAATACTCAGCTACATTCACTATGATGAGGAATACTGTTATCCTCAAATATAATTTGCATTTAGAATATGTTATTTACTTTGTAAAGATGTTTAGACATTATTTATTCTGTTATGTTTTAATGCTCACGTGTGAAGTTGATGTTTCAAAAGTTATTCTGACCTTTTATGTATTTACTTATGTTATAATTCCTGTAGCACTGATGTATATGTTATTACGATTCTTTTGTAAAGCCTATATTACCACAAATGTTATGTGTATTGTTATGTTCTGTAATGATGTATTTTGTACCTTTGTAGTTGTACTCTCATGTCGTAGATTTAAAATTATAATTGACACCAGTTCATCAAATTAAGTAAGTTGTAAGCATTCATTTCAGTGCAGACATTTCTGTTGGTCATAGTTTATGCACAATATGTGAGAAGTTGGGACTGTTAGTGTTTGCATATGTGTTAATAATTCAGCAAGGGACTGGTTAACAGCATTGCTGGTTCTAAGGACATTTCAAAAAAAAATTTTGTGAGTGCACAAGTGGTGGTTCATGGACTTGCTATATTATCCGCAAGACTCTTCAATGGTGATTGTGCACCCGCACAGTCGCAACAGATAGCTGCTGGCCGTCTCTACAAGGACTACAGTGGGTCTACACCTTTGATGACTCACCAATACCATTATTTCTACAAGGACTGCAGTGGGTCTGCACCTCTGGTGGCCCACCAATACCATAGTCTCTACCAGGACTACAGTGGGTATGCTCTGTGATGATCTACCTACCAATATTCTTCAAAACTTCGACTGACTCTGCGGTGGGTTTGCTCTGTTGTGGCCCATTATCTGTCTGCACGTCAAGAGTCAGCACTGTCGTCCGTTTGAAGGACAACTCTACTTCTTCAAGACTGCATGGAAATCCACTATATCCGTATGCATTTTCTTTTACTGCTCAGACTTTGTGCATAAAATTGTTATTAATACTGTGATGAATGATCAGGACTGTCTTTCTGGACTGTGAGAAAATTTTAGCTTTTGACCACCATTGTATCAATAAGTATGTGCATTTAATTTCTTTGTTATTGTAATTATGAAAAATTTTTTTCAAATATGTATTGGCCACTGCCCAAAACAATTTGTAAAATTTTTTGTGGGGAGCATGGGGACTATGTAAGTAGCCTGTTTAGGTTTTTATATTGGTAACGCCACGTAGCGCTCTGTATGAAAATCACTGGCTGTGCTGTGTGCAGTCTGTGGCCAGTGGGCATTGTTGGAATTTGCTGTTGTAGTATTGGGCAGTTGGCTGTTAACAGCACGTAGCTTTGTGCAGTTGGAGGTGAGGCGCCAGCATTGGTGGATGTGGGGAGAGAGAAGATGGAGTTTTGAGAGCGGATGATCTGGACGTGTGTCCGTCAGAGACAGTAAAACTGTAAGACTGGATGTCATGAACTGATATATATATAATGATTTTTGAACACTATTAAGGTAAATACATTGTTTGTTCTCTATCAAAATCTTTCATTTACTGACTATGCCTATCAGTAGTTAGTGCCTTCAGTAGTTTGAATCTTTTATTTAGCTGGCAGTATTGGCGCTCGCTGTATTGCAGTAGTTCGAGTAACGAAGATTTTTGTAAGTGATTCATTAAAGGCATAGGTCATTCTTAGTCAGGCCCATTCTTTTGTAGAGATTATTGAAAGTCAGATTGCGTTGCGCTAAGATATTGTATGTCAGTTTAGTGTTGATCAGAATAAGTAAAGAGAGAAATGTCTGAGTACGTTCAGTTTTGCTCAGCTGTTTGAAGATCAAATAAAGTAAGAGGTTTATCAGCGCAGTAATTCATAAATTTTTCTAAGGGGACGTTACAAATGACGCCCAGGTATTGGGGGTCAAGAAGCCAAAAAACTGGCAAGCCGTAAGTTTTTACCGTTGGATTTCTTACTAGCTGACCTATCAATAACAAATATGTCGACTTATTAGGAGCAATATTCATTTTGGTGGCGAGGATCTTGAGCCAAGACCAGAGAGGTCTATGAGCCTAGTAGGTGGTTTCTGAAAAACCTACGGTCAAATTTTTCGAGGTGCCTTTTAGATCGCAACATCCACAGACGAAATGATGGCTATGTGGCTAGCGTTGTGGCTTATTGATTTCGCGGCTCTGCTTTTAATTGTTTTATTTTATCTAAGTCTTATTGTTTTCATTTATCTGGCCATGTCCGTAGAAGGTTATTTACTGGACGAATGTTTCTTATTGGATACAAAGGCGTTATAGTAATAACTGTAAAATTACAACTGTATTTCACGATAAGTGTCATACACTTATCATGTCATATCATGGCGAATTTCCTTCAATGATACAGATCGTATGCTCGTAGAAACAGGAAAACAGGTATTCCGAACAACACGAGCATTGCGCGAAAGCAGGTTTGACACGGTGATCTTTTTTTTCCCCTATGAATTTCACTCAGGAAGAAAAAGTCGTTAACGTTGCTGAAGATTCGGCGCGTTTTCAAGAACTTCGCGGCGAATCATGCATGACTGATCACTTTTCCGCAAATTATCGCTGGAAATTGATTATGAATCTAGACACACTACAGGAGTTCCACGGAAAACAATTTTAAATAATTTTCTCATTCTTTTTTAGTTCATTTATCCGACATACAATTAGTAAACGAATAAGGAAAACGTTACATCAAAACACACTGGAAAACATTCGCCCAGTAATCTTCTACAGATAAGGCCATATAACTGAAAAACAAAAAATTAACCCTGAAAGGTTTTCGCTTCGCAGACGTTTCGTGTGGCCAGGTGCTTCAAGCAGTTCCACAAGAAGAGTTTGGTGACAGTTTCCAACGGCTTTACAAGCGATGTCAGAAGTGTGTTGCAGCTAATGTTGACTATTCTGAAGCCCAATAACAATATTTTGTTTGTAACTCTTATTTCCTTTATTTTATGACATCATTCATCAAACAATCTCAGACGCTCCTTGTACGTCAGTCCACGGCAAGAATTGCCAGGAATTGTAAATTTGACAAACACAACTCGTCTCAGAATTGAAAGTGGGTCTTGACAGTTTTTGCCTATCGCGGCCCCCGTCACATCCCCACCCCCACGCCCCCCCAACTCCACATCACCGTGTCTCACGTTCTTTTGCCGAAGGTTATTCTAGGTGTGAGTTATTATTTTACTGCGGAAACACAAATCAGAGCGCCTGGACCAGAATACTGGGGCCCCGCTACTAATACCCTCCCGCCTCGGCTAAATCGGTCTGCCATTCGCGCCTCAGAGACGACGCGGTGCATCGCCCGCACGGCCACAGTAATCTCGTCCTCTGTCCCGGGACTTCCCTGCCCTCCCTCTCCCCCCCCCCCCCCGCCCCCATACACCCCTCTGGCTCTTCGCCAGTCCGCTGCCCCCTTCCGGTCCGCTGGCCAATCCAGGAGCCGCTAGTCGTCTGTCTCCACGCGCTCCAATAACGGACCGGAGGCACAGCGACGGAGAGGCGCCGCACCAATTAACGGCCAGCGTCTTTCGCAGAAAGATAATTACGGCCGGTCGGAAACTGGCGCCAGTTGAAGCGGCGTGCAGTGGGCTGTAGCGGACAGCTCAGCGATTACAGCGAGGGAGGCCTGCAATCCGGCCGCCGGTTTATTTTCGGATTCACTCCGCCAGCGCAGCCGCGTACCGGAAGCGATAAAGCGCGCCGGATTGGAATCGCTCGCGAAAGGGAATCATCGGAAGGAACTCGTTCGAGTATTGGCAGCAGAACCAGTAGGGTGCACGGCACGGATCGAAGGTTGCGGAAACAGACTACAGTGTTGTAGATGCAGGGCTGCAAATCCAAACATATTATAAAAATGGATGATGTGTGTGTGTGTGTGTGTGTGTGTGTGTGTGTGTTTGTGTGTGTCTTCCAGATCTCATCGCAAACCACTGGACCGATTTCAACTAAACTCTGTACACATATCCCTTACTGTCAGGCAACAAACACTGTGGGGGTAACAACCACCTATCTACCTACCACAGTTCTGTTTTTTTGTTTGTTTTTTTTTTTTATTTCGATTCCCCCCGAAGGGGTCGGGCTGGCAGCAGCTTAGTATGCTGCTCTGCAGCCTACAGACTTTGTTTTTAAAAAAAGGAGAATATATAATAAAAAACAGGCGACAAAATCGGAGACAAAGGGTAACATGGAGAAAAAATCGTGGAACTTAAAACATAGAACAAAGGAATGATGATGCTAATAAAATACATATGAAGCAGACAGGTAAAGTAATAGACAGACAATTAAAATACACGGCGACAGTCTGGTTCCTGTTCGAAAAAGACATAAAATTCACACCCAGCGACAGCATGGTATCATAATTCAGAAGAGATGACGTCTTAAATAATGAGACATATGAAAAACTGGTGTGTCATGCATAACGTTTAAATTTATGAGTTCTGTGCTGCTTCCTCTATTCGCAATAAATTTCACAGACAGTGTCCACATACGCTGCTAAATGCACCTAAAAATTATATAATGGTACCACATACACTATGTGATCAAAAGTGTCCGGACACCCCCCAAAACATACGTTTTCCATATTAGGTACACTGTGCTGCCACCTACTGCCAGGTACTCCATATCAGCGACCTCAGTAGTCATTAGACATCGCGAGAGAGCAGAGTGGGGCGCCCCGCGGAACTCAGACTTCGAACGTCGTCAGGTGATTGAGTGTCACTTGTGTAATACGTCTGTAAGCGAGATTTCCACACTCCTAAACATCCCTGGGTCCACTGTTTTCGATCTGATAGTGAAGTGGAAACGTGGAGGGACACGCAAAGCGCAAAATCGTACAGGCCGACCTCGTCGGTTGACTGACAAAAACAGCCGATAGTCGTAATGTGTGACAGGCAAACATCTATCCAGACCATCACATAGGAATTTAAACTGCATCAGGATCCACTGAAAGTACTATGACAGTTAGGTGAGATGTGAGAAAACTTGGATTTCATGGTCGAGCAGCTGCTCATAAGCCACACGTCACTCCGGAAAAAGGCAAATGACGCCTCGTTTGGTGTAAGGAGCGTAAAAATTGGATGATTTAACAGTGGAAAAACGTTTTGTGGAGTGAAGAATCACGGTACACAATGCCGCTATCCGATGGCAGTGTGTGGGTATGGCGAATGCCCGGTGAACATCATCTGCCAGCGAGTGTAGCGCCAACAGTAAAATTCGGAGGCGATAGTGTTATAGTGTGGTCATGTTTTTCATGGAGGGGGCTTGCACCCCTTGTGTTTTGCTTGTCACTATCACAGCACCTTCTTGCTTCCCACTGTTGAAGAGCATTTCGGGGATTGCGACTGCATCTTTCAACACGCTCGACCACCTGTTCATAATGTACGGCCTGTGACGGAGTGGTTACACGACAATAACATCTGTAATGGACTGGCCTGCACAGAGTCCTTACCTGAATCCTAGAGAACACCTCTGGGATGTTTTGGTACGCCGACTTCGTGCCAGGCCTCACCTACCGATATCGATACCTCTCCTCAGTGCAACATTCCGTGAAGAATGGGCTGCCATTCCTCAAGAAACCTTCCAGCACCTGATTGAACTTACGACCGAGAGTGGAAGCTGTCATCAAGGCTAAGGATGGGCAAACACCATATTGAATTCCAGCATTACCGATGGAGGGCGCCACGAACTGGTAAGTCATTTTCAGCCAGGTGTCCGGATACTTTTGTTCACATAGAGTAATTCAGGAGAAATGACGCCATAAACACCGAGAAGCGTGAGAAACTGCCTCATTGTGCATCATGTTTACATCTATTACTTCTTTGCCGCCAACTCTATTCGTAACACATTTTTCTGACAGTATCCACATATATTGCTACTTCTTTGCTAATAACTCCATTCACAACATATTTCGCAGACAATAGCTACATATGCTGCTGTATGTATCTACAAATTTATACAATTGTATGACACATAGATCAAGAGATATGACGTCATTAACACTGAGATGCGTAAAAAAATGCTACATTATGAATTAAGTTTTAATACATGTATTCTTTATTGCTAAGACACACTTACAGTTGAATCAACTTAGGGGAATCCTTGACACTTGGTAGCGCTTTTAAGACCTTTCAACTGCGAAGCGAAAACTGCTGTTGCCGAAAACAATAGCCGTGTATAGAGATATGAAAAATCGTTGCTACAGAGACGTTTGCGTCCAGCGTAGAGAAACTGTACGCTTCTAATAGAAAACTGATAAGAAGGATACCCGGGAAATTCCGGGTTTGTCAGCTAGTTTTAACATAACTGTATGCCAAAAGTCGGGAGACAGTTGAGTCTGTGGAAATGTCATTTTGCTTATCGAATTAGCCATTAATTAAATGTTGCTCTTTTTATGAATAAGTGAATTTTTGGATAGGTTGAAAAAGACTAAGCATCTAACTAATCAGGTTCTTTTTCCCTTTACTAATCGAAGGCCAGCCGCGGTGGTTTCGCGGTTCTAGGCGCTCAGTCCGGAACCGCGCGACTGCTACGGTCGCAGGTTCGAATCCTGCCTCGGGCATGGATGTGTGTGATGTCCTTAGGTTAGTTAGGTTTAAGTAGTTCTAAGTTCTCGGGGACTGATGACCTAAGATGTTAAGTCCCATAGTGCTCAGAGCCATTTGAACCATTTTGAACCACTAATCGAAGCACAGAAATTTCCGGAGTAGAAAAGGATGGGCTGTTTACTTGGTTTTGCGGGTCATCTGAGACACAGTCAGGTAAAAGGCACAGAGAAGGAATGAAAACGTGAAAAGTTGAGGAACTTTAATGTGGCAAGAGATGTGCGATAGTCTGAAGGAGCCGGAGGCAGGTCAACTTCAGCACCCATCCGGCTGTCCCCCATCAGCTGCAGCATAGTGGCTGAATGTTCACGTCACAGAATGGAAAAAAAAAAGAGATGGGATCGTGGTGATAAGCTTCAAATAAACTATACAAACCCTTCTCTCGAATAAAACGTAAACACAGATCCGCCGCTTGGATGTCGTCTCGTGACAGTAGAGGTATGGATATGTTGAGCTTCGGTGCTCGGCACAAAGCAGCAAAGTTTTGGCATTTTAACAGAATATGGGCCGCCGTCAGACGATTAGAATGACAATCAAAAGTCTCATCTCGTCTGAAGAAGTGTTCGACCGATATATAGCAGGCAAAGGGAAGATTTCCATGCGCTGGTGGACCTCTTTGCGACACGTAGCTTCTTTGTAGTGAGTATAGTGAGCCATTCTTTGTTACAAACCTCCAAAAGCTGAAGACAGAGTCAATGCTTGTCGGATCCCGGTATCTTCACCATATCTTCACCACCAGAGTCCACAGTTACGTTTGCTAACGGGTCAGCATAGTTGTTTCTCAGGCTCCAGAATCCATATGTCACCTGGGATCCAGAAGAATACAGTCAAGCTGCCAGTACCACGGAGGCGATAAAGAAGATCGTTTATGGTCTAATGCAGTGGTTTCCTAGGATATCATTGGCTTTTATATTGCTAGTTGCCTGGAGTGATTAGGAAATCTATGTGAGAGTTAGTATAATCGGGGGCTTAGATAATGGTCAGTAATTCTGCTATAAAAGCATTACACCCAGGCGGTAGTGAAGTTCCTTCACAGTCCCTGGAATGGGTAAAACCACTGCTGATGTGATTGTCGATCTCTATAGATGACTGTGGAACTAAGAAATTCACCAAAAACTGAGAGGAACGGAAACTGAAAAGTTTCAGCATTTCCTTTGCTCCAATGGAGAGCTCCAGCAGGGTCTTCGGTTGATGCGGGTACCATGGGTGAGGAAGGGGAAGGGGGGGGGGGGTTCGCAAAGGCAACGTCAGTAACCAGACGAGAGGGTTCAATAGAGGGAAGCGGAGGTCAGGGCAAAGAGACTCCCGATCAGCTGCTGCTGGGGCACCAAGGAAAGCAGATTCGAGTTTGACGTCCTGTTGGCAATGATGTCGTTGGAGCACAAGCTCGGATTACGAAAGTATGAGAAAGGAACTCGCACAAGCCCTTTTCAAAGGAACCGTCTCGGCATTTGCCTGGAGCGGTTTATGAAAATCATGGAAAAGCTAAATCTGGCTCGCCGGAAGGAGATACGAACCGTCATCCTCCCGAATTCTAGTCCAGTGTGCTAACCACTGCACCACTTCGCTCTGTGCTGAAACACCAGACTTGGGTGGCCCCTATTGGATGCATATTCTTTTATTTATCATGATTTGGATGGTCAGGATAGCTGCAGACACACATTCCATAATTTAAGAGGAGTAATAGGTGACGTCTGGTCCAAAGAGTGGGATCCCAGCCTCTACCAGGAGACCATCCACAGGGTTCGTTCAAAAGACGCCAATTGCGAGCCGGATCCACCATGGTGAAGAGGGTCGGGTCTCGTCCTCACGATATGATCACCGGTTGTTATGTTTATAATTCTGATTTAATAAAATGAGCACGCAAACTTGAACTTTCGAAATAGTTATTTTACTGAGAGGGGCATCAGGCCAGTCACTACAAGCCATTTAAGGGGACCTGGACGTGAATGGGCTGTATTTTTATACCTCGCTCTCAGTGCGCAATAATCTTGCTCTACAATGCGGAGGAAGTTGTGGTTCTTCACTATCAATGATTGACATTAACTCAAGCTGTAATAGGAAATTAATTGAAATATTTGTTATAGTTTAAGAATTACAGTATTTTGCCTAATAGATATTTTTATAATACACGTTCCCATTCCTGTACCATTTTCTGGTCCATCATCAGTCTAATAGCATTCAAACTGTGGCAGGCTGCTGTCAACATTCATAGGAACACTTTATACCTCTCGTTTTGTAGTTTGCAGTGTATCTGAGGAAATAGAAAAACCCTTATTATACCACAATACTGTTTTGTCTAAAAAATACCGCTATATTTACATACAGAATGACAAATATATATCATTTCTGCGATGTATTAGGCATAATACAAAGATAATATCCCATTCTTCACTTGAGAGAAATTTGGTGAACAGGGATAAAACCATTGTGAAGTTATATGTACCTAATGTTCTGAAACTGTAGTTTCCAGAAAATGAGAAGAGAATGTTCACAGTGTTTTTGACTCACCGTATGCATTTTTCAGAACATTCCAGCAGCATACTCCTACTGGCCAGGTGCTTCCTTATCCTCTGTAGACTTCTTCAGGAGCCTCTTCCTTACTCTGCGCTCTTTAGTGGTGGCTTCCACAGCCCATTCAGCTTCAATTAGTTGCTGACGATCTATGGCAGTCAGAGCAACTATCATATTATTTCCAGGCTGGATGCCTAATTTGTCCATTACTTTTATCCTGCTGATTACACCATCATTGAAACAGATGACAGCATCCATCACACCCACTTTGAGTACTGTCCATCCAACAAACACTGTTTTTGATACTCGTCGCCACATGCAGCTGTTGAAATTCTCATTAGGGCTTTGTGTACGGCCATATAGACATTTGCTAACAAATTTTTCATCTGCAGGGTCCCTGTGTATTGGCTTTATTGTTTCCATGACTGTGGCAGGCATGGAATGTTTATGGTTATATTCCTTGCCTGAAACCAGTGTGCAGACATTTGTTCAACGAGCGTTTAAGACAATAATAACAATTTAAAAGTTAATAAACCAAACATTTTTGGAAACGGGATAAATTTGTCTTTCAGAGGGCGGCAATTTGTTTTTTCGATTTTTCAGGCATTTTCACCTCCAGGTCCCCTTAAAACAGGGTGCTACAATATGGACACAGTTCTAAGAGAGAGATGATTGGACAGTAGTACAGCACTATGGAGTATCAGACAATGGAACATCAGCGTTGGTAAGTGTATGTATTGGATAATTGTGAATAAGCGTTAATAACACGATATACACTTTACAGTCGAGTGACTGATTGAGAAAAACAAATATTTACAGGCTGCCCGAAATGAAAGGGTCTCCCAGGGAGCTTTGCCTGGGAAGCTAGACAAACTTTTTATGTGAGATTACAGGCTGCGGCATACAGCGGGACAAGGCTTAAGAACAGTAAACCGTAATGCCGTGCAGATGGAGGAGAGGTGAGTTCTGGTGCAGCGTGCTTAGTTAACGTGCCAGTCGTCACCGGAAAAGTGTGCCGAATCTCGGATCACAGGGTTAGGAAGACCCGCAAAAGCAGTGTGGACCAGGAGGTGGTGGCAAACGTTGGCTAGGTCTACATCGCGAAGCAGCTGCTGTATTCAAGCGTTGTGTTTCCCCCAAGAGTTCAACGAACACAAAAGACCTCTCCAAGGCTCCAACAAACAGAAATACCGTACAAATTGTTATCCTCTCCTCTTCTTCTCGTGAGTTACCGTCATCTGTACGCCCGTCGTAAGTTCAACAGGGAATGTGGTGTGGCGTTACAGACTGGTGGTTAGCACTGTCGTCTAGGAGCCACTTTATACATCTGCCAAACAACCACCTTATCATAAGTTCCTTGTTTTGTTACAAAGCGGGTATGGCCATGGGAACGCCTTTCTACTACGGCCAAGTTTCTATGACTTGGGTCTTTGGTGTGGTTGTCCCGCTCTGCCGCAGTCATTCTCCAGGAACAGGCGTTTCCTCCATCCAGACGCATAGCCTAGGATCTTAGGATGCCGACTATAGCCTAGCTCTAGTTGGACCTCTTCCAGACTTGGCGACCCGCCTGCGTTACCGACAAACTTCCATTGTAAAACTGAACCGTATACTGTACCTGCCTCATATATTCGAATCAACTTACACACAAAAAAGAATCATCCGCATATTACACTGAACAGCCAAAGAAACTGCTACACCTGCCTAATATCGTGTAGGACCACCCCCCCTCCCCCCCCCCCCCCCACACACACAATCACGCATAAGCGCGGCAAAACGACGTGGCATGGACTGGACTAATGTCTGAAGTACTGCTGGAGCGAAATGACACCATGAATCCTGAAGGGCTGTCCACGAATGAGTAAGACTACGAGGTGCTGGAAATCTCTTCTGAACAGCACGTTGCAAGGCATCACAGATATTCTCAACAATGTTCATGTCTGAGGAGTTTGGTGGGCAGCGGGTTTAAACTCAGAAGAGTGTTCCAGGAGCCACTCTGTAGCAATTCCGGACGTGTCGGGTGTCGCATTTTCTTGGTGCCCAAGTCCACCGGAATGCACAATGGACAAAAATGGATACAAGAGATCAGACAGGATGCTTACGTGTGTCACCTGTCAGAGTTGTATCTTGACGTATCACGGGTCCCATATCACTCCAACTGCATACGCCCCACACCATAAAGAGCCTCAACCAGCTTCAACAATCCCCTGCTGCCATGCAGGATCCATGGATTCATGTGGGTGTCTCCACACCCGTACACGCCAATCAGCTCGATACAATTTGAAACGAGACTCGTCCGACCAGGCAACATGTTTCCAATCATCAACGGTCCAATCTAGGTGTTGACGGGCCCAGGTGAGACGGAAAGCTTTGTGTCATGCAGTCACCAAGAGTATGCTGACACTTGTTGACGGCCCAGCATTGAAATCTGCAGCAATTTACGGAAGGGATGTAGTTCTGTCACCTTGAACGATTCTATTGAGTCGTCATTGGTCCCATTATTGCAGGATATTTCTCCGACCGCAGCGATGTCAGAGATTTGATGTTTCAGCGGATTCCTGATATTCACGCTACACTCGTGAAATGGTCGTGTGGGAAAATCCCCACTCCATCGCCAACTCGCAGATGCTGTATCCCATCGCTCGTGCGCCGAATATAACACCACGTTCAAACTCACTTAAATTTTGATAACCTGCCATTGTAGCAGCAGTAACCGATCTAACAACTGCGCCAGACGCTTGTCTGATATTGGTGTTGCCGACCGCAGCGCCGTACTTTGCCTGGTTACATATCTCCGTGCTTGAATACGCATGCCTATAATAGTTTCTTTGGCGCGTCAGTGTATACCACTTCACTTCTACGTTTTTCGCGACGTACACACATTTCTCTCGGCGGAGCACAGAATTGCTACTTGCTGATATTTTAATATTAATTTCCTGTGTGTTCTCGAGATGAAAAAGAGGCCAAAATTAGAGAACATTATTTATTACGCACAGAAGTAATTTTAGGAGGTTTTATTTTCAGTATCACGGCTCTCAATTTATATTTTTTTAATTTTCACGGAAATGGCGGCGACCGTTTGTACGATCCTTTGTATGAAGGCGGATGTCGTGAAAGCAAGGATACCTCTTCTTGGAGGTAGTTAGTGGTTGGGATGATCCAGGTATTTCATAACTGACGTATAGTTTGTGCCGAAAGATGTGATACCGACTGGTAGCTTGATAATAAGCAATAAGTAGTGTGGTCGCATGCCTGAGTCTGGATATTTGTTATACACAAGAACATTAGAGTGTAACTAGAAATCCTAAATAATAAATTACGCTGAATTGAGGAAGTATCAGCAGAGGATATAAATTTCACGCACTTCTCCGCGACTTTATGTGAGAATCATTCGACGAAAGACGCATGTATGGGCCAAACCTGCATAGCTTGCCTCATTGCAATTTTTAAGGAAACCGAGAATAAGTTTAACTTGTGAATAGATTATTGAAATATGAGCCTACTGTAAATTTTGACTTGTGTGATCATCAAGAGAATTATTGTAGTGGGCAATGCTTTACTCAAAAATGGCTCTGAGCACTATAGGACTTAACTTCTGAGGTCATCAGTCCCCTAGAACTTAGAACTACTTAAACCTAACTAACCTAAGGACATCACACATATCCATGTCCGAGGCAGGATTCGAACCTGCGGCCGTAGCGGTCTTGCGGTTCCAGACTGTAGCGCCTAGAACCGCTCGGCCACTCTGGCCGGCAATGCGTTTGTGCACTGACCAGCTTTCCTTATCTAGTACTGAAGAGCATGGCGAGTGAACAAAAATTTGAGGTGGAGATTTGAAGGTGAGCTGACCCGTCTGGAGAGTTTCGTAGAGGCCCCTGAGTGAGGGATACAACCCAGAGAGAGAAAGAGAGAGAGGCATTCCGAAGCGTCTGTTCCAGGACAGCTCCTCGGAAGGACGGCGTCATCTTGTGGCCAGAAACGGTTCTACCCCTTCCTTTTTATTGGTACTGGGAAAATAAGTATTGCTTGGACTGAAATAAAAGATCGCCTCTACGAAGAATGCTATCAAATACAGAATAGGATGTTGCTACGAGTTCCTTTGCACGCTGCGTAGTTCTTTAGTGGATACAGGAGAGAGGAACAGATGCTGTTATTGAATAGAGAGTTGAAATATTAATTTATTCCACATCTAATATGAAACAGTAGAAACAGTACATAACTTTGTTGCTGTAGACGCAGTATTAGTTGCTAACAGTAGTTCTGAATGTTGAAACGTATACAGAAAAAATTTATAAATCTGTCACTCTTCAGGACAATGTCTATTCAGAAGATGTCGAGCCATAGTCACTATGAAAGTCTATAAATGTTATTCAACCGGCAAACACACAAAATGGGCTCAGTGTGAAACGTCCCCTTAGAAAAATTTATTGAATTACTGTGCTGATAAATCTCTTACATTATTTGATTTTCAAACAGCTGAGCAAAACTGAACGTACTCAGACATTTCGCTCTTTACCTACTCTGATCAACACTACACTGACACACAATATTTTTAGCGCAACGCAATCTGACTTTCAATAATCCCTACAAAAGAATGGCCCTGACTAACATTAACCTATACCTTTCACAAATCACTTACCTCACAAAAATCTTCGTTAGTCGAACTACTGCAATACAGCGAGCGCCAACACTGCCAGCTGAATAAAAGATTCAAACTACTGAAGGCACTAACTACTGATAGGCATAATTAGCAAATGAAAGATTTTGATAGAGAACAAACAATGTATTTACCTTAATAGTGTTCAAAAGTCATAATATATATATATATATATAATATATATATATATCAGTTCATGATATCCAGTCTTATAAATTAACTGTCTCTGTCCAGATCATCCGCTCTCAAAACTCCGCCATCTCTCTCCCCACATCCATCACTGCTGGCGGCTCACCTCCAACTGCGCAACGCTACGCGCTGTTCACATCCAGCTGCCCAACACTAAAATGGCAGACAACAATGTAAACTAGCCACAGACTGCACACAGCACAGCCAGTGATTTTCATACAGAGCGCTACGCAACGTTGCCAGTAAGAAAACATAAACAGCCTACTTACAACTGTATGAATGTTCGAATTTTTAAGTACACCCACCCCTGGAACTCCAGAGAGGGGATGCTTGCATCTCACTGGAAGGGGTGTAATCGTTCGTGGCAGCGCCCTCGTACTGTGGCGGCTTAACTGGCGGTGCGCGTTCTTGGAAGTGCGTCCGACCGGATAGCGGCCGATAGCACAGATGAAAGGCCAACAAAGGCTCAAGGAGACTATGTTTGGCTCCACCAGTATACCAGAAAAGGAGAGCGACATTAAAGGTTGACGCAGGGAATTTCCCACGCCACGATAGCCTGCACTCCTGTCGCCACCCCAGGCGACCACCTTGAGATATGACAAAAGCTGTACGTAGCCGGGTCCTCCCGGAGTTGCTGACTTTACTGGTTACGTACGACTATCTGATTTTTCTATACTTCCCGTAGTAGTTCGATAGGCGAGTGGGTAAAAAAAGTTCCCCGAACAGCTGGCCAAAGCTATCATTTCATAAAGTTTCCC
Organism: Schistocerca piceifrons; assembly: GCF_021461385.2. Lineage (NCBI taxonomy): Eukaryota > Metazoa > Arthropoda > Insecta > Orthoptera > Acrididae > Schistocerca > Schistocerca piceifrons. The sequence goes on along the minus strand of NC_060142.1, from coordinate 674,820,875 downwards.
TTTCTGATGGAAATTTGATCCGCTTCTATTTGATAGCAACACAGTGAGACGAAAGAGTAACAACTGTCTCCTTCAGATCCACGGTGGAAAAATCGTATTTAGCGCTCCGCGCCTCAGTCAGAAAAAAACGGAATCCCTTTAGGATCGGTCTGTTGTCTGTCCGTCCGTGCGGCTGTCTGTCTGTCCAGCTGTAAAGAACCATGTCCTCAGGGACGAGTTCACGTAACAGTTTCAAATGTATGTCACATATTAAGTTCTATAGTCCCTTGGCGGTGTAGAAATTTTAAGCTGCTAATTCAATGTAGCCGAAAGATAGGTTACTTTTGAATACATCGTGGGGCAGACAGTGATAAATGTTATTACTAATAGTTACTATTAAAATCAGTCTTGATCACAAATTTATTTATTGTGGTAACCGGTTTCGACCATACTGTATGAGGAGAAGCCTCCTTCTGGTGGTAAATCATTGCTCAGTGATTTACCACCAGAAGGACGCTCCTGCTCATGCAGCATTTGGGTCTGAAGATGACCACAGGCGTGGTCGAAACCGGTTGCCAGAATAAATAATTTTGTGATCAAGACTGATTTTATTAGTAACTACTGGAAAAAATAGGTCATTATTGTCACGTATTTTGACACTCGAAAACTCACTGTCAGAACCCATAGGGTTGACAAGGAGTAATGTTTCACAATACAAGTGGAGGAAAGAAATCCGAAAATTGTTAGTTTGTAATTATACAACACGAAAAAAAATTTCTTTTGCCATTAGTTATCGGACTTCAAATTTGAAACTAATATATTCTCCAACATCTTGGAATCCCTGGAACGATATCGTGCCAATATAAATGTCGGTATCACACAAAAATCGTCAGTGTCCTCGATTCCCGGAAATATGCGTAATTAAGATTGTGTAGAACCCTCAGTGACCGAGTCCTATTCGCAATTGTCATTTTTTTTTTCAGTAACCTTCGTATCAGTGATGACACTGTGATGGTATTCGACCTGATCCTCTACTTTGGGGTCAAGTGAGGAGACTGTAATATATTTCAATGAAGAGAAGTCTTACTCAATAAATGAGTGATTACATAATGTACCAACTTCTACGTCATACCACCTCTCTTCGTACTATCACTTTCGGGTCCCTTTAAATGTTGTAACGATACAGTCTTGCTGTAGAGTTATTGAAGCTAAATTAAAAGTTGAGCCCGCCTGGTTGACCGTTCTGTCTAACGCACGGCTTTCCGGGCGGGAAGGAGCGCCTGGTCCCCGGCACGAATCCGCCCGGCGGATTTGTGTCGAGGTCCGGTGAACCGGCCAGTCTGTGGATGGTTTTTAGGCGGTTTTCCATCTACCTCGGCGAATGCTGGCTGGTTCCCCTTATTTCGCCTCAGTTACATTACGTTGGCGACTGCTGCGCAAACAAGTTCTCCACGTACGCGTACACCACCATTACTCTACCACGCAAACATAGGGGTTACATTCGTCTGGTGTGAGACGTTCCCTGGGGGGTCCACTGGGGGACGAACCGCACAATAACCCTGGGTTCGGTATGGGGCGGTGGAGGGTTGAAGTGGCCTGCGGTAGTCGTCATGGGGTTGTGGACCACTGCGGCTGTGGCGGGGACGGAGCCTCTCCGTCGTTTCTAGGTCCCTGGTTAACATACAATACATACAATACAAATTAAAAGTTGCTATGGACTTGCAGTCTGTTCGTTGGGTTCTTCTTGTGCTGAGGTCGGGAGCGGTGACCAAGCAGACAAGAGACACAGTAGAGGCTCACAAGTCGTTCCCAGGAGGTCAGAAGGTTTGCACAGATGGTTGTCAATACGCAGCAAGCACACCTAACGGCGCTCCCGGGAGTGGCTTCCCAGGAATGCGCGCCAAGCAGTCTCAGCAAATAAGAAACCAGAGATATTGGAAGTCATACATCAAGAATTATAATTGACTGTGTAAGAGCAGCTGAAGATCAAGGCAAGACTGACCGGTAGAAGGAAACAGGGATCTGATATCAGCAAATACTGAAATGCAGTATCAAACGTAGATGCCGTGAAGGATAACCACCCTGTATTGACTGGCGTTTCTCAAAAATTGCTTACTTTGCAGAACGTGCCATCTGCCCAGGATTCGCTTTCACTTCATGGTAAAGCTCACTGCACGTGTAGCCTTGGTGGCAGCAAATTACTGGCTGCGTAAGCAACAACTTGACAGAACGCATAGCATTCTTAAAGCTCCGGCAATTACCAAAAAGGAAAGAACAGAGACGAAAACGGATCTCTGGCAAGAATATTGGGACCAAGAAGAAAGCGAACGGAGGGTGTGAGAATGGGTGCAAAGTGTTCAGGAAAAATTAAGATCAGGCACCTACAGCCGTCTAGAGACTTAATGATCTTTCTAACCGGACATTGGCTGTATGCTGCATATCTCAACGGTGTGTGAATGTGGGGTGATAGAAGGCGCTCTCGACCATGTTGTATATGAGTGCCCGACATACAGAGCAGTAGGAACAGACCTCACATAGGCTCTGGTACCGAGAGATGTTAGAGGCTTCCTCGGAAACGGAGAACAATTTGAGACTCTAAGCAATTATGCAACGAAGTTCCCAGTAATGCCTGGAAAGATTTCATGAACTTGTAAGAGCACACATCGCGTTCTGCACAGACGACGGGGCTCGGATGCCCTACGGTTTGTGCAGCTGGTGCACAGACCAGGGTGATATGTGCACACAGTACTTGACAAAATTAGGCGCATAGATGTAGAGAGAAACATGAATGAAAGTAGCCATAGCGCCTATAGTTGTAAATCTTGTTTGCACATACAGGGTTATTACAAATGATTGAAGCGATTTCACAGCTCTACAATAACTTTATTATTTGAGATATTTTCACAATGCTTTGCACACACATACAAAAACTCAAAAAGGTTTTTTAGGCATTCACAAATGTTCGATATGTGCCCCTTTAGTGATTCGGCAGACATCAAGCCGATAATCAAGTTCCTCCCACACTCGGCGCAGCATGTCCCCATCAATGAGTTCGAAAGCATCGTTGATGCGAGATCGCAGTTCTGGCATGTTTCTTGGTAGAGGAGGTTTAAACACTGAATCTTTCACATAACCCCACAGAAAGAAATCGCATGGGGTTAAGTTGGGAGAGCGTGGAGGCCATGACATGAATTGGTGATCATGATCTCCACCACGACCGATCCATCGGTTCTCAATCTCCTGTTTAAGAAATGCCGAACATCATGAGGGAAGTGCGGTGGAGCACCATCCTGTTGAAAGACGAAGTCGGCGCTGTCGGTCTCCAGTTGTGGCATGCGCCAATTATCCAGCATGTCCAGATACACGTGTCCTGTAACGTTTTTTTCGCAGAAGAAAAAGGGGCCGTAAACTTTAAACCGTGAGATTGCACAAAACACGTTAACTTTTGGTGAATTGCGAATTTGCTGCACGAATGCGTGAGGATTCTCTACCGCCCAAATTTGCTCACTGTGTCTTTTCACTTCACCATTAAGAAAAAAATGTTGCTTCATCACTGAAAACAAGTTTCGCACTGAACGCATCCTCTTCCATGAGCTGTTGCAACCGCGCCGAAAATTCAAAGCGTTTGACTTTGTCATCGGGTGTCAGGGCTTGTAGCAATTGTAAACGGTAAGGCTTCTGCTTTAGCCTTTTCCGTAAGATTTTCCAAACCGTCGGCTGTGGTACGTTTAGCTCCCTGCTTGCTTTATTCGCCGACTTCCGCGGGCTGCGCGTGAAACTTGCCCGCACGCGTTCAACAGTTTCTTCGCTGACTGCAGGCTGACCCGTTGATTTCCCCTTACAGAGGCTTCCAGAAGCTTTAAACTGCGCATACCATCGCCGAATGGAGTTAGCAGTTGGTGGATCTTTGTTGAACTTCGTCCTGAAGTGTCGTTGCACTGTTATGACTGACTGATGTGAGTGCATTTCAAGCACGACATGCGCTTTCTCGGCTCCTGTCGCCATTTTGTCTCACTGCGCTCTCGAGCGCTCTGGCGGCAGAAGCCTGAAGTGCGGCTTCAGCCGAACAAAACTTTATGAGTTTTTCTACGTATCTGTAGTGTGTCGTGACCATATGTCAATGAATGGAGCTACAGTGAATTTATGAAATCGCTTCAATCATTTGTAATAGCCCTGTATAGTAATTACGGATGGAGGATGTGGGAATATTAAAGAATAAAAATTACGGCACTTTTTCACTAGACAGAAGAGGGCTGTCTCACCATGTCGCGACTAGCCTGGCGAGGCTAAATGGCCTTACAGCAGCAAAATTCAGTTGTATTTGAGTAAGGTGTACGTTTGTGAATCAAGAAACTGTGGCGCAATTCTAACTACTAACACGTTGAATTATAAATAGTAAATTTTAACACTGTAACAGTAGCATATAGTAGTAATTGTATTATTCTAGGGCTCGTTAATCTTACAAGGTAACGGGATTTTTTGTTTTATAAATAAATGAAAAAAGTTTTGATGGCGTTCGCTTCTAGTGGAGACGTGGTGGACAGCAAGTGAAATGAATAGCCGATGTGGTGAGGCATCTTGGTACGTCGTACAGGTGTTGAGATTCGTCTGACAGCAAAACTCAAACTGAATTTACGTTTGAGCTAAAGAGTTACTGTTATACTTACGTGCTGTTGCCAAAAACGTATTAAAGCCGCCGAAATTTTTAATGCAGCTCTAAAGTTATTCTGAAAACCTTCGTGTCCTCGTTGTAATATATGAATATCTACGTAATTAGATCCATCGTAATTAGCTGTTCATCCAGACTGCTTTCTCTGCGTGTCGCCGAACAGGAGCCAGTTTTGATACACTATTGTAACGCATGCAGCAGGTTGATTATTGCCTTATAAGCAAAAGTTTATAGTACTGTTGACCGTAACGAATGCAAGCATTCACGGCCGCTATTTGCGTAGTGGGTAGTTTTCGTTTTATGGGCATTCTGCAAGTCTTTTGGTGAATCTATTCAATTTGCAGAAAAGTGCTTATACCTTTTATTAAGTATGTTAAAAAGAAGTCGCTTAGACATCTTAGGAGGTACGTTATAGGGAAAGATGGGTAAATATACAATGAATACAAGAACCGAGAGGAAACAATAAGATTGGAAGATCAAGCACGAAGTGCTGGGATTAGAACGGGCACAAGACATGGATGCAGTCTTTCGCCTCTTCTGTTCAGTCTATAAATTGAAGAACCAACGACAGAAATAAAAGGCTCAAGCCAAATTGGTATAGAAAATGGACTGAGAGTAAATCGAAGAAATACAAAAGTAATGAGAAGTAGCGGAAATGAGAATAGCGATAAACTTAACACTAAAATTAGTGACCATGAGTTAGATGAAGTTAAGGAGTTATGTAACCATCAACCCCTTGGCGGATGAAGCAAGAAGGATCTAAAAAGCAGACTAGCAGTAGCAGTGGCATTGGCAAAAGTGGGTAAAGCTACAGCACCCATTATTTTCGTGAGAGTGGCTACTCATACACACGTCGTACTTCAGACACGCATTCAGCTTCTTTAAAATGAAACTGACTAGCGTCGTCTCGCTCAGTCTGCTATCCTTGTTCCCACAGAGCAGTTGCGCCGCCATCTGTGAGCACCCTTAGGTCTCCCGTGATTGTGGCCGACTGTACGTGGCGCTGAACACTCGCGGCGTATTTGAGGCTGCGTCCATCTTTCTCCGTGCCCGTGACGCTGCGGCCAGCTGGTGTTCCCAGAGCTCTATGGAACAGCGAGCTCGTGCTGCACGACCTCCGAGCTCAGAGCTATCCCGCTACCTTCCCGTCGGCTGCAACGAGGTCATATCGAAGCACCTGGGAAGGTACCCACAGCTCACAGCTACAAGAGGCGCCTATATAAGTTAGTGTACAACACAGTTCACTAGTCGACAGAATAAACGAAAACAAAATCGTAGTTCTTTTCCTATCTCGTAGTGAGCTGAACCACTACTTCAAAAATAAATCTCTACTGGGCCATATAGCTGCAGTTGTCAACCGAGTTAGAAAACTGCTTCGGAAGCAAAGGGAACTTCACAGCAAACATAAACATAGCCAAAGCCTTGTAGACAAACAAAAATTACACGAAGCGAAATGTAGTGTGAGGAGGGCTATGCGAGAGGCGTTCAACGAATTCGAAAGTAAAGTTCTATGTACTGAGTTGGCAGAAAATCCTAAGAAATTTTGGTATTATGTCAAAGCGTTGGATGGATCAAAACAAAATTTCCAGACACTCTGTGACAAAAATGGTACTGAAGCAGAGGATGACAGACTAAAGGCCGAAATACTAAATGTATTTTTCCGAAGTTGTTTCACAGAGGAAGACTGCACTGTAGTTCCTTCTCCAGATTATCGCACAGATGACAAAATGGTAGATATCGAAATAGATAACAAAGTGATAGAAAAACAATTAAAATCGCGCAAAAGAGGAAAGGCCGCTGGACCTGATGGGATACACAGAGTACGCGAAGGAACTGGCCCCCCTTCTTGCAGCGGTGTACCGTAGGTCTCTAGAAGAGCGTAGCGTTCCAAAGGATTGGAAAAGGGCACAGGTCATCCCCGTTTTCAAGAAGGGACGTCGAACAGATGTGCAGAACTATAGACCTATATCTCTAACGTCTATCAGTTGTGGAATTTTGGAACACGTATTATGTTCGAGTATAACGACTTTTCTGGAGACTAGAAATCTACTCTGTAGGAATCAGCATTGGTTTCGAAAAAGACGGTCATGTGAAACCCAGCTCGCGCTATTCGTCCACGAGACTCAGAGGGCCATAGATCCGGGTTCCCAGGTAGATGGCGTGTTTCTTGACTTCTGCAAGGCGTTTAATACAGTTCCCCACAGTCGTTTAATGAACAAAGTAAGAGCATATGGACTATCAGACCAATTATGTGATTGGATTGAAAAGTTCCTAGATAACAGATCGCAGCATGTCATTCTCAATGGAGAGAAGTCGTCCGAAGTAAGAGTGATTTCAGGTGTGCCGCAGGGGAGTGTCGTAGGACCGTTGATATTCACAATATATATAAATGACCTTGTGGATAACATCAAAGTTCACTGAAGCTTTTTGCGGATGATTAACAATGGAACATTGTGTTGAAATGGAGGAGGATCTGCAACGAATTGACGCATGGTGCAGGGAATGGAAATTGAATCTCAATGTAGACAAGTGTAATGTGCTGCGAGTACACAGAAAGAAAGATCCTTTATCATTTAGCTACATTATAGCAGGTCAGCAACTGGAAGTAGTTCATTCCATAAATTATCTGGGAGTACGCATTAGGAGTGATTTAAAATGGAATGATCATATAAAATTAATCGTCGGTAAAGCATATGCCAGACCGAGATTCATTGGAAGAATCCTAAGGAAATGCAATCCGAAAACAAAGCAAGTAGTTTACAGTACACTTGTTAGCCCAATGCTTGGATGCTGCTCACCAGTGCGGGATCCTACCAGATAGGATTGATAGAAGAGATAGAGAAGATCCAATGCAGAGCAGCGCGCTTCGTTACAGGATCATTTAGTAATCGCGAAAGCGTTACGAAGATGATAGATAAACTGCAGTGGAAGACTCTGCAGGAGAGACGCTCAGTAGCTCGGTACAGGCTTTTGTTGAAGTTTCGAGAATATACCTTCACCGAGGAGTCAAGTAGTATATTGCTCCCTCCTGCGTATATCTCGCGAAGAGACCATGAGGATAAAATCAGAGAGATTAGAGCCCACATAGAGGCATACCGACAATCTTTCTTTCGACGAAAAATGCGAGACTGGAATAGAAGGGAGAACCGATAGAGGTACTCAAGGTACCCTCCGCCACACACCGTCTGGTGGCTTGCGGAGTATGGATGTAGATGTAGAGTTGTCTACTTCTATCTATGTTGGGCAGTCAAGTGAAAACAGACTACACCCACCCCAACGGGACCATGGAAATGTTTCACTCAAAAGTAATCACCACACGCGTTAAGACATCCCACTGGGAGACGACAAAATAAATTCCTGCTTCGCAGAACGCGGTTGGCTTTGACAGATCCACAACCGCATTCACTCTTGCACTTTCTTGTCCGAATGAAACCGATGTCCGTGCATGTCTTTCTTCATGTCACCAAAGACTTGAAAATCGTACCGTTAAAGACCGGGGATGTACAGAGAATGTTGCAGTGTTTCCCAACCAAATAGCTAAAGTGTAGCCTTCGTCCGACTGGCAGTGTGTGAAAATATCCATAAGATAAGCCTAATGCATCTGAGATGACAGATCGTAAAACTGTTCCAGTAAGTTTTTAATTTTTTCTCACCTAAAAACAACATTCCGACATCCCAAAGGCAAACGGCAGAGCAAGCTGTGTATACAGCACACATCTTCCCCGCCAAAGAAATCCGAAGGTGCGCACACAAGTTCTGGTAAGGTCACGATGACCTTATTTTTCGACTGCAGGGGTCGTCTGTTCGAGCCCTCGAGCGTGGAACCAAGAGGAATGCTCAGCGCTATGAAGACGCTTTGCAGAAACGGCGACGTGTCATAAAGTCAAAACGACCAAGAATGCTGTCGAAAGGAATTATCCTGTTAACGCCGGCCCCCACACTACCAATCGGACGAAAGCTACGCTTCTGGATTTGATTGGTAAATGTTGAAACATTCTCCATAAAGCCCGGATCTTTCACTGTGTGATTTTCACATCTTTGGCTACCTGAGGAAAGACGTGCGTGGATGTCAGTTTCAGTGGAACGAGGAAGTGCCAAAGTGGGTGCGGTTGTGAATCCGTCCGCGGCCGACTGCGTTCTACGAAACAGGAACTTTTGAACGTAACTTTCAATGGTCCCGTTGTGGTGGGTGTTGGCTTTTCAATTGACTGCCCCTTATATAATACACTCGCTTGTTTTCAGATCTATGGTCAAGACATACGTACCTCTAACGCTGATAATCCGTCACTGAAATGCTGAAAGAGATGACTCAAAGAAAGAAAGTGTGTCTTTAACTATTAATTTACTATCAGAAACAGTCTTGATCACAATTTATTTATTACGGTGACCGGTTTCGACCACTACTCTAATCATCTTCAGACCAATGAGTAAGAACCACCTTCTGCTGGAGAATCAATACTCCAGAAGTGGTCGAAACCAGTCACCGTAATAAATAAATTGTGATCAAGACTGTTTTTGATAATAAATATTTGTAACACATGATCACTGTTCACTCCCATAATGTATTCAAAAGTACTCGTATCTTTAGCTGGCTGAGAAACATTTAGCCCCACTAGATGAAAACGGAAAGTCTTGATCAAACGCTACCAAAGTGATACTCCAGCATTTCCATACCTGTGTGATGTGTTGATTAGGTTTCATTCTTCAGTGAGCTTATTCTCAGTACAGCAAACAAGCAACTACTACGTATGAAGAATGGTGTGAGTACATGATTCCTACTGGGCGTCTATAACTTTACTGGAACTTTTTAGGTGGAGATGGCAACACATCATGCCCAATCAACGTGCAAGTGAAGCGTATCGTCACCTTTTGGGCTCTGAGAAAGATCGTATAATTTGTACGGGGCACACGGTTGTGTTATGTCGACAGGTCGCCCAGACATATGATTATAGTGCAGTATCTGAAGAACGATTGACGACGAGATGGGTACATAACAACAGCATGGCTAAAAGGGGAAGCACGGACTCGTTCAGGAGGAGTACACCACTAGACGGTCGTACAGTTGTTCCACTGACTGTGACGAATAGACGGATGACAGCAGCCGAAATCTGGGTAGATCTTACTGGTAGTGTGTCACTATGACCTGTCCATTACAGATTACCTAAAGTTGAGGTTTTGCGTTGTCATGCCTCACACCACACCATACCACAAACAGAGAGTTACATGGTGTGGAGCCAGAGTCAACAGGGACATTGAGTGGCATTATGTTGTGTTCAGAAATGAGTCTCACTTCTGTTTCTGGTGGTCGGATAGACGTCTGTGCGTTCGTAGACAATCTGATAGACTCCCTGTTCCTCTCTCATAGGCAGCACACCGCGCCTAGTACACGTCCACCGCGTTGCTCTGGGGCTACAACACTAAATTACGACACCTGAACATGACATATAAGAGCCCGAAACCGGTCGTGATAATAAAAAAAACTTTACAACTGAAGCGGTATTTTCAACCTCTGATCTGAAAGAGGGTCACAGAAAGCTCTAGAACCGTAACACTCCAAGTCTCGGAGTCATGATGCCCGAAGGTATTGAGTATGCAACAGGACTTATCTGGTGATTGTTTAAGGGAGACTGAAAGTTCGCCAGAGTGTTTCTGCATACGAAAAGACATTTTTCAGCAGGATAATGCATGACACGACACTTCAGTTCATACCAAAAATGCCTTGAGGGGTGCACGGATCCTTGACTGGCCCGCACAGTTGAATTACTTGTCACCCATAGAGCATACCTGCTACGATTTGGGAAGTCGCTTACATTCTCACAAGCCATCAGTCAGCAATGTTCGTGAATTGTAGGGTATCATTTCCAGGTCCTGCCTGTAGGCTACCTTTGGTCGCCATTACGGACACCAGAGCCGGTTTTCCGGTTTACGGGGACGGGGCCATCGCTAATGTCAAATGGTACTACGTGCGATCATATTCATGATGAGTCACCATGACTTGGGTATAGTGCGCTGAAGACAGCTACGCACTGGCTGAAATCGATCTAGACTAACCAGATTAAAAACTTACGACCGATGCTGCCCTTCCAACCTATCTTGGATCTCATTAACACGGTCTTGAAGCACGCCGTTCCTAAATGGCTCTAAGCACTATGGGACTTAACATCTATGGTCATCAGTCCCCTAGAACTTAGAACTACTTAAATCTAACTAACCTAAGGACATCACACAACACCCAGTCATCACGAGGCAGAGAAAATCCCTGACCCCGCCGGGAATCGAACCCGGGAACCCGGGCGTGGGAAGCGAGAACGCTACCGCACGACCACAAGCTGCGGACACGCCGTTCCTGACGGAAACTAATCTGAAGAATTTCGTTGTTAGTCATCAGAGGATGGAAACATGAAGAAAACATAGAAATTTATGGATCTCTCGATGTCCAACAACTCTTTCACACGCACTCGTCCATGCAGCTTGTTTCTTAGAACAATTCTTACAATCAGTGTCGCGAATATCACATAAAAGTTTGTGCTCTTTGACTTCCATCATAAGATACTAAAATGTAGACTTTCACGGCCGGAAACATCTTGTCCATTATAATTATCCGGGCTGTTACGCCGTGGTCGGTTGATGAATTCTGTGTCGATTCGCAACGTTTGGTCTCCGACTGCGGGAGACATCTTCAAGGGGGTCCGTAGCTCGATGGAAGGTCCAACACACCCACTGGCTCGCTACTGACTGTAACAGTAATCTGAAAATGTTTGCTGGTGAATTCAACCATTATTTCCTCCAATGTAACCAAACAGACGCTTAAGTTGATCAAATATTAGTTCGCAACACTTTCAGCACTAATGCTGGAGAAGTAGCAGAAGAAACCCAGGACGAGCTCATGGCATTCCAGAGTGATAGAAACTGTAACGGCGCATTTTAATCTGGTACTCTTGAGCAGTTTTGATGTAAAAAAGTAATTTCATACATTCAAATTCAAGAAATAGCTTTGCGCTATCTTATGCTTTTCTCCACCTTTCAGTTTTGCGAACAATGATTTTCTGCTTTGCTAGTAAAAAACAAGTCCAGGAATCGATTGAAAGTAAGCGATGATATGTTTGTAGCTTTGTGCAGTAATATTAGCCCCAGAATTAATAACCTGTACAGAAGATGCGAGCTCAAAGATCACACTAATGTGAACCGAATTTAATTTTCTTCTGAAAATATTGTGTTTCTATTATAATAGTACACACAACATCAAGAAATCCATTAGTGTCTGTTCTGGTATCCAGCGACTAGTGGTCTGCGTCTGTTTACCTAGTTGGTGCGGCAGTGAAATATGGCTTGATCTCAACAATCAAGTCTGCAATTACCGTGATCTTGTTGAAGGTCACCACAACCAACTTCAACTTGAAGTAATCATGATGGAACAAATGGAGAGAAATCCGCTACCCCAGGCCCCAGTCAACGGACTGGACTTTCCTGGTCATCGGATTCTGGGGGACCAGGAACATCATGAGGAGAAGAGTCGGAGCTTCTCAAAACCTCTTCGCAAGCACTACCTTGGCACTCTCAATGCAAACGCTCTGTTCAAACTTGGAAAACTAAAACAACTGACAGACATGCTAGATAAATTTCACATCAAAATTCTTGCCATCCAAGAGACGCGCTTCGTAGATGAAAACCATTTCGACACAGAACATTACAGGATTTACAAAGGTAAACCTGCTGTCAGAAGAGGAACACCATTATTGTTTGGTACAGGGTTTGCAGTACACAAATCAGTCATGGATAACATCATAGACTTCAATTCAATATCAGAACGTATCTCGACACTGTCCTTCAAATCAGGTAATAAAGCATACACAATTATCAACGCACATGCACCTACAAATGACCATAACAGAAAGAAGCCACAAGAAATTGAAGAGTTCTGGGAAGACATGGAGGAAGTAACTAACAACGTACCAGAAAGACATGTGAAAATTGTAATGGGTGATTTCAATGCGCAGCTTGGTAAGGAGAGAAAATTCAGAGAAATAACAGGCCCATACTCAGCACACATTCGCACGAACAGAAATGGGGAACACCTCATAAAATATTGTCAAAACTTTAACCTCAAAATCATGTCAACACAATTTCAAAAACCAAGACGAAAACTTACAACATGGAAAGCACCCAACACAGTGTGGGGAGAATTTCAGATTGATCATGTGGCCATATCCAAGAAAAATTCGCGGGAAATTCTAAATGTCAGAACACGTAAAGGAGTCTTCGAGTCTGATCATTATTTGCTACAAGTTAAGATTAGGCCAATCCCAAGACTGAAACAGTCAGCGCAAAACAAAATAGTCAAACCTGATCCGGAATACTTGAAGATAAACAGGGATAAAATCGTTGAAGAAATTAATAGGCACTCAATAGACACATGGACAGATCTGGCGAAGGCAGTTCAGAAGACTATGTGCTGGGGACAACCACCTAGAAAACGCAAACATAGGTGGTGGAACGCAAAGTGTGATGAAGCCATTGAGAGAAGAAAGCAAGCATGGGACAAGTTCAGTAGCTACAGAAATTCAGAAACATGGAAAGAATTTCACGAAGTTCAGAAACTAGCATCAAAGGAAATCAGAAGGGAAAAACGAGCATATGACAATAACAGACTAAAAGAAATTGAGGAAGATTTCAAAAGAAATAACACAAGAAATTTTTACAGAACTTTCAAAGAAAATATTTAGGGCTATCAACCCCCTAGCCTCTGCTTCCGAAGAACAGATGGATCCCTGGAAACAAACACAAAAGAAAACTGTAAAATTCTCAAACATTACTTTGATAAACTTCTTAATTGCAAAAAACCTACAGGAAAATTAACATTCCAAAAGACTACATCTAATGCCGATTCTGATCCACCCACAATAGAAGAGATAGAGGAAATCATAAAACAAATGAAAAATAACAGAGCTGCCGGAGAAGATGGTATTATCGCCGAGATCTGGAAACTCCAAGATGAAAACATCACCAAAAAAATCCATAAGATTATCTCCGAAATTTGGATCACAGAGAAAGTGCCAGAGGAATGGAAATGTGCATTGATCCATCCGTTACATAAAAAGGGTGATAAGTCAGATCCAAACAATTACAGAGGCATTTTGCTAGTACCAGTTACGTACAAAATTTTCTCTAAGGTGCTACTAAACAGACTAGAACCACAAGCAGATCTGCAAATTGGGGAATACCAGGCAGGCTTCAGAAAAGGGAGATCATGCATCGAACAGATCTGGAACTTGAGAACACTTTTGAAAGTCAGACAGGCAAGAAACACTGTAGTTACCTTTGTGGACTTTAAAAAAGCATATGATTCCATAGACAGACAGACACTCTTTGACGTACTGGAAGAATATGGTATCGACAGAAAAACCAGGGCACTTATACAACAGACGCTTACACACACTACCTCCAAGATTAAGTTCATGGGAGAAATTTCGGAACCCTTCCACATACACACAGGTGTCCGACAAGGAGACGGGCTCTCACCAATCCTGTTCAACATGGTGTTAGACAAAATTATCAAGCAGTGGGTGGAACAAGTTAAAGGAATACAGCTGGGAAGAACACGTGAAACCAAAACAATCATAAAATGTCTGGCATTTGCAGATGATATAGCCATACTCAGCAATAATACACAGGAGGCAAAGGAAGCACTGGAATGCTTGCATGAAATAGCTGCCAAAACAGGTCTGCAGGTATCTTACGAGAAGACACAATATATGGAACGACAGACCAACAATGTACACACCATGCATACGGTATATGGATCCGTAGAAAGAGTCGGAAAATTTAAGTATTTAGGGGAGTACATACAAATGGGAGGATCAAACAAGGCGGCTAACATGGAACGAACGAAGAAACTCCAGAAGGCATACAAACTCACATGGTCACATTATAATAAGAAAAGCATATCGAGGCAGGCCAAACTTAGGCACTACAAAACAGTTGTATTACCAGAAGCATTGTACGCGTCAGAAACAACCACAATTGGAGCATCAGGCATCATAGACACAGAAAAAATAGAACGCAAAATTCTCAGAAAAATATTTGGACCAATTCACAGAGATGGCATATGGATGAAGCGACCTACCAAAGAGCTGTACCAGCACACTGACGGACTAACAGACGCGATCAGAAAACGCAGATTAACCTTCTATGGGCACATACAGAGAATGGACAACAACCGACTTACAAAGAAAATTTTTGATGTAGTAAACAGCTCAAGCAAGAAAACAAATTGGTATCATGAAATAGACGAAGACTTAAGGCAGATAAGGATCAACAGGCAAATGATAGGAGACAGGAAATACTTCAGAAACAAAGTTAGGAGTGCAAAATTTATTGTAAAGGAGAGAAAGAAGAAAGGAACATTATGGACAGAGCAAAGGAAACAGGAGCACAGCCAAAGGATGAAGAGATTTTGGGAAGAGAAGAGGAAGAAAGGAAAGAAGTGAAAATTGTGTCATCATGTGATTTTCGAGTTCAAACACTGTCCATAAGGGCAACAATGAAATGAATGAATGAATGAATAGTACTGTTAACGTATTCTACGTCTCAGTTTGAAGAATAAGTTAAAATTTTTGATGGCAGTTCCTTTTAGATTGACACAGCTTATTTTTCTTGATCTTTGTGGTCCCTGCTAGCAACACAGTAATCAAAGCGGTCCTTGATCAAGAAAACGGTTAGGAATCACTGGTGTAGAGCGACTCCTAACAACGTGCTGGCCACAACACCGGTTATTTAACGTGTGTGTGGAAGCTACCACAAATGTGTTTCGACAGAAGATGATGGGCCCAGGCCCACATTTGTGCGTTACTACCTTAAGGTCGCACCTGTCTTTCGAGTATGTGCGTTAATTTCAGCACCATGCAGCCACAACGAGGAGTCCATGTTTCTTTCGTTATTTATCACACTAAAATTGCGTCAAAAACGCCCGTGTAGCCTTAGCTAAAGAGTGCCTGGATAAAATGTCTGACACACAGGAAATAAACAAGGAAATATTAAGTGTAATCCACAAATATTTGCTGGCGAATTCAATCATTACTTCCGCTGATATAACCAAATAGGAGTTAAAGACGACAGACAAGAAGGAACGGCTACAGCGGACACAGTGTGTGTTCCAGGAATCACAAGAAATTTCTCAAAAAGACATTCGGAGGCTGTTTGCTTCCACGCCACATCGAGGTCAGAAAGTAGTTCGTAGATGCCGGCGCCCTGGTTGGTTGCTGTGTCCCTTGACTCCCGGAAGGCATTCAGTGAAGTTTCGTGCTGTCATCTAATGAACAGAATACAGTCGTACGGAATATCAGCCCAGCTGTATGATTGGTATGAAGAGTTTCTAGCAAATACAATACAGCATGTCATTCTCAACGAAGAGAAAATTTCAGACGAAAAAGTAACTTCGGGCTTACCCCCAAGGGGCTGTTATAGAAGCATTACTTTTCGCAATACATATACAGGGTGTTTCAAAAATGACCGGTATATTTGAAACGGCAATAAGAACTAAACGAGCAGCGATAGAAATACACCGTTTGTTGCAATATGCTTGGGACAACAGTACATTTTCAGGCGGACAATCTTTCGAAATTACAGTAGTTACAATTTTCAACAACAGATGGCGCTGCAAGTGATGTGAAAGATATAGAAGACAACGCAGTCTGTGGGTGCGCCATTCTGTACGTCGTCTTTCTGCTGTGAGCGTGTGCTGTTCACAACGTGCAAGTGTGCTGTAGACAACATGGTTTATTCCTTAGAACAGAGGATTTTTCTGGTGTTGGAATTCCACCGCCTAGAACACAGTGTTGTTGCAACAAGACGAAGTTTTCAACGGAGGTTTAATGTAACCAAAGGACCGAAAAGCGATACAATAAAGGATCTGTTTGAAAAATTTCAACGGACTGGGAACGTGACGGATGAACGTGCTGGAAAGGTAGGGTGACCGCGTACAGCAACCACAGAGGGCAACGCGCAGCTAGTGCAGCAGGTGATCCAACAGCGGCCTCGGGTTTCCGTTCGCCGTGTTGCAGCTCCGGTCCAAATGACGCCAACGTCCACGTATTGTCTCATGCGCCAGAGTTTACACCTCTATCCATACAAAATTCAAACGCGGCAACCCCTCAGCACCGCTACCATTGCTGCACGAGAGATATTCGCTAACGATATAGTGCACAGGATTGATGACGGCGATATGCATGTGGGCAGCATTTGGTTTACTGACGAAGCTTATTTTTACCTGGACGGCTTCGTCAATAAACAGAACTGGCGCATATGGGGAACCGAAAAGCCCCATGTTGCAGTCCCATCGTCCCTGCATCCTCAAAAAGTACTGGTCTGGGCCGCCATTTCTTCCAAAGGAATCATTGGCCCATTTTTCAGATCCGAAACGATTACTGCATCACGCTATCTGGATATTCTTCGTGAATTTGTGGCGGTACAAACTGCCTTAGACGACACTGCGAACACCTCGTGGTTTATGCAATATGGTGCCCGACCACATCGCACGGCCGACGTCTTTAATTTCCTGAATGAATATTTCAATGATCGTGTGATTGCTTTGGGCTATCCGAAACATACAGGAGGCGGCGTGGATTGGCCTCCCTATTCGCCAGACATGAACCCCTGTGACTTCTTTCTGTGGGGACACTTGAAAGACCAGGTGTACCGCCAGAATCCAGAAACAATTGAACAGCTGAAGCAGTACATCTCATCTGCATGTGAAGCCATTCCGCCAGACACGTTGTCAACGGTTTCGGGTAATTTCATTCAGAGACTACGCCATATTATTGCTACGCATGGTGGATGTGTGGAAAATATCGTACTATAGAGTTTCCCCGACCGCAGCGCCATCTGTTGTTGAAAATTGTAACTACTGTAATTTCGAAAGTTTGTCTGCCTGAAAATGTACTGTTGTCCCAAGCATATTGCAACAAACGGTGTATTTCTATCGCTGCTCGTTTAGTTTTTATTGCCGTTTCAAATATACCGGTCATTTTTGAAACACCCTGTAAATGACATAGTAGACACATCGGGAGTGCATGTACTTTTCAGGGATGACGCTGCTGTATACAGAAAAGTAGCAACACCAGAATATTGTAGCAATTGGCTCTCAACGTAAACAGATGTAACGTCCTGTACATAAATACGCCGAAAGATCCACTATTGTATGATTACAAGAATGCAGAGCACTCACTGGAAGTGGTCACCTATAAAATATCTAGGAGTACGTGTACGAAGGAACTGAAAGTGAAACGACCACATAAAACCATTCGCACGTAGCAGATTCCACCCTGAGATTCACTGGATGAATCCTCAGGACATGTATAAAGGAAGTAGCTTATAAAACTCTGCTTCGACCAGTACTTGAATAGTTTGCGACAGCCTGGGATCCGTAGCAGATAATATTGACAGAGGAAGTAGAGAACATCCAGATAAGAGTAACGTCTTTCGTTACACCAGCCGGCCGCGGTGGTCTAGCGGTTCTAGGCGCTCAGTCCGGAACCGCGGGACTGCTACGGTCGCAGGTTCGAATCCTGCCTCGGGCATGGATGTGTGTGATGTCCTTAAGTTAGTTAGGTTTAAGTAGTTCTAAGTTCTAGGGGACTGATGACCTCAGATGTTAAGTCCCATAGTGCTCAGCGCCATTTGAACCATTTTTTACACCATCATTGATTAAGCGCGACAGCGTCTCGACGATGCCGACCCAAATGCAGTTGCAACCGCTGAGAAAGAGCTGTTCAGCATCACGACCTGCTTCACTGCCAAAGTTCCGAGCGCGAACGTTCCCAGGAGAGTCAACCAATAATGTTGCTTCCTCCTACTAGATTTCACGACGTTATAGGCTACGTATTTTTTCTCCTCTCTCTTCTGGCAATCTCCTAGCAGGTAAATAAACCATAAGCGCTGACCTCTATTCGTTTCAGCTGGCTTGGAATTCTCAGGATTACAGTATACCAAGAAAAAATTTAGTCATTCAATATGAGCCCAGGCCGGCTTCTACCAGTTTTTCCGTTCTTCTGTAAACAATTCATTTCAGTATTTTGCAACCATGACTTATCAGACCTATAGCTTGGTAATATTCATAGCTGTTAACACCTTCTTTCTTTGAAATTGGAATTATACATCCTTCCTGAATTCTCTAGGGTATTTCACCACCGTCTCATATATCTTGCAAACCTTCGATATCGACAGATTATGTAATCGGCAGTCAGTCAGCCAGTGGGACGACATGGCTGGCCCTCCGAAGGGTATCAACAGTTCTGAGTAAATTTCGTCCACTCCAGGGGCCTTGTTTCAGCTTAGGTTTCCAGTGATCTGGAAAAGTCCTGTTGCTCTGGCGTATCTCCTCTCTCATCTTTATATACTTCCTTTTCCCTTTCTATAACACTGCCTGCAAGTTCATTTCCTTTATACAGGGTGAGTCACCTAACATTACCGCTGGATATATTTCGTAAACCACATCAAATACTGACGAATCGATTCCACAGATCGAACGTGAGGAGAGGGGCTAGTGTAATTGGTTACTACAAACCATAAAAAAATGCTCGGAAGCATGTTTTTTAACACAAACCTACGTTTTTTTAAATGGAACCCCGTTAGTTTTGTTAGCACATCTGAACATATAAACAAATACGTCATCAGTGCCGTTTGTTGCATTGTGCCGGCCGCGGTGGTCTCGTGGTTCTAGGCGCGCAGTGCGACTGCTACGGTCCCAGGTTCGAATCCTGCCTCGGGCATGGATGTGTGCGATGTCCTTAGGTTAGTTAGGTTTAAGTAGTTCTAAGTTCTAGGGGACTAATGACCACAGCAGTTGAGTCCCATAGCGCTCAGAGCCATTTGAACCATTTTTTGTTGCATTGTAAAATGTTAATTACATCCGGAGATATTGTAACCTGAAGTTGACGCTAGAGTACCACTCCTCCGCTGTTCGATCGTGTGTATCGGACAGCACCGAATTACGTAGGGATCAAAGGGAACGGTGATGGTCCTTAGGTACAGAAGACACTGGAACAGCTCATTACGTCCACATCCTAACACCTTTTTATTGGTCTTTTTCACTGACGCACATGTACATTACCATGAGGGGTGAAGTACACGTACACGGGTGGTTTCCGTTTTCAATTACGGTGTGGAATAGAGTGTGTCCCGACATGTCAGGCCAATAGATGTTCAATGTGTTGGCCATCATTTGCTGCACACAATTGCAATCTCTGGTGTAATGAATGTCGTACACGCCGCAGTACATCTGGTGTAATGTCGCCGCAGGCTGCCACAATACGTTGTTTCATATCCTCTGGGGTTGTAGGCACATGACGGTACACATTCTCCTTTAACGTACCCCACAGAAAGAAGTCCAGAGGTGTAAGATCAGGAGAACGGGCTGGCCAATATATGCGTCCTCCACGTCCTATGAAACGCCCGTCGAACATCCTGTCAAGGGTCAGCCTTGTGTTAATTGCGGAATGTGCAGGTGCACCATCATGCTGATACCACATACGTCGACGCGTTTCCAGTGGGACATTTTCGAGCAACGTTGGCAGATCATTCTGTAGAAACGCGATGTATGTTGCAGCTGTTTGGGCCCCTGCAATGAAGTGAGGACAATGTTTCAAGCGTCAACTTTAGGTTACAATATCTCCGGATGTAATTAACATTTTACAGTGCAACAAACGGCACTGATTACGCATTTGTTTATATGCTCAGATGTGCTAACAAAACTAACGTGGTTCCATTTAAAAAAACGTAGGTTTGTGTTAAAAAACATACTTCCGTGCATTTTTTTATGGTTTGTATTAACCAATTACACTAGCCTCTCTCCTCACGTTCGGTCTGTGGAATCGATTCGTCAGTATTTGATGTGGTTTACGAAATATATCCAGCGGTAACGTTAGGTGAATCACCCTGTATAGTCCCTTTACTTTATCTTACATAAAAATAAAACAACAGTAATATTTTAGGCACTGAAAAGACTTAACTGTTAATTTTCAGCACTCACAACTTTTTAAAATAAATTTATATGAATAGTTCATTACATTTGGGAAATCCCATTAAAATTATTGTTGTTTTTTTAAATTTTCAAATAAGCGAAATAAAGAGTTAATTCGGAATTGTCACCAGATGCTTGGTATAAGTTAAAATATGTCGTCAATAAAAACAATGTCGGTCGAGGCTAAAACAAGAACTGAAACGAAGAGAAAAAGATGGGAACGAGTGCTGGTTCAGAGTTCAGATCTCGGAGCAAAAAACTGGGAGAAATCCGTGTTGGTCCATTGACCAGATGGTGCAGACTTTCTACGTCGTTAATATTCCATTTGCGGTGCTCGCTCGGCCGGAGCGCCGGCTGAAGTCCCGCGTAATGAGTGACCTCTGCTCTCCCCTCTGTTGCCACTGCTGAAAGCTGCGAGCCGGCCGTAAAAGCCCGCGGCGGTCGCGCCGGCAAACTGCCACTCGGCTCCCGTGTGTGCAGCAAATGGCCGCGATGAAAGAAACGGGACACACGAGCTGAACGGAGGCACATTTTTCTTCTGGAGCGGCCATTAGCTGAGGGCACTCCGCTTTCCGTGACCCCAGCAGACGCAAGAAGCTCAGGGGGGCAGCCAACTTGGCTATACGTGCAGCGCATCTGAAGAAAGGCGAAACTGCGGCCATATACCCTGATACGTGTAGCGAAGAACTCGAAAATTCCGCACTGCCACCTTCGGCAAAGTACTAGGGCGAAGGTAGGGCTTCTTACTGTCAGTGCCTTTGCCAAATTAACCTTCAGTATCGATTCAGAAAATCCGGATTTGACCGCCAAGTTTCATCTCCCACATTCGATTTTCACTCTATCTAAACTTTCTGATGCGTTTGCATTTCTTTTCAAGATTTTGGTTCATATAACGAAGTGGTTCTGTGTAAACGGAAGGAAAGGAAAATTATATGGCACTGACCAGCACATTCTATCTTTTTCCGGTAGGTTCTGCAGCTTATGGAGTACTTTCCACATGGCGTCGATGTGTACTGCTAGGTGAGGTCGTTAGAAACATGTAACAAAATGAAGAGATGTTTACAAATTATCACCACACTTTCACAAGCTGCGACATTGTCGCGAATAAAACAGTGACCCATATATACAATAAGTTTCCTTTGATTTACGTCTATGGTCACAAACTTTTTGTTACCAGATTAACGGTTTCGGTCTATAATGACCATCATCAGATCTGCAGCAAAAAATGGGAGAAAACATAATAACACTAGCTTAAAAACAATAAATAGACCACAATGAAAAGACATCTGACCTATATATGCATTTGTGCACTTTAAGTATGAAGAGGCATACCTGTTTCATAAAAACAAAGTCCTAACGTACTGCAGCCATAGTGGCATCGTCAAAAGTTAAATGCAAAATCAGCACCAGCATCATCAAATATATATAAATAACATCGTACGCACGAGTCATGTTATCAGTAGCGCTGCCGGCCGGTGTGGCCGAGCGGTTCTAGGCGCTTCAGCCTGGAACCGCGCGACCGCTACGGTCGCAGGTTCGAATCCTGCCTCGGGCATGGATGTGTGTGATGTCCTTAGGTTAGTTAGGTTTAAGTAGTTCTAAGTTCTAGGGGACTGATGACCTCAGATGTTAAGACCCATCTTGCTCAGAGCCATTTGAACCAGTCAGTAGCACTACTGTTGAAAACAAGCTGTCGTACGGTAGCCACAAGATGTTGGTGTTGTAAGTTCACAAGATGTCGCTAATGTAAGCATACAATTGTTTTCAATGATTAATTAAACAGCGTAAAACTTTGTACCCAATGCCTACTTTGCTTTGTTTGACAATTTTTTACTTTTATCACTGATTTTTTTTCCCTTTATTGTTAATTTCACACCTGATATAGGTAGGCCAGCAGCGGCACATTACGCCGCTCTTCGGCCACAGATAAAACTAATGAGACAAAAGAAGACAATCGTAGATCAGACAGGGTGGATATACAAACGTAGACATACAAAATGAAAACACAAGGAGCCGTTCACGGGCGCAGAGTCCAAAATAAAGATGTTCAGACATGTGGACACGCACAGAGATGACAGATGGTACACGCGAACGTTCGAGCACAAACGAGTAACACTGGAACACTTGAACACCTACACGACGACACACACAAACACTAGGCGATGACCTCCGGCGCGCGAAATTTCACTATACATGTGTGAGTCCGGGGACCTGCCAAAAAGGGGAAAAAAGGGGGGGAGGAGGGAGAGGGGAGTGTGTAGATGCCAGTGGCAGAGGAGATGGGAGGGGGAGGAAGGAAGGTAGGGAGGTAGGGGAAGCCTGGCGGAGGAAGGAAGGAAGGAGGAAGAGAAGGGAGAGAGGGTGCCCTAGGCAGAAAAACACAGGGTGCAGTAGAGGAGGATCAAAGTTGGTAGGAGGGGTAGATGGAGGGGATGAGGGCATCATCAGGGAGAGGGAGTTGGCGGAAGCCACCTTCGGAGAGGGTGTGGAGAGTGGAGAGATGGAGAGCAGGTGGGATGCGGGAATGCAGGCGCGGCAGCGGATGGGGATGGAGAGACAAGCGGGGGATCGAGTCTGCGGGAGGTACTGTAGAGGATCTGTGCCCGTTCAAGGAAAAGAAGGAGGTGCGGGAACGGAATAACGTCATAGAGGATCCGCGTGGGGGGAGGGGAGACAGATGCGATAGACGAGGCTTCATCATTTTTTTTTTTTTTCTTCTTTACTGTATTTCAATTCTCCATCGGGGCGGGCTGGCAGCAGCATATGCGCTGGTCTTGACGCACATGAGAAACAGCACTAAACACAACCCTGATGTGGCACACTGATGATGATCAATACAGAGGATCTGCCAGGTTCTAGGAGATGAGGGAGACCTGAAGAAGGGAGGGAGGGGAAGAGATGGGGGAGGGGAGCGGGGGGCGCGCGGAAGAGGGCCAGGTAGGGAGGGATGTGGGAAGGAGAGAGGCCAGTATGGGGTGCAGGGTCTCAGGGGAGGGGGGGACGGAGGAATATCCGCTCTGGGAGAAGGAGGAAAGAGGAGAAGGGGGCCCTGGGGAGGGGGGGGGGAACTAGGCCAGGTTATAGTTGGAAGGAAGGGTAGATGTCACAGCGAAGTTCGTCATCCGGGAGGGGGAGGTGTTGGAAATTGCCCTCATGAAGGAGATGGAGGGTGTGGAGGTGGAGAGAGGGAGGGATACAGCGATAGAGGCGCGGCAACGGGCGGGGGGTGGAGAGGAAGGAGGAAACCAGAGGGTGGGGGGGATCAACCCTGCGAACAATGTAAAAGATGCGGAGATGTTGGAGGAACAGGAGGAGGTGGGGGAAGGGGATCAGTTCATACAGGAGTCGTGTGATGGAAGGAAGGCGGATACGGAAGGCAAGGCGGAGCGCATGGCGTTCAAGGATTTGGAGGGCCTTGTAAAAGTGGGTGGGAGCGGAGATCCAGGTGACGCTGGCATAACAGAGGATAGGACAGATGAGGGATTTGTAGCTGTGGAGGATGGTAGAAGGATGCAATCCCCATGTCCGGCCGGACAGGAGTTTCAGCAGGCGGAGGCGGGAATGGGCTTTCTGCTGGATGGTCAGGAGATGAGGGGTCCAGGTGAGGTGTCAGTCAAGGGTGAGGCCAAGGTATTTCAGGGTGGGGGTGAGTTGGATAGGACAACCATAAAGGGTGAGGTAGAAATCATGGAGGCGAAAGGAGCGAGTGGTGCGGCCTATGATTATTGCCTGGGTTTTGGAGGGGTTGAGACGGAGGAACC
The DNA here is from genome assembly GCF_021461385.2 of Schistocerca piceifrons. Taxonomy (NCBI): domain Eukaryota; kingdom Metazoa; phylum Arthropoda; class Insecta; order Orthoptera; family Acrididae; genus Schistocerca; species Schistocerca piceifrons. The sequence continues at coordinate 674,796,451 of NC_060142.1, read as the reverse complement.
ACTGGTTACACCAAGTGGTGAACTGGTTAAGGTGGGTTTGGAGGGTACGTTGAGACCGTTGAAGGGTAGGATAGAGAGCCAGGAAGGCGGTGTCATCAGCATATTGGAGAAGGTGGACTGGTGGGGGTGGCTTGGGCATATCAGCTGTGTACAAGAGATAAAGGAGAGGGGAGAGGACAGAACCCTGGGGGACGCCAGCCGTGGGGTAAAAGATACAGGAGTTGGTGTTGTGGAGGGTGACATAGGAAGGACGGTGCGAGAGGAAGGAAGCGACCAGACAGACAAAATTGATAGGCAGGGCATAGGTTTGGAGTTTAAAGAGGAGACTGGGATGCCATATACGGTGATAGGCATTTTGGAGGTCAAGGGAAACAAAAATGGCGGAGCGACGGGAGTTGAGCTGGAGGGACAGAAGGTGAAAAGGTTGAGGAGTTGGTCGTTAGCAGAGAAGGAGGGTCGGAAGCCACACTGGGTAAGGGGGAGGAGGTGGTGTTGAGCAAGGTGCTGATGGATACGGTGGGAGAGGATGGATTCAAAGACCTTACTGAAGACGGAGGTGAGCCAGATGGGACGATAGGAAGAGGCGGCAGAAGGGGGTTTGTTGGGTTTGAGGAATAAGAGGATGCGGGAGGTCTTCCACAGGTCAGGGTAGAAGCCAGTAGAGAGGATGACATTATAGAGATGGGCGAGGACAGTTAGGAAGGAATAGGGGCTTTCTCGAAGGTGACGGTAGGTGACACAGTCGTGACCAGGGGCTGTGTTGCGTTTGGACTGGAGGAGAAGTTTAATGTCTTGTGCTGTGATGGGAGTGTTGATGTCGGAGGGGGCAACTGCCCCAAGTACTGGAGACTAGGAGCAAGTGGAGCGACCGAGGTATTGGCACGTTCCATAACGGTGGGGAAAAGAGAATAATCAAAGTGGGGATCATCGGGGATGGAGAAGACCTCGGAAAGGTGGGAAGCGAAGTGATTGGCCTTCCTGAGGTTGTCAGGAAGGGGGCGATCGTTATGGAGAAGGGGGTAGTGGGGAGCGGAAAGGGAACCAGTAAGACGATGGAAGGCGGACCAGTACTTGAAGGATTTGATAGGGAGGGTGGCGTTGAGTCGTGTGCAGGTCTGGCGTTTCGTTGCTGTAATAAGGTTCCGTACGTGTCGCTGTATTTGCCGGTGGCGTTGGAGTGTATCCCTGTCACCAGTGCGCAGGAAATGAGCGATAGAGGCGGCGGGATTCACGGAGGAGGAGGACAGCCTGTGGAGGGAGAGTGGGACGGTATGGGTGGATGGTTTTAGTAGGAACATGGGCCTCCACAGCGTTAGTAATTACCTTCTGAAGGAAGCACGAGGCGTGGACGATGTCGTCAGGACGGCGATATGTAAGAGGGTGGCTTTGGACCTGGGTGGAGATGGAGTCCTGGTAGGCATCCCAGTTGGCACGGCGATAGTCATGGACGACCTTGGGAGGGGGTGCAGGGTGCGGAGCCTGAGGGGGGCGGTTTGCAGATGTTATGGTGAGAAGGACAGGGAGGTAATCGCTACCTGTGGGGTCAAGGACGGCGACAGTGATACGCCCAAGGAGGTTGGCGGAGGCAATGACAACATCGGGGGTGGTGTTACTTTCGGGTCGGGTGTGCTGGGGAAGGGGAACAAGGTCACCTTGGATTGTGGAGAGGAACTGATGCCACCGCCGAAGGGCAGCAGGAGTGCGGCTATGGATGTTGAGGTCGGCGGCAATCACATAGTTGGAGAAGGTGTGGTCAATGTGTGAGATGAAGTCATAAGGAAGAGGAGCAGTGGAGCGGACATAGATGGTGGAACAGGTAATGGTGAGGGAGGGGAAGAAGACGCTAAGGATAAGGTGTTCAGTGGGGTCATTGAGGAGAGGTTGTGGCCGGACGGGGATGTGCTTAAGGTGGCCAATCGCGACTCCACCCTGCGCACGAGGACCAGGAGCATCAGTGCGGTGGAGGATATAGGGGGAGGTGCGGATAGAATGGTGGGGCTGGAGAAAGGTTTCGTTCAAGAGGAAGGTGTCGACCTGGTGGTGGGAGAGGGTGTGCATGAGGAGGTATTTGTTGGAGCGGAAGGAGCGAATGTTCTGGAAGAGGATGCGAGACTCGTGCCGCGCCATGACGGGAAGGAGGAGGGGAAGAGAGGGAAGGGAAGAGACTTAAACTAGGGTGTCGAGGCGGGTGAAGGTGAAGTGGGCTTGGTTGTGGGAGTAAGTGGCGAAGGTGTTCAGGTAGAAAACAGAGCGAGCAGCAAGGGATATGTGTTGGAAGGTGTGGGGTCGCTGAAAAGGGTGAAGGTTTTGGAGTACAACGGTAATGAACCGGATGATGTCCTCGGCCGTGGGGGGCTTTGTCACTGAACGCCTCTGTTATATATAGTGTGTTGATAGTTTCACCTAGTATTGAGTGCCTCACATATTTACTTCGTTTTCGTACGTTTTACGCATGACTCTAGAGTATTTTCTTGTTCCTTCACTGTTCATTTCGTATACTGCATTAACTAGATAATATTGGTCATGCACTGTTACGGAATTTTATCATTCTTTTCTTGCAATGGAATGTCGCAGGTTACGAGGGGCTCTCTGGCGGCCACGTTCCTCCAATCACTTCTCGCCCATGCGTACGTCTGGCCTTAACGCTAACAGAGGGCGCGGATTATGTGCAGCACTATGTTTTCTTTCATTGTGACTTCTTTAGCGATTTGTTTCATAGTTTTCTTATATTATTTTGTAGACTATCAAAGGTGTTTATTACTTATGCCATTACATAGATTATTGGCTCTGGAGAATATGTCAATTACTGTCTCTTAACTCTTCCTCTTCTTAACAATGTGACTTTTGTCGTGTTCTGTTTCATCTCTTTTTATTACTCTTATGCCTTTTATACGTTATAAGCTTATTACAGACTTCAACTATTCTGTCCCCCTTTATTCTACGTTGTTCAATTAACCATTGAAAACTAGTGTATGCCTACATTAGTGACATCTTGTGGCTACTGTACGGCAGCTTGTTTTGAACAGTAGCGCTACTGACAACATAACTCGTGCATATGACGTTATTTATATATATTTGATGATGCTGGTGCTGATTTTGCATTTAACTTTTGACGATGCCACTATGGCTGCAGTACATTAGCACTTTGTTTTTATAAAACAGGTATGCCTCTTCATACTTAAAGTGCACAAATGCATATATATGTCAGTTGTACTTTTCATTATGGAGTATGCCTCTTCATACTTAAAGTGCACAAATGCATATATATGTCAGTTGTACTTTTCATTATGATGTATTTATTGTTTTTAAGCTGTAGACAAACTGCTAGTGTAATAATGTTCTTTCCCATTTTTTGCTGCAGATCTGATGATGGTCATTATAGACCGAAACCGGTAATCTGTTAACAAAAAGTTTGTAACCACAGACGTAAATGAAAGGAAACTTATATCTGCACATTGTCCAAAGATGGGGACTTGATTCTAAATACAGAAACGTAAATATAGCATAAGGAGCATACATACAATAGACTTTCAATATCGACAGACTATGTGATCGACAGTCAGTCAGTGGGACAAGCCGCCATCTTGAAATATCTTAGGAATTTGTGTCAGTAGTGGAACGATCACGTAAATCTAGTCGTGGGAACGCAGATGCCAGACAGATATACTGGAGCATTCCTAAGGAAGAGTAAATCTACAAAAAAAAGAACACACTTTCAAAATTGTTCCTCCACCAATTCCTGAGTGTGGTTGGTCGGTTAGACACCGTTTCCCAGTGAATTAACTGTTACGAAATGAAATTCTTGGCTGGGAGGCCCCATGCGGGGCAGTTCGGCCGCCGTATCACAAGTTCTTTTTAGTTGACGCCACTGCGGCGACTTGTGAGTCAACGATGAAGATGAAATGATGATGAATGACACACAACACGCCGTCATCACGAGGCAGAGAAAATCCCCGACCCCGCCGGGAATCGAACCCGGGACCCCGTGCCCGGGAAGCGAGAACGCTACCGCGAGACCACGAGCTGCTAACAGTTAACTGTTACGATGACGACGGCCGAATCGTCGCCAATGTGGATGACTGGTGCCAATACTAAATAGAAACATACAAATCGCTTCTTTGCGTACACAGCAGGTTTGTCAGTGAAGTCGCTAAGGAGATGGCTGCACGGTCTGGGTCTATAACAACTAAAATAGTTAAAAGTCGTTGGTAAAAAGTAATATATTGTACTTAAGTGGTGGTACAGGAGTAGTCTTCATAGTCAGGAGGAATATAATTACAGAGAGCTATAGAGGCATCATATAGGCCATACTTTAACAAAGCGCTTTGTTAGAGGTTTCTTCCTGTCAGCTGAAGGCTATGCTACTTTCCTACTTGACGTCCCGAGCAAGAGAGGACGAACGCACGCTGGAGACTTGTTGCAAGCCGCGGAGCGACGCTAGTCTCGACTCGCGGGTCCAGCGATGCTAGTACGGACCGCGGTCGATAACTGCACCCCCTAACAAGTGTGCTATCGAACGTTGATACCACATTAAGGGGGGGTAGGACGTCAAACAGGCCGACTTGGAGCAGGAGTGGCACCACAGGACATTTTAATTTCCACTGTCTATACTTTTACAAATAAATTCATAAAACATTGTCAGCATGACCAGGAAGGATTCAGAATTCACACTCATAGCAGTGGAAGTTCGAAAACATAACGAAGTAATTTTTTTTCACATGTAAAATTTCATCATTTTTTTCACTTACTAATGGCAGCATTTGTTGCTATAGGTACACTTTTCTTCATAACTAAGAGAGATGGTTCGATGAATTTTGCACAGCATACAAACCATACTTAAAGGTGTATGAAACTCTATACTTTTCCAAATCTATTAAAAATTGAGGTAATTAACTACAAAATTTGTGTTTTTTCTAAACATGAAGTTTAAAATAGAACAGATCATTCGTTTTTTCATAAATTAAATAAATTGTAGAGTTTCATACACGTGTAAGTATGGTACGTATGCTGTGCAAAATTCATCGAAGAATCTCTGCAACTTATGAAGAAAAGTGTACCTATAGCAACAAACGCTGCCATTAGTAAGTGAAAAAAATGATGAAATTTCACAAGTAAAAAAAAAAAATTATTCTGTTATGTTTTCGAAATTCCACTGCAATGAGTGTGAATCCTGAATCCTTCCTGGTGATTCTGACAAAGTTTTATGAATTTATCTTTAAAAGTATAGACACTGGAAATTAAAATGTCCTGTGATGCCTCTCCTGCTCCAAGTCGGCCCGTTTGACGTCCTACCCCCCTTAACAAAACAGATAAAAGAGATTCTAAGGGGAGCCGCACTATTCTTCACGGGACTGTTTAATTAGCGTGGGAATGTCTCACAAGAGTTCAACGAACTGCAGTGAAAGGCGTTACAAAAGCAGCGTTTTCCGTTGTGAACAGTCTACTCACAGAGCTCCAAGAATCCATGATTGAAAGCGAGTCAAGAACACACTCTTTCTCCTGGATACATGACGCATAATAATATCGCCTTAAAATCACTCAAATGCGTACTAATACCATCTGCTAACGGAACAGGAAGGAGTAAAAATATACTGGTATATTAGGGTGGCTCTCACATGGCACCCGATTATTCATAATTTTGGGGGGGGGGGGGATTTCAAACTGCAAAAGTACGGATCAACCGATAACTACCAACTTCGCAAAATATTATTTCTTTGTGACAGATTGAAAGGCGGGTTAATTGCTTCAGTGTCCTTAAATGAATGTGTATCAATTTCACAGATCGCATTTGTTAGGGGGTGGTAACGGGCTGGTTGCGCCATGACAGAGCGGGCCGAACTGTACCTTCTCATGACCCTGCCCGGACAAATCCAGACGTCTTTCATTTTTGACGAAAGTTAGCAGCGGTAGCAAATACAATGCCCTGATCTTCTGTTCATTTACGGGAATCAGTATAGGCTATTTTCATTCAATAACTTGAAGCAAGCTGCTATCAAGTGAACAAACGTTAGTGGATTTCTTTTACAATGGGCGGGTGTGTAAACTAACTGTGCGCCAAAGCGTCACAATAGCAGCGATGACTTGTTGGATAAAACACGACATCCGACAAAGGAGTTGAGAAAGTGTGTTCCCAACTTTGCCCCAGAAATAGAGGTAACAACAACAACACATATAATTTAAAAAAAAAAGCAGATTAACTCCAGTCTTTCTTGGCGAAACAATTTTTTTCAGAATCAAAAACAAAAATGGCAATTGCATTTAACTATAAAGCGGAATCATTAGGCAGAATTAATAAAGTTGCTTAATTGTGAATCTATTAAATTACAGAAATTCTTAAGAATGGCGCTCTGCTGTTTATATCTAGTCAGTAAAGAATATTTATTGTTTCGCTAGATTTAACTTGAAGCAAGGGCTCTGACAAAGAATGTAACGCTAAAAAAACGTGGACTAAAATTATTTACAAAAAAAGAGGAACAGAAGTAGTACGTGCTTCAGGTTGCATTGCAGCATCGCCATAACTCTCCAGTGCAAAAAAAGTTCTTTATCAAATAATAAGACGATTTTCTCGTCATATTTACTTTTAAAAAATTATACATGGTAATATTATAGATTGTGTTACTAAAGTTAATATATCAGTATTAGTAATTAAGATGACAGTTGATCAGCTACTTCTGTACAATATTTTTAGATAAAAAATAAGTTAGTCTTTTATGCCATTTACGGTTGTTTTCCAAATGTATAAGACAAGGGATACCTCTTGCCGCTTTAATAGTGAACCTATACAACGTACAAGCGACATTTTTACTCGCGCGTAGATCCAAACATAGGAGCAGTTCGAAGGTAAAATCAAGTTTTAACAACAGAGCCACCCATGGGGGTACACGACGTACCATTCACAGGGTGAAGTGCGAAGTACAGACATACGTTTCCATCGTCCATTCAAAAAGTTGCGAGACTGATTTCTGTTCGTGGCATACATATAAGTAACGTAACTACAGTAGCACTTTAGACTAACGACTATAAACAACAGATGTTCAATTGTGCATTCGACCAGTCAGTTGTGAGCAGGTCGTGTTAAGTAGAGGGCGTGCCGCCGTAGTATGTCAATACGATATTACCGTACGTGTATATGTCCAAAGGAACTTTGCATCGTAATTCAGACTAATACAGCAATGCAGACAAGCGACTTTCAAGTACAATGTCTCCCCTGTACGGGGTTATACATAATGGATGTACGTGTACAGGCTGTAGACATATGGTTGACGACATACCGAAATTTGGGCCTGACCGGGAGTCGTGCTCGAATAGCCTAATTCTAAGGCTACCTCTCGCGATAAGCCTGAATTTCACGTTCGAGTCCCGGTGCGGCAGAAATTTTCGTTGCCATTCCATTATACAGCTGATGGTAGTCCATATTCCCAACAGTGAATACATTTCATATAGTACGTCTGTGATGTTGCGTCACAAATCGCAATGGAGCAACTTCTCTTAGTGTTCATGACATTCCCTAGAATGTATTGAAGAAAAGCATGGTGTTTGCAAAGTTTATCCCTCAGATATTTCACCCCGGAGCAAAAGCAACGACCCGTAGACGCCGGCCGCAACTAAACTGAAGTGCAGAACGTGGACAGTTGTTTGAGAATAAAATCATCACGGGTGACGAGACTTGGTGTCATCAATGCGAACCTGTCAAAAAAGACGAAGTGTACAAATTCACACGAAGGATCAACGCTTTTAACGACACAACCAACATTGAAGCTATTTTGATGATCGAGTAGAACAGCATTCCAAAGCAGAACGTTTCCGACAGTTTCACGTGGTTGTACGAACGTTGTGTGCGTTGTAATCAAGTTTAAAGAGACTGTGCAGAATACGTGAAGCTTAAAAAACTCCATCTTAACTTTTCTCTATTGTTTATTAATCCATTTGGGGAAACTTTCTGGACTGACAGGATAGGTACAGGCTACGCTACAGTTAATAACAGTGGCTGAGTACACTGTTGTACCAACATTATTCTAATTTCGATTTGTCCTACCATCACAAGCGTACTGTCACTGGGTAACGCACTCTCTTGTCATTCGCCCTGAAATTATGTAAATTTACTGTAATTTAAAATAATTGTACAAGTCATATCGGTAGCCTTCCGCGTCGATGAGCTCTTAATGTATGTTTTATCCGGAAGTGCACATGGCCAATGTATCGTTGCTAAATACGAAGTGAGGAGACCATTCAGCATGTCTTCACATTTCCGCTACACGTACGAGGGTGAGTCAAATGAAAACCTTAAATATTTTTTAAATATTATTTATTGTGCAAAAGTGGTACAAAGCTGTATCACTTTTCAACATGATCTACCACACGCTCAATGCAAGTCCTCCAGCGCTTACAAAGTGCATAAATTCCTTTAGGAAAAAATTATTTTGGTAGTCCGTACAACCACTCATGCACCGCGTGGCGTACCTCTTCATCAGAACGGAACTTCTTTCCTCCCATGGCGTCTTTGAGTGGTCCAGACATATGGAAATTACTTAGGACAAGGTCTGGCGAGTATGGTGGATGAGGAATACGCTCAAAATGCAGGTCTGTGATTGTTCCAACTGTTGTACGGGTAGTGTGGGACCTTGCATTGTCTTGTCGCAAAAGGACACCTGCTGACAGCAATCCACGTCTCTTTGATTTGGTTGCAGGCCGCAGATGTTTTTTTAGATCTGTGTATGATGGACTGGTGACAGTGGTCCCTTTAGGCATGTAATGCTCCAAACTGACGCGTTTTTCGTTCCAAAAGAGTATCAGCGTAATCTTCCCTGCTGATGGTTCTGTTCGAAACTTCTTTGATTTTGGTGATGAGGAATGGAGCCATCCCTTGCTCGCTCTCTTCGTTTCCGGTTGGTGGAAGTGAACCCAGGTTTCGTCCCCCGTAACGATTCTTGCAAGGAAGCCATCACCTTCTCGTTAAAAGCGCCGAAGAAGTTCTTAACAAGCATCAACTCGTCGTTCTCTCATTTCAGGAGTCAGCCGCCATGGCACCCATCTTGCAGACACTTTGTGAAACTGGAGCACATCGTGGACAGTGTGGTGTGCTGACCCATGACTAATCTGTAAACATGCTCAATGTCATTCAGTGTCACTCGGCGGTTTTCCTTCAGTATGGCTTCAACTGCTGCAATGTTCTGTGCAGTCACAATTTGTTGTGCCTGACCTGGACGAGGAGCATCTTCCACTTAAGTCATACCATTTGCGAAATTCCTACTCCATTCGTAGACTTGCTGCTGTGACAAATATGCATCCTCGTACTGAACCTTCATTCGTCGATGAATTTCAATAGGTTTCACACCTTCACTACGCAAAAACCGAATAACAGAACTCTGTTCTGCAAGTCGCAAATGTGGTGGCCATCTTTATACTGATACTGCGACGGTATGTGTGCATCTGCAGTATGCTGCCACGTACAGGCCATACTGCACACTGTTTGTAGCACGCTTACCAACTTACAGGATAACAGAACGAGATTTCGATTTGTTATTACAAATTTAAGGTTTTCATTTGACTCACCCCCGTGCGTTGTTGTTGTTGTGGTCTTCAGTCCTGAGACTGGATTGATGCAGCTCTCCATGCTACTCTATCCTGTGCAAGCTTCTTCATCTCCCAGTACCTACTGCAGCGTACATCCCTTTGAATCTGCTTAGTGTATTCATCTCCTCGTCTCCCTCTACCATTTTTACCCTCCACGCTGCCCTCCAATACTAAATTGGTAATCCCTTGATGCCTCAGAATATGTCCTACCAACCGATCCCTTTTCCTAGTCAAGTTGTGCCTCAAACTCCTCTTCTCCCCAATTCTATTCAATACCTCCTCATTAGTTATTTGATCTACCCATCTAATCTTCAGCATTCTTCTGTAGCACCACATTTCGAAAGCTTCTATTCTCTTCTTGTCTAAACTATTTATCGTCCATGTTTCACTTCCATAAATGGCTACACTCCATACAAATACTTTCAGAAACGACTTCCTGACAAATCCATATTCGATGTTAACAAATTTCTCTTCTTCAGAAACGCTTTCCTTGCCATTGCCAGTCTACATTTTATATCCTCTCTACTTCGACCATCATCAATTATTTTGCTCCCCAGACAGCAAAAGTCCTTTACTACTTTAAGTGTCTCATTTCCTAATCTAATTCCCTCAGCATCACCCGACTTAATTCGACTACATTCCATTATTCTCGTTTTGCTTTTGTTGATATTGATCTTATATCCTCCTTTCAAGACACTGTCCATTCCGTTGAACTGTACTTCCAAGTCCTTTGCTGTCTCTGACAGAATTACAATGTCATCAGCGAACCTCAAAGTTTTTATTTCATCTCCATGGATTTTAATACCTACTCCGAATTTTTCTTTTGTTTCCTTTACTGCTTGCTCAATATACATATTCAATAGCATCGGGGAGAGGCTACAACCCTGTCTCACTCCCTTCCCAACCACTGCTTCCCTTTCACGTCCCTGGGCACTTATAACTGCCATCTGCTTTCTGTACAAATTGTAAATAGCCTTTCGCTCTCTATATTTTACCCCTGCCACCTTCAGAATTTGAAAGAGAGTATTCCAGTCAACTTTGTCAAAAGCTTTCTCTAAGTCTACAAATGCTAGAAATATAGGTTTGCCTTTCCTTAATCTTTCTTCTACGATAAGTCCTAGGGTCAGTATTGCCTCACGCGTTCCAACATTTCTACGGAATCCAAACTGATCTTCCCCGAGGTCGGCTTCTACCAGTTTTTCCATTCGTCTGTAAAGAATTCCCGTTAGTATATTGCAGCTGTGACTTATTAAACTGATAGTTCGGTAATTTTCACATCTGTCAACACCTGCTTTCTTTGGGATTGGAATTATTATGTTCTTCTTGAAGTCTGAGGGAATTTCGCCTGTCTCATACCTCTTGCTCACCAGATGGTAAAGTTTTGTCAGGACTGGGTCTCGCAAGGCTATCAGTAGTTCTAACGGAATGTTGTCTACTCCCGGGGCCATGTTTCGACTCAGGTCTTTCAGTTCTCTGTCGAACTCATCACGCAGTATCGTATCTCCCATTTTATCTCCATCTACATCCTCTTCCCTTTCCATAATATTGTCCTCAAGAACATCGCCCCTGTATAGACCCTCTATATACTCCTTCTACCTTTCTGGTTTTCCTTCTTTGCTTAGAACTTGGTTTCCATCTGAGCTCTTGATATTCATGCAAGTGGTTTTCTTTTCTCCAAAGGTCTCTTTAATTTTCCTGTAGGCAGTATCTATCTTACCCCTAGTGAGATAAGCCTCTACATCCTTACATTTGTCCTCTAGCCATCCCTGCTTAGCCATTTTGCACTTCCTGTCGATCTCATTTTTGTGACGTTTGTATTCCTTTTTGCCTGCTTCATCCCCGTATTTAGTGTCGTCTAAAGTAATGGAATAACTTACGCATTTGTAAGTTTAGTGACGTTGCATTTCCCCCCAGTGACGTCACTGCTGGGACGACAATATGGAGCACTCGCCGGTTGGCAGTGGCTCCGCAGCGAGGAGCATACGTGCCGAGCCTGGACAATAGCGCGGTGTCCCCCGGAGCACTATGCTCGGCCCCTCGCTGTCCATTAGCGCGTCGCTCCGCGCCCGCGCGGCAATCACGGATTATTTCCCCCTGGCCGTGAAATGGAAGTCAGTCACTCACTCGCATTACGAGCCGTCATTACGGAAATTGCCGGCGCTTGACAGAGTGTCCGCCCTGGGGGCTCAGAATTCGGTCCTCTCTCTGTAATAGAGCAATAAATCGTGTTGCCGGCACCGGGAAGGTCCCACTGCGGACCTCACTCATCTCTGCAAACAAATTCACTGCTGCACACTGCTTCATCGTTCGTGAATATCCCTCGGGAATGGGAGTTCAACTACGCGTAATTTGCAAGTCGTGAAGTGGGGATCTTTTCACCAAAATTGCAGGCTGCATGCCCATCTGAGTATTCGGCGAACGTTACCTCGGTCTGAGACGGTTTAATTTTATGTCCTCCAGTAAGTGTGTGAGGAAAATCTGATATGGTGCGAGGTACCCATGACGAAACAAACAGCTAACAGATACAAGATAGAAGTACTAAGATAACAGTTGAAGGACGGAAGGAATACACAGAGTGTCTGTATAAGTGGAACAAACTTGAGGATATCATTATAGAAATAGGATAATAAGAATTAGGTGAAGGCGAAATGAGAGATCTGATACAGCGAGAAGAGTCTGACAAAGTACTCAAAGACATAAATGCAAACAAGGCCCCGGGAGTAAACGAGAATGCCACAGAATTAATGAGAACGTTGTTAAAGCCAGCCATGATAAAAGTAATCCATTTGATGTGCGAGATACATGGTGAAATACCGTCAGACGTAAGGAACAATGTAATAACTCCGATTCCAAGCAACGCAGGTGCTGATACGTTGAATGCTGTCGAACCATCAGTTTTAGAAGTCACGCTTGCAAAATATTTACACGAATAATTTGCGGAAGAATGGGGAACATGGTGGAGGCCGTTCTTCGGAAGCTCAGTTTGGGCTCCGGAGAAATGAGGGGACACGTCAGGCAACCCTGACATAAGGAATTATCTTAGAAGATAAGTTTCAGAAGACAGGTTCAAGAAATGCATTTGAAAATTTAGAGAAAGCTTTTGATAATGTGGACTGGAATACATTCCTTTAAATTTTGAAAGTAACTGGAACAAAATACAGACTGAAAGGTTAATTCCAACTTGTACAGAAGCCAGACCGCATTCACAAAAGTCGAAAATGTGAAATGGGAACCATAGTTCACAACGGAGTGAGACTGGTTTTTAGACTATTCCTAGATTGTATTCAATGTGTAGATTGAGGAAAGTGAGAAAAAGTCAAGCAGAAATTTGAGACGGAAATTCAAGTTCAGGGAGAAAAAAATAAGAAGTTAGGGGTTTGCCTGTGACATCGAAATTCTGTCACAGGGAGCTAATAATTTGGAAGAGTAGTTGACGGAATGGATAATGTCTTGTAAAAATGTTATAATATGCACGTAAAAGTAATAAGAGTAATGGAATGTAGGCTAATTAAATCAGGCGATGCAGAGCGAATTAGATGAGGAAAGAGAGAATAAAAGTGGTAGATGAGTTCCGTTATTTGGGTAGCAAAATAACTAGTAATGGTCAAAGTACGGAAGACACAAAATGGTGAATGACAACAGCAAGAAAATAATTTTGTGAAGAAAGAGGACTTCATTGACATCTAACAGAAATTTAAGTTCTGGAAGTCTTTTCTGAACGTATTTGTACAGAAATTAGATAGCTACATCGAATAACAAATGAGACGTTTCTAAATCAAGCTGGGAACAAAAGAAATTAACGGCACAACTTGACTAAAAGAATGGGTTGATGCTAGGACGCGTTCTGAGGAATCAAGGAACTGTTAGTTTACTATTTACTATTGGAAGCAAGTGTGGGGGATAAAACTTGTAGAGGGGTAGCAAGAGACGAATACAGTAAGCACATTCGAAAGGATGTTGGTCGTGGTAATTGTGCTAAAGTTAAGAGACTTGCCCAGGGTAGACTAGCACGGAGACCTGAATCAAACCAGTCTTCGGACAGAAGACCATAACAGAAAAGTAAGGTACAAATAAAACGATAGTGTAATTCACGGATAGCGTGTATCTCTTAGCAAACGTGTGACACTATAAGAGAATTTTAACACCACGCTTTTAGCGATATCGGACGGTAGTTCAGAGTAGGAGTTTCCGACAAATGAGTTCAGTCGTGCACCAAGTAAGTGATTATAGGTAGCTTTAACCTTATACATCAGCTTCAATGGGATTAATAGAAGTGTAAGTGCGAGACAGACACATTTGTGCTAAGAACGGTCTAGGGCATGGTTGCAGCTTATCACCATTGCTGGCTACTGTTGGTCTCTGACAAGAGTAATGAAATATTATTGTTGTTCAGCTTGTACGTCGAAGAAGCAACGAAAAAACTGAAAGAAAATGACTTAACAGGAATAAAATTTCAGAGGAAACTGATATCAACACTAAAATTCGCAGACTTAGCCTTTCTGGTCGGGTATATGTAAGACTTTCGGAAAGTCTGCCGAAAGGAATGAAGAACAAAGGTGATGTGTAGAAATAGAAAAGAGAATAATGACTTGCTTAACATCAAAACTGGTAACAACAGAGACATGGTAGGATTGAAAGAAATCTTGGAAGTAAGATGACGCAGTGTGACGAAAGTAAGAAAGGTATCAGAAGTGAAGTGACACAGACGAAGAAAACCTTTTCTCGTCAGAGAGCTCTACTGGCAACAGATATTGATACTGAATTAAGGCAAAAGCTTTTCAAAGAGTGCGTCTAAAGCGCAGCATCGCAGAGAAGTCAAACTCGGCCAGCGATGATCCGGGGATGAAGAAACGGGAAGGTTATGAAATGAGGTGCTACCAAAGAATTTAAAAATATACGTGAAAAGATAAATTACGGAGTTAAAAAATAATGAAAATAATAGGCAAAAGTAGAAATTGACGGAAGAACCTTATCAGAAGAAGAGAAAAAAGTGTGCACCCATGATAATTTAACTTGATACTGAAAAGAGGAGTAGAGAGGTAGCAATAGTAGGGCATGGCAGAAATTAGAGCATTTTGAGCGGATTGTAGAGGATATATGGTATAGTAGTAAGTAGTAAAGTGGAGATCAAAAATTAGAACAAGATTGGAAGAAATGGAGAAAAATATCAAACCAGTCGAAAGACCTATGGCTTTAAAATAAAAGGTTTAATCTTATTAAAATTCCACTGGGTGTACTGCTTGGGTCATTACACTGTATAAAATACTTTAGATCCTAGAGCCTATATTAATAAACAGCTGAAAACGATATACTGAAGGCAGTTTGCAAGTTGCCTATCTGGTAGCTTTAAGGGGCGACATTTTTTTTTTTTTTTTTTAATATTTCATACAATTAATGACCGAATTTAAAAATGTATAATGCTGTCATAAATTTCTCGTTAAGAAGTATTAAAGCTAGAAACTGTGTATATGTACTGAGGCAGCACAACTTGCGGCGAGCAAATTACTCGCACTATATTCACCCAGTGTTTGAGAATAAAAACACTTAGCGACTTTCCACAAACTTTACACACAATTTCAAACTTTTCTTTCGCTGAAAGGAGAAAAGTTTATCTCGTACTTCATTTTCGCTATTTGTGGAGTAGAAATTCAGCATTAGGCATAACGTTTTAATTTGTTACTGTTTTACTACTTTCTCTGTTTGTAACACATTTTGCAGACGAAATCCACATTTACCACTGAACATATCTGCAAAATTATATCATTGTACGAAACGTGATTCTGTAGATACGAGGTTTTATACGTGGAATTAGATTGAAAGAAGGCGTTACTGACACTAAACTAACCGTTGTCTACGCAGTGTTACAGTGATCTTCCTAAGGTTGTAGACTGGTTTTTTCGTGGGGTGTGTGTTTATTTAAATAGATTCGTTCCTCCCGGTGCCATAAAACGAGAAACGTAAATCTTATTTTATTTTATTGATCCTAAAATACGAGTGGTTGCTCTCATAATAGAAGTCAGGCATGTATGGAAGACTATTACGCGGCTTGCTGGTAATGTGTAGCCCATTGTGTACCGGCAATAGGCGTTTGTGGGGACCGTGTTTTCCTGTTGTTAGTTGCGGGCAAATCGATGGGAGTCCCGCATGTGCTCGTTAGCCGGTCGCGGCTGTGTCCGGTAACCATATGGACCGTGTTAGGGGAAAAAAAACGATCCAAGAATAACTTCCAGTAGTTGTATGTACTGTCACTTCTTTTGTCGTTTGTTGAAAAATCCACATCGCCGACACGTGAGGTGGGCTAGCTGAAAGCGAAAATCGGACAGGTGAGTTTTAGAGGTCGTTAAAGTCGCTCTTATTGACCAAACGTGGGCAGTGCTATACCAAAGAGTGTCTTGATTACTTGTAGAGAGAACTGTTACCATACGATAAATTTGATGTGAAAAAGTTAGCAACATTTGGGTGATGTATATGAAAAAAAGTAAAAAGTTATAGTGTTTCTTGTACAGCAGAGAACGGCAATAGATGAGGGACATACAAGTGTGTGTGATTACCAATTCTGTGTACATATTTACTTTAAGATTCGGTTACATATATTTTGTTCCATATGCTACGTTTCTAGCATTTGTAGACTTAGAGAAAACTTTTGACAATGTTGACTGAAATAATCTCTTTCAAATTCTAAAGGTGGCAGGGGTAAAATACAGGAAGCGAAGGGCTATTTACAATTTGTACAGAAACCAGATGGCAGTTATAAGAGTCGAGGGACATGAAAGGGAAGCAGTGGTTGGGAAGGGAGTGAGACAGAATTGTAGCCTCTCCCCGATGTTATTCAGTCTGTATATTGAGCAAGCAATAAAGGAAACAAAAGAAAAATTCGGAGTAGGTATTAAAATCCATGGAGAAGAAATAAAAACTTTGAGGTTCGCCGATGACATTGTAATTCTGTCAGAGACAGCAAAGGACTTGGAATAACAGTTGAACGGAATGGACAGTGTCTTGAAAGGAGGATATAAGATCAATATCAACAAAAGCAAAACGAGGATAATGGAAAGTAGTCGAATTAATTCGGGTGATGCTGAGGGAATTAGATTAGGAAATGAGACACTTAAAGTAGTAAAGGAGTTTTGCTATTTGGGGAGCAAAATAACTGATGATGGTCGAAGTAGAGAGGATATAAAATGTAGACTGGCAATGGCAAGGAAAGCATTTCTGGAGAAGAGAAATTTGTTAACATCGAGAATAGATTTAAGTGTCAGGAAGTCATTTCTGAAAGTATTTGTATGGAGTGTAGCCATTTATGGAAGTGAAACATGGACGATAAATAGTTTAGACAAGAAGAGAATAGAAGCTTTCGAAATGTGGTGCTACAGAAGAATGCTGAAGATTAGATGGGTAGATCAAATAACTAATGAGGAGGTATTGAATAGAATTGGGGAGAAGAGGAGTTTGAGGCACAACTTGACTAGGAAAAGGGATCGGTTGGTAGGACATATTCTGAGGCATCAAGGGATTACCAATTTAGTATTGGAGGGCAGCGTGGTGGGTAAAAATGGTAGAGGGAGACCGAGAGATGAATACACTAAACAGATTCAGAAGGATGTAGGTTGCAGTAGGTACTGGGAGATGAAGAAGCTTGCACAGGATAGAGTAGCATGGAGAGCTGCATCAAACCAGTCTCAGGACTGAAGACCACCACAACAACATGCCGCAATGTCGAGGATTATACAAATATGCTGTGTCTGTCCTTCCGCACATGTCCGAAAGAGCAGACACATCACTCTCATATAAATGATTCGCCCCGATGAGCTATGGATCCACCACTTCCAGTGCAGATGTACAGTTATGTTCGACGTCCTGTGGGAATCTCAAAGTAGAGAGCATGGAGTTCGTGGACGCGTACTGCAGATAGGTGGCCTTCGGTGGGTGTGTGGGTCGACCGGAAGGCCTGGAGAGTTAGTCTGCTCATTTGCAACACATACTGTGCCTGGATGGCACAGTGGTTAACGCAACCTGCAACTAAGTAAGTGATGTCGGGAACGAGCCCCATTGTGGGACACAATTTTCTCTCATTGTCGCTCATTCGACATAAAGTCCCAGGGCAGCTGACATCAATAATTCTTTCCTCTTCCTTTCCCTTTTCCTCCCCTCCACCTCCAGTTGACATAGTGAGGAATATATTTTAATTATTGAATCTCTGGAGGTAATATTTCAGTACATCGAAAATTCATCACACATTCCAAGCTGCAGAATGTAGGGATTAACTAAAATCAGACTATTCGTCAAATAATATTAACACTATTAATAACAGTAGCAGTAGTAGTATTAGTGGTAGTTGTAGTAATAATAATAAATTAAATGAAAGGTGTCAGCAGCCTCGTAGTGGACAATATGCAGTTGCAAGGTATTCGCATATGGTGCTGCACCTGCAGTGGTGGCTCAGGATGAAAAGTAAATTCATATGGGATAAATGGCTGGGAGATCCCAAAGGTCTAGCAGCTTAATTACACAGGTTATCCCTATCTGTCCATCCTACAGACATCTTTCTTCACGAAGTATGATAGCTGTGTACGTAACTACATTTGCACAGAGCAGATGACTGCAACGTGTGTGTGTGTGTGTGTGTGTGTGTGTGTGTGTGTGTGTGTGTTTGTGTGTGTGTGTGTGTGTGTGTGTAGTGTACTGTCGTGTTAATGTTGTAGACGATGAGAGAAGAAAGAGGATGAAACCCTGTGCCAGCACATAGCTAACTCCTCTCGAAGATACCACAGGAGAAACCGAGTTTAACGTCCTCATCGGACGAATGGACCACCGTCAACCGTGACGCACGTCCTCACTTCGAGAGACAGTGAGGAAAGGTTTGGAATTTAGTTCAGGGCACTGGTGGAAAGACTGGTGTTCAGGAACTTCACACCACCACCGTTCCCGTCCCCTCTGACGTAGAGGTAAAGGGAAGATTGTCAACAGCACGCGGCGTACCCGGGCAGTTACCCACGCATGGTGGTGATTAACTTCGGTCATCTGACGGGAACTGATGTATCCACCTCGGCACAACCGACAGGGTTCAGAATGTGAACCTTGACACGTTCCTGAATGTACAAGATTTCTCCCATTATTGACGCAATTTAATACCTATGCCACTTTCTGATTTCATCACTAAATTTTGACTGATGTACACTCACGCTCATAAATTAAGGATAAGTGCAGAATGTGGGGCCATAAAAAACTGGCGCTAATAACATAGGCACATAGGGAACACACATGACACACATGTCTAAGGCCACGGTATTGGTGATAAGTTGAGAAAACCGTCCCGAAACACATGTGCTACAAAACGCCACTGTTTCCTGCGCATGTACCCCGACGTCAATATGGGATATGATCACCATGCACACGTACACAGGCCGCACAACGGGTTATCATACTCTGGATCAGGTGATCGAGCAGCTGCTGGGGTATAGCCTCCCATTTTGCACCAGTGCCTGTCGGAGCTCCTGAAGTGTCCTAGGGGTTTTAAGACGTGCAGCGATACGTCGACCGAGAGCATCCCAGACGTGCTCGATGGGGTATAGGTCAGGGGAACAGGCAGGCAAATCCATTCGCTTGATATCTTCTGTTTCAAGGTACTCCTCCACGATGGCAGCTCAGTGGGGCCGTGCGTTATCATCCATCAGGAGGAAGGTGAGACCCACTGCACTCCTAAAAAGGCGGACATACTGGTGCAAAATGACATACCGATACACCTGAACTGTTACAGTTCTTCTGTGAAAGACATGCAGGGGCGTACGTGTACCAATCATAATCCCACCCAACACCATCAAACCACGACCTCCATACATTAAGGGGTTGGTATCTAGTTCCTGGTTCACGCCAGATGAAAACCCGGCGAGAATCACTCTTCAGACTATACCTAGACTCGTCCGTGAACCTGGGACCACTGTTCCAATGACCGGGTACTGTGTTCTTGACACCAGGCTTTACGGACTCTCCTGTGACCAGGGTCGGTGGAGTTCACCTGGCAGGTCTCCGGGCATATAAACCAAGTCTGTTCAGTCGTCTGTAGACTGTGTGTCTGAAGACAAGTGTTCCAGCGGCTGCGGTAAGGTCCCGAGCAAGGCCGTCTGCGGGCACTGATGCTGAGACTCGGTCTTCTTGTAGTGTTGTACACTGTGGACGTCCTGTACTGTAGCGCCTGGACACGTTTCCTGTCTGCTGGAATCGTTGCCATAATCTTGAGATCACACTTTGTGGCACACCGAGGGCCCGTGCTACGACCTGCTGTGTTTGACCTGCCTCCAGTCACCCTAGTAGTCTACCCCTCACAACGTCATCTACATGTGTTGATTGAGCCATTTTCAACACACAGTCACCATTAGGACGTCTGAAAACATCTGCACACTTACTCGCTGCACCGTACTCTGACATGCACCAACACACCTCTGTGTATGTGGACTGCTGCCAGCGCCACCGTGCGACGGCCGCAGGTCAAATCCACCGCATGGTCATACCCTGAGGTGATTTAAACCCGCAAACCGCCCACCAGAGCGTTGTTTTACCATGTATCAGCACTGTCCTTAATTCATGAGCATGAGTGTAGTTTCTTTGGTTTCCTGTAAAACGTACAGTCAGTCGATGCCCCCGTTCATATTCATTATTTTTTAATAATGGAAACGTTCTAATTGGTATGTCAACATTTAATTTATCGTCTAACGGGTACAAATACATATCTTTCTGTTGGCGACTGAGGGCGGTGTACTGAACAACATTACATCAGTATTAAGTCATTTGAAAACTAATAATAACTTGATCATATACTACTAATGCAGTGTCCCTCTCCCATTATGATCATTACTCGTGGCATTTGGCAGATGCCGGTAAGAGTTTGAGCCCTTCTGTACATCTGCTATCCGAAAGAACAAACACCACACACAACATACTTCAGGTGAGCATGGCCAATGATCTCTACTGTGCTGATGCCACCAGGCTCCAACTCTTAAGGGAATCGGCGAAATTTTCTAGTTTCTCAATTGATTTAAATCAGTGGCAAATCGCAGCCAATGTCTGTAATTCCTTTCTGTCTTAATTCATAGTGGATGCTGGATCAATAACACCACATTGAAGAGCCAAAGAAACCACGCAGAAGTGCCGCAACACGACGTGGCATGGGCACGACTAATGTCTAAAGTAGTGCTGGAGGGAACTGACACCATCAATCCTGCAGGGCTATACAGACATCCGTAAGAGTACGAGGGGGCGGAGATGTCTTCTGAACAGCACGTTGTAAGGCATCACAGATATACTCAATAATCTCCATGTCTGGCGAGTTTGATAGCCAGCGGAAGTGTTTGAACTCGGAACAGTGTTCATGGAGCCACGGTGTAGCAACTCTGGAAATGTGGGGTGTCGGATTGGGCTGCTGGAATTGCCCAAGTCCCTCAGACATGAAGGGACGCAGGTGATCAGACAGGGTGCTTACATACGTGTCACCTGTCAGAGTCGTATCTAGACGTATCAGGGGTCCCATATCACTCCAACTGCATACACCTCACACTATTACAGAGCCTCCACCAGCTTGAACAGTCCCCTGCTGACATGCAGTGTCCATGGATTCATGCGGTTGTTTCTCTACACGTACACCTCCATTCGCTCGATACAATTTGAAAAGAGACTCGTCCAACCAGGCAACATGTTTCCAGTCATCAACAGTCCAATTGTTGGGCTGAGGATGACACGGCGGCCGGTCGGTGCCGTTGGGCCTTAATGGCCTGGTCGGAAGGTCTCATTCTTTCAGGATCTTATTGTGGCCACAGTGATGTCGGATATTTGATGTTTTACAGCATTTCTTATATTTACGGTATACTCGTGAAATAGTCGTACGGGAAAATCCCCACTTCATCGCTACCTCGAAGGTGCTGTGTCTCATCGCTTGGGCGCCGACTATAACACCACGTTCAAACTCAAACTAAATTGTTGCAGCAATAACTGACGTAACAACTGCGCCAGACACTTGTATAGGCGTTGCAAACCGCAGCGCCGCGTTCTGCCTATTTACATATCTCTGTATTTGAATACGCCTGTGTATACCAGTTTCTTTGGCGCTTTAGTGTAGTTAAGCCATTGATGCTTATTTTCCCCTGGGCAGCAGGTGAAGTATTGGAGTGTCGACATGCGGACACAAAACGGTTAGCCTATGCTGACAGGCGTAGTCCACCCACAAGTGGTGCAGTACCGGCCATGTAGGAAACATTAGGGCCTCAAGTTTGTGACATGTTTGTGGGAGCCGGCCGGTGTGACCGAGCGATTCTAGGCGCTGCAGTCTGGAACCGCGCTGCCGCGACGGTCGCAGGTTCGATTCCTGCCTCGGGTATGGATGTGTGTGATGTCCTTAGGTTAGTTAGGTTTAAGTAGTTCTAAGTTCTAGGGGACTGATGACCTCAGATGTTAAGTCCCATGGTGCTCAGAGCCATTTGAACCATTTGTTTGTGGGAAGACTGATCGATATAGAGTAGATCCAACGGAGAGCAGCGCGCTTCGTTACAGGATCATTTAGTAATCGCGAAAGCGTTACGGAGATGATAGATAAACTCCAGTGGAAGACTCTGCAGGAGAGACGCTCAGTAGCTCGGCACGGGCTTTTGTCAAAGTTTCGAGAACATACCTTCACCGATGAGTCAAGCAGTATATTGCTCCCTCCTACGTATATCTCGCGAAGAGACCATGAGGATAAAATCAGAGAGATTAGAGCCCACACAGAGGCATACCGACAATCCTTCTTTCCACGAACAATACGAGACTGGAATAGAAGGGAAAACCGATAGAGGTACTCAAGGTACCCTCCGCCACACACCGTCAGGTGGCTTGCGGAGTATGGATGTAGATGTAGATGCAGAGAAAAAAAAAAACAACCACCATACTGATATGTCCACACATCAAGATACCATATAAAAGAATATCTGCATTTATACCTGTTACACCCTGTATAATGTTGGGTGTCTCAGAAAGATTCGTCCTACTTCACAAAGCTGTTTGTTCTATATATATGAAAGCAGAAACTTTAGGTAAATTATAGCTTGTGCTTGGAAACTGAAAGAGTGTTTCGGCGCCAGTTGTAAGTTCACGGTTCATGTTGTAGCTGAGAGGTGCATCTAGTTCGCTCGCTCGTTCGTTACGCAATGTGTCGACTGGAGGTGACAATAAAACAGCAAGAGAATACGTTCTTCATTTTGATAGGTGCAATTCGATTACAATGAGTGATGAAAATTTCGTCGACAGTACAGCATTGCACTTTCCACCATGGCATCAACAGTTTCAGAAGTAAGAGGAAATTTATGGGTCAACCTGCGCTGAAAATTTTCGTTTCGACAGAGCTGATCATGGAAGAGTATTTCTTGTCAATGAGCTGGCTCTGCGATGGATCGATTGCAAGAGGCTTAAGGATCTGGCATTACACCACTGGGCTCCGACATCGTCTTATCTCAAAAGTACTTGTTCTTATTTTTGTGGAGTTTCGTGTAAGTTTTCGTCTATGTGATTCCGCTTGCGACGAGATTGGGCGAACTGCGAAGCGACATAGAAACGCAAGTAAATGCTGTAACGCCGTACGTGGTAGTAAATGCATGGGGTGAGATTGACTGTCGTGTGGGTATTTTTCTTGTGTGAGGTGGAGGGCAAAATGAACATTAGTAAAGCTAATGAAAGCTTTGATCCTAAGTGTAATTGTATATAGTATCGCGAGGTTGTACGAGAATGCAATTGAAAGATACGGAGGGTAGAAAAAATATGGAAACACTAAAAACATAAGAAATAACCATGCATAATGCTGTGTAGAAAAACTGTTGCTATACAAAACAACTTCCAGTTGTCTCCAAAAGGACAAAAACAGATCCTGTGTGGTTTTCATGGGAACCTTACAGCATTGTTCCTTGAAAATAGCGGCAAAGGTCATGTAAGGGTGATGGAGGTGGATAGCGATCACGTACCGTTCTCTACAAAGTACACTACTGGCCATTAAAATTGCTACACCAAGAAGAAATGCAGATGATAAACAGGTATTCATTGGACAAATATATTATACTAGAAATGACATGTGAATACATTTTCACGCAATTTGCGTGCATAGATCCTGAGAAATCAGTACCCAGAACAACCACCTCTGGCCGTAATAACGGCCTTGATACGCCTGGGCATTGAGTCAAACAGAGCTTGGTTGGCGAGTACAGGTACAGCTACCCATTCAGCTTCAACACGATACCACAGTTCATTAAGAGTAGTGACTGGCGTATTGTGATGCGCCAGTTGCACGGCCACCATTGACCAGACGTTTTCAATTGATGAGAGATCTGGAGAATGTGCTGGCCAGGGCAGCAGTCGAACATTTTCTGTGACCAGAAAAGCCCGTACAGGACCTGCAACATGCGGTCGTGCATTATCCTGCTGAACTGTAGGGTTTCGCAGGGATCGAATGAAGGGTAGAGCCACGGGTCGTAACACAGCTGAAATGTAGCGTCCACTGTTCAAAGTGCCGTCAATGCGAACAGGAGGTGACCTAGACGTGTAACCAATGGCATCCCATACCATCACGCCGGGTGATACGTCAGTATGGCGATGACGAATACACGCTTCCAATGTGCGTTCACCGCGATGTCGCCAAACACGGATGCGACCATCATGATGCTGTAAACAGAAACTGGATTCATCCGAAAAAATGACGTTTTGCTATTCGTGCACCCAGATTCGTCGTTGAGTACACTATCGCAGGCGCTTCTGTCTGTGATGCAGCGTCAAGGGTAACCGCAGCCATGGTGTCCGAGCTGATAGTCCACGCTGCTGCAAACGTCGTCGAACTGTTCGTGCAGATGGTTGACGTCTTGCAAACGTCCCCATCTGTTGACTCAGAGATCGAGACGTGGCTGCACGATCCCTTACAGCCGTGCGGATAAGATGCCTGTCACCAAGACTGCTAGTGATACGAGGCCGTTGAGATCCAGGACGGCGTTCTGTATTACTCTCCTGAACCTACTGATTCAATATGCTGCTCACAGTCTTTGGATCTCGACCAACGCGAGCAGCAATGTAGCGATACGATAAACCGCAACCGCGATAGGCTACAGTCGGACCTTTATCAAAGTCGGAAACGTAATGGTACGCATTTCTCCTCTTTACACGAGGCATCACAACAACGTTTCACCAGGCAACGCCGGTCAACTGCTGTTTGTGTATGAGAAATCGGTTTGAAAGTTTCCTCATGTCAGCACGTTGTAGGTGTCGCTACCGGGGCCAACCTTGTGTGAATTCTCTGAAAAGCTAATCGTTTGCATATGATAGCATCTTCTTCCTGTCGGTTAAATTTCGCGTCTGTAGCATGTCATGTTCGTGGTGTAGCAATTTTAATGACCAGTAATGTAGATCACAAAGGCTCAATACCATTGAGATCCGCCGACTGGTGGCCAAGGGAGATGCAACAATTCGTCCTGATGCCCACAAAACCAGTGCTGGAGAATACGAGTTGCCGGAACATGGACTCTGTTGTCTTGGAACAAACCATCACCATTGGGAAATAAAGATTGACCCATTGGATAGACCTAATTAGCCAAAATGATTACATAGCTTTTGGCAGTAATGCGAGGCTGCAGAGTAACCATGTGGCCCACGGAATACCACGATATGGTCAAAAAGTTGCAAACAGTGTGAAACAAGACATCCGACCAAATGACTTTCTTCCTTTGCTCCACAGTCCTGTTTTTATGGCTTCGTCACGACATTTT
Source organism: Schistocerca piceifrons (assembly GCF_021461385.2). Lineage (NCBI taxonomy): Eukaryota > Metazoa > Arthropoda > Insecta > Orthoptera > Acrididae > Schistocerca > Schistocerca piceifrons. Next base: position 674,771,117 of record NC_060142.1, on the reverse strand, counting down.
CCTGCAACAGGCATTTGCATCATTGATGAATGGTTTTGAAATTCCAGCTCGTCTTGCAGTTTCCTGCATAAGGAGATCCCACTGCGTTGCAGTGGTGCTGACAGGGTTCGAGAGTGTGACATTTATTTGTGCAGTAACTTTTGCAGCTGTCGCCCTCTTATCTTTCGTCACAATCATCTTCATTGTCGGTCCGACACAGTCACTCAACACACAGTTTCATATGCGATGTGACTTACTGGATGATGTTTCTCCACTCTTCCTGCTTAGGGTATAAAACGTCGACAGGGTGCCCTTGAAGCACCTAGTACTTTTGCTACCTTGGTTATGCAAGCAACTCGCACGCGAGCACCAACAATTTGACCATGTTTGAATTCACTTCGCACCGAAATAAGGCACTCGCAACAACACAAAACAATGTTCTGATCAAGACTGCCGGTTTCAACGTCTTGAGGACATTGCACAGTAGCCTTTCGTGGTGCAACAATGCAACATTCAGGCTCGGTTATCACCTGCATTTACGTTCAAGCATGCATTTCTGCAATTTTGCATATCCCCTTTACAGCCTCGTAAAATCTGATGGTTCTTCTGAAAATAAGATCTTCGTAGTCCTATGCATAATTTAAAATTTACCACAAGATCGTATCTTCATTCGTATAGAAGATACAGTCAGTGAAGTCGGATGAATCTCTTCGACAGGAGGACCCCGCATAGCGGAGCGCGGAGGCATTATAGATGGAGGTCCTGTTTAACGAAGGAGACGGACTTGGAGAGAAACCAGAAAACAGTAAACTCCGTTTCTTCCCACAGACACTTTAAGAGTTCTGTTTTTGTGTGTGTCTTTTTCCTTTTCTGACTTTGAACTTTTACATTAGTATCGCATATGCCTGGAAGGTATCACGCACGCATATCGCTGGGAATGTCTAGAACCTGGTCGCGGACCAGGGAGTGGAACTTGGCTGATGAAGCGGAAGTTCCGAAGACGGGTAACAAGGAAGATTGCAATTCATTCGTAAATGACAGTATGATTGACTCAAGATGTATGGTTCCTATTAAAGTCGATCTGTCCTCAGTAATGGAAGCGGACATTAAAGTTCCACTTAAAATTGCTCTGATTAACGATATCCTCTTTACAAGTGGATAAAACCGAGAGGAAATAATGTTATTAAGTGATCAGGCTGCCCTCATGAATGATTCGCCACAGAAAGGCGTACGTAACGGAGAGGGAATTCCCTTGGCATCTGAAACTATCTATTGACTGTGACCTAGGAATGTAGCGCTGTCGCGCGCCATAAAAAACGAGACGACGAAACAGTTGCTTCACAAATCTCCGCCAGCAAACTTATCTTCCCTAGTCTTAAAATAGTTTACTAATACTGAGAAACGTTTGATATTTTAACTAATCTATTGGGGCAGAAGTAACTCCAACCTAATTGTCGATGAAATTAAAGCACTAGAATGTTCCAGTAATTAGCCCTCCATAAAACATTAGCGCAAGCCCAGTGACTATTCAGTGCTACTATATTGCAAAGTTAATGACTCATTTAATTGGACTGAGGAAAGACACGAAATAGCAATAAAAGCATGAGACATTCTTTTAACTTCAGCATAATTTTTTGATCCCAAAAACCACAAAGATCTTAGAAAAATGTGTTCAGTTTTAAATAATTCACGTTGTACTCTCAGATGAATCATGCAAAGACCTGCTTCTTAACTGGATCTAAAAAAAAATTAAATTAAAAACCTATTATTAAATAAGATATCGGCTTGCTAAACCCTATCACGAATGAAAAACAACACGTTAACGAAACGCACTCTGCCCCACACTGATCGTAACCGCGAGTGCCACTCTGCTACTGATTCAATAACATTGCCTAAGCAACCACGAAGTTCCAATATAGCTAGCCAGGTCGTAAAATAAAGAAACACCTTACCTTATATTCTAGAGTAGGCGTATAGGAAATGTGTTGGAGTGTCAGTATTACTGCACGAGAACAAAACATAGGCGGCTTTTAGGTACCACGCTGCATCTTTCTCAGCGTAGGACAATGCAACCTCGACAAAAAGCACACCATACCACACACGAACAAAACAGGTCCACTCCCGAGCAGCCCAAACACAATAGCCTGAAGCAGAACGCTTTGTTTTCCTCCCAAATCGACAAGCCACGTGTGGCGACTACGTCCTGGCGAAACATTTTTTTCTACATCTACATCCATAATCCGCAAGCCACCCGTCGGTGTGTGGCGGAGGGTGCTTTGAGAAGCTCTATCGGTTCTCCCTTCTATTCCAGTCTCGTATTGTTCGTGGAAAGAAAGATTGTCGGTATGCCTCCGTGTGGGCTCTAATCTCTCTGATTTTATCCTCATGGACTCTTCGCGAGATATACGTAGAAGGGAGCAATATACTGCTTGAGTCCTCGGTGAAGGTATGTTCTCGAAACTTCAACAAAAGCCCGTACCGAGCTGCTGAGCGTCTCTCCTGCAGTCTTCCACTGTAGTTTATCTATCATCTCCGTAACGCTTTCGCGATTACTAAATGATCCTGTAACGAAGCGCGCTGCTCTCCGTTGGATCTTCTCTATCAACCCTATCTGGTACGGACCCCGCACCGACGAGCAGTATTCAAGCAGTGGGCGAACAAGCGTACTGTAACCTACGTTCTTTGTTTTCGGAGTGCCTTTCCTTAGGATTCTTCCAATGAATCTGTCTGGCATCTGCTCTGCCGACGATCAACTTTATATGATCATTCCATTTTAAATCACTCCTAATGCCTAGTCCCAGATAATTTATGGAATTAACTGCTTCCAGTTGCTGACCTGCTATATTGTACCTAAATGATAAATGATCTTTCTTTCTATGTATTCGCAGCACATTACACTTCTCTACATTGAGATTGAATTGCCATTCCCTGCACCATGCGTCAATTCGTTGCAAATCCTCCTGCATTTCAGTACAACTTTCCATTGTTACAACCTCTCGATACACCACAGCATCATCCGCAAGAAGCCTCAGTGAGCTTCGATGTTATCCACAAGGTTATTTATATATATTGTGAATATTAATAGTCCTACGACAATCCCCTGCAGCACACCTGAAATCACTCTTACTTCGGCAGACTTCTCTCCATTGATAATGACATGCTGCGTTCTGTTGTCTAGGAACTCTTCAATCCAATCACACAATTGGTCTGATAGTCCATATGCTCTTACTTTGTTCATTAAACGACTGAGGGGAACTGTATCGAACGCCATGCGGAAGTCAAGAAACACGGCAGCTACCTGGGAACCCGTGTCTATGGCCCTCTGAGTCTCGTGGACGAATAGCGCGAGCTGGGTTTCACTCGATCTTTTTCGAAACTCATGCTGATTTCTACAGAGTATTTCTAGTCTCCAGAAAAGTCAATGTACTCGAACATAACACGTGTTCCAAAATTCTACAACTGATCAACGTTAGAGATATAGGTCTATAGTTCTGCACATCTGTTCGACATCCCTTCTTGAAAACGGGAATGACCTGTGCCCTTTTCCAATCCTTTGGAACGCTACACTCTTATAGAGACCTACAGTACACCGCTGTAAGAAGGGGCGGGGGGGGGGGGCAAGTTCCTTCGCGTACTCTGTGTAAAATCGAACTCGTATCCCATCACGTCCAGCGGTTACAAGAATAAGACAGCCAACAACGGCTATAGTGTGCCAAAGAACCCTAATTGCAAAAATTTTGAATAGAATAAAATTACGAAGTTAGAATACGAACACATTCTTAAAGAAAAATAAAAGCGCAATTAGACAAACACCAGACAGCTGGAAACTGTGATGACAATGACATTGCAGCAGAATTACAAACATAACTATACAACAGCATTACGACAAAAATGCATACGCTCTAAAAATGAAAGACAAAACATGACAGAGCAAACACCGTACATCATACAATAAGTACAACAATAGCTGAAGAACAATATAACAATATAAGAAATGTAGCGTAGAGATATACGTATTTCAAGTAAAAGATAAACCCAAAATAACAAACACAATACAAAGAAACGGTACGTACAGTAGTGCCAATAGAACAGTGACATAAAATGCACAAGAGAGCAATAATGAAAATTTTATATAAAAACAGAGCTTTATACGCAAATTAAATCACAAAGTTACGCATCCGATTTACGAACCAGGCCGATGCCACGGAGAAATGAAAACCCCGTCAACCCATAAATTAACTTTGGATCCAGGCGCCTCTGAAATAGTCTGTGAGCTAGTTACATTTTGAAACGTCTCTGTTGGATTCCTTTCATGTTAATTTCTTAAACCTGTTGTCATTTACGGCATAAATTCCTCTTCTAAATTTACTGTGGTGTTTCTGACTATTTGGGAGGAGACTGAGCAGTGAAACGTGTTACTTTTACACATAAACAAGAACTATCTGTCACAGTACTACACTTTAAAACACTGTTTATATGTAATTCATGTCATACGGAACCTACATCCGCTTTCTTTTATATACTGTATATGATAAGATATTGTCACCCCCCCTTCCCTTCTGTGTGAGAGGATGAATGAGCAAATGTATTTCTAGTTGCATGCTTGATGGTAGCAGACAAGCCTGTCTGCTAGAGAACAGTAGGACCAACGTCGGAACAGGTAGCTACGCTTTCTAAAAGCAGAGAGGTTTCTATTCTTAGTATGGTCCTGTCCATCCCTTGTCATGTTGGTATAGGAAGCTGCCTCCCTGGTCACTTCCGTTTGTATCGATTAAGCACCTTTATTTCAGGTTTAGCTCTAAAATATCTAATGTTATCTTAAATTGCAACGCAGTGTAATTCGAGTGTGAAGTTCAGAATATCTTCCGGTAGTTGCTCTTTCACTACTTTGTGAGTAAAGTGGGACCACGTGTTGATCAGTAACTCTAACTAAGATCATCAATCTTAAATGCGAATGTGCGTGAGATTATAACGTCTCGTCTTGACAATATTTTTCAATATAGCAACTTTTCTTTATGTTCAACCCGCATGGGGTGTACTTTATGAGACCAGTACCACGTGCTTATACAATTGTTTGACCCTTCAGGTTAATAGTAAGACGATAGTAACCAGTTCGACGTTTTTATTTTGTAAATTGCGTTTCGATGTAATTTATTTTAATTATCAAAATTATTGTGGAGTTACACTCTTTGTGTACACCAAGTTGACCACGTGAAGCTTGTGGTGTAAGCATCAAAGTAGCCCTCAGCTATTCTTTTCGGGAAGATTTCACAGAGAGTTAGTATGAACTTAGTATACCAGTGTGTGGTAATTTCATGATGGACAGGATTGCCCTACGAATGTATCTTCTTTGGGTGAAAATTGAATCGATTGGTTGTGGTTAATTTCCTCTTGCATATGTTTCAAGGTTCTTCGTGTGTTATTTTATGAATGCAGTGTTGTATGTAGTCTCCCAATCTTGGCTCCCTATTTGATGTGTTCCGTAAGATTACAAACTCACATTTACACAATCCTAAATACGGCACCAGTTTAGTTATGAATCAAGTTTGATATGCTGAAATTTTAACGGAACAGTGATCAATGCTAAAATAAATGTCCAAATATAAACTGATTTATCTCTTTTTATTTAAATTGTCTTTTTGTATATATATCACAGGTTATCGTAAGATGACTACTAAAAGATTATAATTAATGTTAGTCTGGTTGGGAGTTTGGTAAGGTAGACTGGATAATTGCGCAGTAATGCAAGGTTAACTTCCTCAGATAGCTCACAGCTTTTAACCTACTTTTATGGTCTTGAATATCAGCACCGCTTTCGGAACAAATTAATGCAACAACATTACAATTTATCAAAACGGTAGAGTGGAGAGGGGTAACCTATCGTAACCAACTGCTTATATGAGAGTAATTGTGGAGTCGTTTACTTGGAATATACCAATATGATGTGGCAATGGCTAAACAATGGCCGAAGACAGAGTTGCTTCAAAGATCTCTGGCAGGTGGACTTGAGTAGCCGAAGCAGCCGCGAATTTGCGGAAGTCGATCAGTGTGTCACAGACGTTCAAAAATGGTTCAAATGGCTCTAAGCACTATGGGATTTAGCATATGACGTCATCAGTCCCCTAGAATTAGAACTACCTAAACCTAAGTAACCTAAAGACATCACACACATCCATGCCCGAGGCAGGATTCGAAGCTGCGACCGTAGCAGCAGCGCGGTTCCGTACTGAAGCGCCTAGAACCGCTCGGCCACAGCATGTCACAGAGGTAACAGCAAAGATTGCGCGTGAGAAGAAACTACGCAAAAACGGAATATGTGGAAGGCGGACAATTATAATGGACACTTTACAACATGTCGCATGCCTAGTAAAGCACTAGTATGCTGAACCGATATTCGGGTTAATGACACCTTTCCTCCATGCGTGATGTGATGCAGACACACTACATATCAACATCATTTTGAGGTATTTATGAGGCGTTTATTTTTACTTCGGAAATTGTTAAATATTGACAGATTGTGGACGGAGACACACAAGCTTCGTGCGTAAATCATACTAACAGCGACTAAACTGTGGAGAAATCGAGAGTAAACGCCGTGTTGATACGGAACTGCAGGCTTCGCTGCTCTGGACAGGACCACACCTCGGTATTTTGCCGATAAGACGCGACAGATGTCACTAGTGGGCGATAAGAGAACGCGGTTTGCGGCGGCAGGGAGCCGTCACAAAGGCAGACGTCTCGTAGAGGGGCGACGACTGGGTGGGGCGTGTCGGACGATGTTGTCGGCACACAGCCCATCGCCCCGTTACAAGCTCCATACGTCAAAACTCGGGCAGCGGTCACGGTGGTGACGTTCCCACCAGAAAAACAAGTCCGCCTCCAGGTAGTGGACACAGGCAACGGTGCGTGTGGACACAGGGGTTGGTGATGGCCAGCTTTGGCTCCTCCAAGCACGGCGGACAGACGAAGCGACTTGACGTCAAAAACGACCTGAGCCAAAGCAAGCGCTGTAATCATTGTAAGACGTACGGAGGCGAGCGTGTGTGCCGGTGCGTGTCCCAGTTCATTACTACCAGAACCACGACGTCATAACGCGCCCACGCTTAATGTACAAAGGACTGCACCATAATCTAAGAGTGAAATTAAACTTTAAAACAACTTTTGCAAACTTCATCAGTGTTGTCGTGGTCTTCAGTCCAGAGACTGGTTTGATGCAGCTCTCCATGCTACTCTATCCAATGCTAGCTTCTTCATCTCCCAGTACCTACTGCAACCTATATCTTTCTGAATCTGCTTAGTGTCTTCATCTCTTGGTCTCCCTCTGCGATTTTTACCCTCCACGCTGCCCTCCAATATTAAATTGGTGCTCCTTTGATGCCTCAGAATATCTCCTACCAAGCGATCCCTTCTTCTACTCAAGTTGTGCCACAAATTTTATCTTCTCCCCAGTTCTACTCAATACCTCCGCATCAGTTATGTGATCTACCAATCTAATCTTCAGCATTCTTCTGTAGCACATTTAAAAAGCTTCTATTCTCTTCTTGTCCAAACTATTTATCGTCCATGTCTAACTTCCATACATGGCTACACTCCATACAAATACCTTAAGGAACGACTTCCTGACACTTAAATCAATACTCAATGTTAACAAATTTCTCTACTTCACAAACGCTTTCCTTGCCATTGCCAGTCTACATTTTATATCCTCTCTACATCGACCATCATCAGTTATTTTGCTCCACAAATAGCAAAACTCATTTACTACTTTAAGCATCTCATTTCCTAATCTAATTCTCTCAGCATCACCCGATTTAATTCGACTATATTCCATTACCCTCGTTTTGCTTTTGTTTATGTTCATCTTATATCCACCTTTCAAGACACTGTCGATTCCGTTCAGCTCCTCTTCCAGGTCCTTTGCTGTCTCTGACAGAATTACAATGTCATCGGCGAACCTCAGAGTTTTTATTTCTTCTCTATGGATTTTAATTCCTGCTCCGAATTTTATTATTGTTTCCTTTACTGCTTACTCAATCTACAGATTAAATAACATCAGTGTATGATTCAGCATATTAATGTTAACACGGTAAGGTCTCAGATTGGTCAAATGAATTTGTCAGGCAAAATATATGATCTTACGAAAAAAATAAGTGGCGATGATTAATAAGGCTACAAAGACAAAAACTTTTTAGAATATGCAACTGTATGTCGCAATAAAAAGCTACAAATCTCAGCTGGATCAGAGGAACAATTAGGTCAAAATCGGGGTTATTGCCACAAATTGAAGGCACTAAGTATTAGAATCAGAAAGATGAAAATTCGTATGTAACGCCAGTTACATGTAAAAACCTTGTATCTGTGACACCAATAAGCTACCGCTATTAGTTTTCAAGTTATATAAAAAAAAACCTGGCATTGTTCCCTCCCCCCCCCCCCTCCCAAGGGCCCCCCTTTTTCCTCTCCCCTCCTTCTCCCAGAGCGGATTTTCCCCCTCCCCCCCCCCCTGAGACCCTGCACTCCATCCTTGTCTCTCCTTCCCACATCCCTCCCTACCTGGCCCTCTTCGGCGCACCCCCTGCCCATCTCCCCCCCCTCTCTTCCCCTCCCTCACGTCTTTCGGTCTCCCTCATCTCCTAGCGCCTGGCAGATCCTCCGTTTCGATCATCGTCAGTGTGCCACGTCAGTGTTGTGTTTAGTGCTGTTTCTCGTGAGTGTCGAGAGGTGTGATTTTAGTTGTGTGCTGGCCTCGTACTTAGTGTTACTGTCAGTCTGTGTTATGTGCTACGCCATCCATCAGTACTTCTATGCTCCAGTCATACTGTGACTTGTGCTCTTTTAACTGTCCCAGTGTGTGGTTTTTTGTGTGCGCTAATTTTTTACGGTTTTTATCTCCATTTTACAGTCGCCCCTTTTTTGTCTATTGTCTTGCATGATGTTCCCCCTTTTTTATATCTATCTTCACCATGTTTTCTCCTTTGTATGTTTTTAAATGTCTTCTATTGTTTGTTCTATGTCTTTCGGCTGAAGAGCAGCGCATATGCTGCTGCCAGCCCGCCCCGTTGGAGAATTGAAATACAATAAAGGAAAAAAAAGCGATAGCGGCGTCACATGGCGAGGAATGACTGCTAGTCAGACACAGGTACGGTTCATGTGGCGAGCGTGCCGTCCTTCTCTAGGATAGGGTAGGCGTGCGACCTATCTGAGTTTGACCGACGTCAGATTGACATGACCCGTAAGCTCAGCACCAGAATTTCGGAAACTGCACGACTTATCGTGTGTTCGAGGAATGTTGTGGCGAGTGTCCTCAACACGTGGCAAAAACAAGATGAAGCCATGTCCAGACATTGTAGTGTTAAGCGGCCACCCGGCTTTACATATTGCAGACGTCATTGGCTGGGTAGACTGGTAAAACAGGTCAGGCGGAGAACTGCAACAGAACTGACAAACCTTCTTCAACATGCCATGGGAGGGCGCGAATCCGTCATCTTCCAGTGGAGCGTTTCCTTTACACTTGTACTGCGGTACGGAGACATTGTGCTCTGGGAAACATTCCTTAGGCATCCCTGGGTCCAGTACAGCTCGAGAAAGGCACCATGACGACCAAGTTGCATCGTACACTGGTTACAGACTGAGGTACTCATCTTCATGACGATCACGTTTCCCAGCTGCAGTGCCATTTTCCTCAACTGGATAATGCGCAATGTCACAAGGCCAGAAGTGTGATGGAGTGGTTCGAGGAACACAGTGGCGAGTTCAAATTGCTGTGCTGGTCCCTTAGCTCGGCAGATCGAAACCCGATTGAACACATTTGGGATGTGATTGAACGTGGCGTCAGAGTTCATCACTCCCGTCCCCGGAATTTACGGGAATTAGGTGACTCGTGTGTGCAGCTGTTGTACCAACTCCCTCCAGCGAATTGTCAAGACCTCATTGTTTCCATACCACGACGCGTCGCTGCTGTTATCCGTCCCAAGTGTGGACATACCGGCTATTAGTTAAGTAATCATAATGTTCAGGCTCGTCACTGAAATTAATGATAGCTATTCTATAATAAGGGAAAGAACAAAGAAAGTTTGATCGTGCTTATTGAGGCAGACAGCAAGATGTCTTTGTCTCGAAATCTGGCAGATAATCCAGAGAGATTCTGGTCGTATGTAACGTATGCCAGTGGCAAGACGCAATCAACGCCTTGCATGCATAGCAATGGAAATACTATCGACGACAGTGCTGCCAAAGCAGAGTTAATGAACACAGCCTTCCGAAGTTCCTTCAACAAAGAAGACGAAGTAAATATTCAAGAATTGGAATCAATAACAGCTGCCAACATGACTAACTTACAAGTAGATATCCTCGGAGTGGCGAAGCAGCTTGACTTACTTAATAAAAGCAAGTCTTTCGGTCCCGACTGTATACCAGTTGTCTTCCTTCCAGAGTATGCTGATGCAATAGCTCCATACTTAACTATCATATACAACCGCTCGCTCGACGGAAGATCCCGCGCCCGATCATCCTGATTTAGGTTTTCCGTGATTTCCGTAAATCTCTTGAGGCAAATGCCGGGATGGTTCCTTTGAAAGGGCAAGGCCGATTTCTTTCCCCGTCCTTCACTAATCTGATGAGACCGATGACCTCGCTGTCTGGTCTCCTTCCCCAAAACAACCCAATCGACGGAAGAGTCCTACCCAGAGACTGGAAAGTTGCACACGTCACACCACCATTCAAGGAAGGTACGAGGAGTAATCCACTAAATTACAGGCCAATATCATTAACGTCGAGATGCAGCAGGATTTTGGAGCATATATTGTATTCGAACATTACGAATTACCTCGAAGAGAACGGTCTATTTACACATAGTCAACAGAGATTTAGAAAACATCGTTCTTGTGAAACACAACTAGCTCTTTATACAAACGTAGTGTTGAGTGCTGTTGACAAGGGATTTCAGATCGATTCCGTATTCCTGGATTTCCGGAAGGCTTTTTACACTGTACCACACAAGCGGCTTGTAGTGAAATTGCGTGCTTATGGAATATCGTCTCAGTTATGTGAGTGGATTTCCTATCAAGGAAGTCACAGTTCGCAGTAATCGACGGAAAGTCATCGAGTAAAACAGAAGTGATTTCTGGCGTTCCCCAAGGTAGTGTTATAGGCCCTCCGCTGTTCTTTATCAATATAAACCATTGCGGAGACAATCTGAGCAGCTGTCTTATGTCTGTTTGCAGATGATGCTGTTGTTTATCGTCTAGTAAAGTCATCAGAAGATCAAACCAAATTGCAAAACGATTTAAAAAAAGGTATCTGTATGGTGCAAAAATTGGCAATTGGTCTAAATAACGAACAGGGTGAGAACATTCACATGAGTGCGGAAAGGAATCCGTTAAACTTCGATTACACCATAAATCAGTCAAATCTAAAGGCCATAATTCAACTAAATACATAGGAATTACAATTCGAACAACTTAAATTGGAAGAAACACATAGAAAATGTGGGGAAGGCAAACCGAAAACTGCGTTTTATTGGCAGAACACTTAGAAAATGTAACAGGTCTGCTAAAGAGGACGCCTACACTACGATTGTCCGTCCTCTTTTGGAGTACTGCCTCTCGGTGTGGGATCCTTATCAGATAGGGTTAACGGAGTACATCGAGAAAGTTCAAAGAAGGGCAGCACGTTTTGTATTATAGCGAAATAGGTTAGAGAGTGATACTGACATAATACAGGATTTGGGATGGACATCAATAAAACAAAGGGTTTTTTTTACGGCGAAACCTTCTCACGAAATTTCAATCATCAATTTTCTCCTCCTAAAATGAAAATTTTTGCTAACGCCGACCTAAATAGGGAAAAAGATCATCATAATAAAATAAGGAAAATCAGAGTTCGCACAGAAAGACATAGGTGTTTGTTTTTTCCTCGAGCTGTTCGAGAATGGAATAATAGAGAATTATTGTGAACGTGGTTCGATGAACCCTCTGTCTGGCACTTAAATATGATCTGCCGAGTATCCATGTAGATGTAGATGTAGACATAATCCCCTAGATAGGCCGTAGCATAATAAGTTACAGCTTTGATTCTGTGTTTCTATGTTTTACGCAAATGTGCATATAGTTTTACTTTCGATGTGTGTACGTAACACCGTAATTTGTGAGAGTAACGCAGGTGTTCGATTTCGTTGGATCTTTTGTATTGTTTCGGCATGCCGAGAAGGGTACTGTTGAGAGGACAGCCACAAGAGACAGAGCGGCTGGGCCGGTTGCAACCAGTGAGGACAGCAAAAGCCGTTTTGAATCTTTACGGTCGCACTGCTGTGCAGAGCTGAAATAACAGAGACTGAGAAGAGAGGCACAGGTACAATAAAAGTGCGTAAACCGAGTGTGTGGTGGTTAACTCATTACTGTGGCATTTTGCGCGAATCCCGTTATGTACAGTCGACAGCAGCTTGTCAAAACAAGACATCTTATTCCGACGTTGTTCCTAAATTGTTGTGGATCTTCGAGCCTCTCACCTCCCTCATTAACAGAGTGTAAATGTCCCGGCCTCTACCCCTACTTCCCAGCCAGGATCGAACCCAATTTCTACTCCTGGTATGACGACGTTGTTCTGCCCTTCTCCTAACGGAAAAGGCGGCCACTGTCACGGCAAGTGCTGCATACATAATTGCGTCCTCGATGTCCGAAACTCTGTGAAACGTTAACTTAACGATTTTCTTGTACCCGCATTACATAAAACGAACGCTTTACCCCATAATTCTGTATAATCATAACATAATTTCATTCTAGCTGCTGCAGATAAGAGTAGCTGTTTAACAAATAAACTAGAAATTTCAGAATTTTCAACACGACTAAAAAGCAGCTTTACAAAAATACCAACTTTCACACTCAACGACGTAAACATACCTGCAGTTCCGAACATTTACCCTTAGGCACTGTTGCAGATTGACACGTTAGGTGTCCCGTGTAATAGGTGTAACGAAAACGTTGGCAGATCTGGACTTGCAAGTTTGAGGAGGTGGTACTGACCTCTATACGATAGGCGTATCGTGTAGTAGCGGATTTAAACTTTCGTGTGTATAAGTACTGGAAGTGAACCTGGACAATGCAAGTGGTGTAGGTTTCTACAATATGTGATAAGAGTCGCCAAATTTAACTGAAAGTATACAACTGTATTGCGATTAGCTTTTAGTAAAAGTAAAACTTTATCCTAAATGAGCTGTTCTGTGAAATTGTGCAGTGCAGTAGTATTGCCAAATTATGTCTAAAACGCTTCTATAAAAATATCCTGTGAATTTAGGAACGAAAACTGATAAATAAAGTTCCAAACATTAATGATTCACACGCGAATGCAACACTGCACACTAAGAATAAGACTGTCTGACACTGAAATGAAATCTGAACTGAACTTCCCCTATAATGACCATGATGATAATTTTGAAATGGAACGCCTAACTGTGAATGTTTCTACGGCGTTCTAATTGATGTTAAAACGGTCCTAACAAATTTTGCGTCTTATCTGTGTCAACGGAAACTCGGAACTGCTCGAAAGTGATGAAAATTTAGAAAAAATGCAGCGCAGTAGGAAAACTGCCAAGGAAAAGAAAGCCTTGCCCAAGTGCAATCCAGGAGCAGGAGGAGGGGATTAGCGTTTAACGTCCCGTCGACTTTGAGGTCCTTAGAGACAGAGAACAAGCTCGGATTAGGTAAGGGCGGAGAAGGTAAGCGGCCATTCCCTTTCAAAGCAACCAAGATGGAATTTGCCTTAAGCAATATAGGGAAATCAAGGAAAACCTAAACTAGGATGGCCGGACGTGGGTTTGAACCGTCGTCCTCCCGAATGGGAGTCCAGTGTTCTAAATACTGTGCCACATTGCTCGGTAAAGGGCAATACAAAGACAAGCAGCTACGTTAACCGCATCAAGCTGTAATTTGAACGAGTGTATTGCGCTCAGTGCAGTGCGGCAATACACAATTAAAAACAAAATTTTCGTGAGGAGACGGTGGAAGACGAATTTATTGAATGATACAGAAGAGACTATCATTCAAAACCTGTATTGTGAACCTCCTTGCTTAACAATTACGATTATCTTCATAGAAATTATTTATACGAAAATATATTACTCTACCACTAAATTAGTTAACAGAATGATAAAAGACTGGCGCATCTATAGTTCTGAATGCAAGCCATGTGGACAGATACTTTCGCTTGATCATGTCTGGACAATCAACATAACTGACCTGTACCAATAAAGACAATGCTGAATTCTGCCTAGTCGTCAAATGTGGGGTGTCGGGGAAATCTGCTTTCTCGGATCGCTAGACTACATTCAAACAAATCGTATTAATGAGTTTTATTACACAAGTAAAAAATACGATACTTAACTTTGTGTTAAACAGATGTGTCGCAGTCTAAGGGCGACAGACAAAATAAATAAGTTTCTTCAGTTGTTGGGTTGTTGTTGGTTGGGTTGGTTTTGGGGAAGGAGACCAGACAGCGAGGTCATCGGTCTCATCGAATTAGGGAAGGATGTCGACCGTGCCCTTACAAAGGAACCATCCCGGCATTTGCCTGGAGCGATTTAGGGAAATCACGGAAAACCTAAATCAGGATGGCCGGACGCGGGATTGAACCGTCGTCCTCCCGAATGCGAGTCCAGTGTCTAACCACTGCGCCACCTCGCTCGGTTGTTTCTTCAGTATAACATTTCCAAGTTTGAGTTACGTAGAATGTACGGGCAAAGTAATGAGCTTTGGCGCTTCTATTCAGGTCAGTAGTCTTGAGGCCACTCGTAGAATTTGGGCGCGGCCAGTCGGGCTCGGCGCTACTGTTTTCTTCCCATAGCGGCCCCTGCTGTCGCGTTGTCGTCCTGGAGAGGGGTCGGTCAGCGTGCGATTGGCTGACGCCTTCTTCACAGCCCTCTGTGCTCTCGCCTTCCCCACTGGCGTGCCGGCGGTTGACTTCAACCCGCAACAGAGAACGTCATAGAAAATTTGGCTTTCACAAACTCATTATAAATTGAGCGCAAGGGAGCACTACAGCAACGATAATACCTGAACAGCCTCACAGTTCTCAAATCTTTTCAAAATCATATTTCCAAAATTCAACATCCTCTGCATTTGGATCTCTGTGCTCTGCTAGCTGTTTCCAGTCCGCACAGCAGCGTAACCAACATCTGACTCCCTCACTTACTTCGCACGGAATGCTACTGTCTACCGATAACCAAAGATCACACTGCTTATACTCAGAAACATTCTGCCGTAACGTATCGACTACTGAAGTACATCGCACGAAAAATATCCAGTGTACTGATATGAGGGGTCAACGGAAGCGTAGGATTCCACCCGTCTGCTTTGACCAATGACGTACGGGTGTTGTTGTGTGTGACATCATGGCGCGGAGTTTGTGAGTTGGTTGTGTTTGTGGATGTCGTCTTATTGTGTCTGATGGCGCCCTCTCTCTCTCTCTCTCTCTCTCTCTCTCTCTCTCTCTGTGTGTGTGTGTGTGTGTGTGTGTGTGTGTGTGTGTGTGTGATGGCCGAACTACTTTGCAGCGCCGGAACTTGTTGGTGGTGAGTAATTGTTTTATGGGTCTATTTTTCTCGAGTTGTTATGTTTTGTGTATTTATTGTGTACTGAAAGTGTTTTAATTAACGTAGGGATGTTTGACTTTTGAACTTTTGAGGTATTGTGGTTATGGTTTTGTTTTTCGTAGCTGTAGGTGTTGGTCTGATTACAATTTTTGTTGTTTCTGCTGTACGCGTTGGTGTCTTGGTATCGTCAGCGGCGGTTGACCTATGTAGGTTAAGGGAAGTGTCCGATTTCTGTAGGTTTTGTATTTTTCTTTTTTTGGTTCGTCATTTTGTGTGTTTTGGGATCGTGGTGTGTCTGTTTTTACTGTTATATTTAGCTTGTCCCCTCCCCTAAAACTCCCATTTTCCCGCGGCTGCCCAGTTAGTTTGATTGTATTTTTGGAGGGATATGTTATTGTCCTATTTATACGTATTTTCGTATTTGTTGCAATGTGTATGTAGTGACATCATAGGAGCCATATTGGAGATGCTTAGAATAGCCATTTCTGCCATATCGATGACGTCATGGGTCAAAGGAGATGGGTGGAATCGGACACTTCCGTAATCCCGATATGAAGTATGACACATAAAACAAAAATAGAGCTCATATCACAATTAATACCAAAAAATAAGGTAATAACGGTATGAACAGAAGACAGCAATGAAAAGTACTAGAAAGGAGAATTATGATTTGGTTTATGTCAAAGCTGGGAGCGAGGCAGTACTGGAAGAAGTAAAAGCATAATCCTATCTAGGAAGCATGATTAGACAGTGTGGTCGATATTAGGAAGATATCTTCTGCAGAGCAGAACTGTCTTTATATGCAGTCAGTGACTCTTCTTTCCGGCGCGATTCCTACTCGAGCGACTCGCTACCCAGCCGTCTACGTAAGGAGGTTTGGTCTGGGCCTGCCTTCCCCTTTGAAATTCAGATAAGACTCGCGGGCGATTCGTCTTCCGTCACGCAGCACTCGAGGGACGTGCGTTTGCTACGGCTCGACTTTCCGTCCCGGCTCGTGAAATTTACGTTTCCTCTCTGTCCCCTTGTGTCTCTGCCGTTTCTTTTCCCCGCTTATTCCGAGCGGCCCCGAAACCTGGGAGAGCGTGCGTGACGGAGAGGTCTTTCTGCGGCAGTCGTAACGTTGCGGGGAACGAAAAGCTGCACCTGAGGATCGACTTCGCAGAGGTCCGAAACATCGCAAGAGGAGCTAAATGACGGAGCCGTGCCGCCGACCGCGTGCGCTGGCGTCCAACTCATCAGACACAAGCGTACATATTGGCACGATCGCCGGCCGGGGTGGCCGAGCGGTTCTACGCACTACAGTCTGGAACCCCGAGACCGCTACGGTCACAGGTTCGAATCCTGCCTCGGGCATGGATGTGTGTGATGTCCTTAGGTTAGTTAGGTTTAAGTAGTTCTAAGTTCTAGGGGACTGATGACCACAGAAGTTAAGTCCCATAGTGCTCAGAGTCATTTGAACCATTGTCACGATCTGTGTTCATAATGACTCATCTTCATTACAGGTTTATCACCCAATAATCTACAACTGACGAATAGGAGCAATCTATTTCAGTACCTCATCAAAGACCGACGCTTCACCTGTCAGTGCGCTCGTACAAAATACTTGGAGTGAAAACGCCAGCTCAGTACAGCTTACAGAAATCTGCGATCTTTTCTGATGCGACTCCTACTCGGACTGATGTCTCAGTACAATATAGGTCAGCAATGTGGTGCCCACACCATTTGTAGGGGAGGGTTTACTTCCCAACATTTGAATTAAACAGTCATATTTGGCATGCTGAGGCACAGTGTGAAGAAGATACACCAAGCATCCAGAAACCTATTAAGGAAAGCGGACATCAGCCTAAAGATTATTTTGAATATCTTCGTCTTTAAATGGTTCAAATGGCTCTGAGCACTATGGGATTTAACATCTGAGGTCATCAGTCGCCTAGACTTAGAACTACTTAAAGCTAACTAACCTAAGGACATCACACACATCCATGCCCGATGCAGGGGTCTGACCTGCGACCGTAGCAGTCCCGCGGTTCCGGACTGCAGCGCCTAGATCCGCACGGCCAGCGCGGCCGGCTCAGTTTATTGGCAAACGGTTTCGTCGATACACTTCGTCGTCGTCATGCATTCTAAATACACTGAGGCGACATAGATCAAGGGGTCCCTCCTAATGTTATGTCTGGCCTCCTTTCGCCCGGCACAATGTAACAATTCGGCGTTGCATGGACTCAAAAAGTCGTTGGAGCTCCCCTGCAGGAATACGGGGTGTTCCAAAAGGTCTCTCCGCAGTGCCGTATGGCTGTTAGCCGCGCGTGCCGTATGCTACAATGAATATACCGAAATGAAACTCAGTGAAATACAAGTTATTAATTTATCGAATATTCATTTTTACTTTCAAATTTTCATATTAAGTGTTGAAAGTGTCCCCCCTGTTGTTGAATACACAATTCAATTCGTCTAATCAGGTTTCCAAACACAAGCTGTAACATTTCGTCTGTAACACAAGTAGTGAAAGTGGATATTGCAGTTTTCAATTCGTCGATGGATTTTGGACGGTTTTTACAGACAGTTGCTTTCGCTGCACCCCAGAAGAAAAAGTCAGGTGGTGTTAGGTCAGGCGATCGTGTAGGCCAAAGTCCCTGTGAAATTATGCGATCACCAAAAACATCAGCAAGCAGTGACATTGAAACGCGAGCTGTATGCGCGGTTGCACCATCTTCAAATTTCCTGGCAGCTTAAAACTGTGTGCCCGGCCGAGACTCGAACTCGGGACCTTTGCCTTTCGCGGGCAAGTGCTCTACCATCTGAGCTACCGAAGCACGACTCACGCCCGGTACTCACAGCTTTACTTCTGCCAGTATCTCGTCTCCTACCTTCCAAACTTTACAGAAGCTCTCCTGCGAACCTTGCAGAACTAGCACTTCTGAAAGAAAGGATATAGCGGAGACATGGCTTAGCCACATCCTGGGGGATGTTTCCAGAACGAGATTTTCATTCTGCAGCGGAGTGTGCGCTGATATGAAACTTCCTGGCAGATTAAAACTGTGTGCCCGACCGAGACTCGAACTCGGAACCTTTGCCTTTCGCGGGCAAGTGCTCTACCATCTGAGCTACCGAAGCACGACTCACGCCCGGTACTCACAGCTTTACTTCTGCCAGTATCTCGTCTCCTACCTTCCAAACTTTTACAGAAGCTCTCCTGCGATCCTTGCAGAACTCATTCTGCACCATCTTGTTGAAAATAACCGTTCAGTATTTCACTTAACACTTCTCCTACGAATGGGTACAGAATATCACTGCAGTATCGCTGTGCGTTTATTGTTTCGCTGAAAAATATGGGACCCCCAATCCGACGTCTAGAAATTGCAATCCAAACTCCCATTTTCACAGAATGAAGTGGTTCCTCATGAATACACTATGGATTTGCATTAAACCACATACGAGAATTTTGCGAGTTCATGTACCCGGATTAATGAAACCACGCCTCATTAGTGAAAAACGTTTCATTAAGAATATCCCTTCCATTCTGTTGAACGAAATTTTTGAACCATTGACAATAATGTAGTCTATTGCCATGATCAGTATTTTGCAGTTCTTGCACGGCTGTCATTTTGTATGGGAAAAGTTCTAATTTTTTCCTTACAGCTGTGTGGGCCGTTCCGACACTAACATCGATTTCTGGGCAAGTTTTCTTACTGACTTGTTCGGACTCATGAATATTCTATCGGAAATATTGAGTAGTTTATCCGCAGACAAAACGCTAGGACGACCACTTTTCGATGCATCTGTCACTGAATCAGTACTTCGAAATTTGTTAATCAAATCTCGCACATTATGGCGATGTGGGAGTGTTGTCTCTTGGAAAACTGAATTAAATGTTTCACGAACTGAAACTGTGTATTTACCGCCAGCTTTGAACACATGTTCGACTAAAAACACACGTTTTTCAATGGTTAGCATTTTAACAGTGACAAAAACGAAACAAACGAACAAAAAAACTAAACTTAAACGTTCGCTTCAACACGTAATGACACACACCAACGATACTACTGACGCTGGCAGAGATAAACGAAACAGTGGAATGTTGGGAGAGTCCACTTGAAGGGAAGTAACCCAGGCAGGCGAATATCATACGGAACGCGCGGCTAACAATCATACGGGACTGCGCAGAGACTTTTTTAACACCCCGTATTAAGCCACGCTGCCCCTATAGCCGTCCGTAATTGAGTAAGTGTTGCCGGTGCAGTTTGCTGTGCACTAACTGACCTCTCTATTAAGTCTCATAATTGTTCGGTGCGGTTCATGTCGGGCCATCTGGGTGGGCAAATCATTCGCTCGAATCGTCCACAATTGCCCTAAAACCAATCGCGAACTTTTGTGGTTCGCTGACAAGACATCGTTGTTGCGAACATGAAATCAATGAATGGCTGCAATTGGTCGCCGGGTAGCCGAACATAAGCATTTCCAGTCAATGATCGATTTAATTGGACCAGAGGACCCATGTATACACGTTGCTGTTGTGGTCTTCAGTCCTGAGACTGGTTTGATGCAGCTCTCCATGCTACTCTATCCTGTGCAAGCTTCTTCATCTCCCAGTACCTGCTGCAACCTACATCCTTCTGAATCTGTTTAGTGTATTCATCTCTTGGTCTCCCTCTACGATTTTTACCCTCCACGCTGCCCTCCAATACTAAATTGGTGATCCCTCGATGTCTCAGAACATCTCCTACCAACCGATCCCTTCTTCTAGTCAAGTTGCGCTACAAGCTCCTCTTCTCCCCAATTCTATTCAATACCTCCTCATTAGTTAAGCGATCAACCCATCTAATCTTCAGCATTCTTCTGTAGCACCACATTTCGAAAGTTTCTATTCTCTTCTTGTCTAAGCTATTTATCGTCCACGTTTCACTTCCATACATGGCTACACTCCATACAAATACTTTCTATTTTGCTCCCCAAATAGCAAAACTCCTTTACTACTTTAAGTGTCTCATTTCCTAATCTCATTCCCTCAGCATCACCCGACTTAATTCGACTACCTTCCATTATCCTCGTCTTGCTTTGGTTGATGTTCATCTTATACCCTCCTTTCAAGACACTGTCCATTTCGTTCAACTGGTCATCCAAGTCCTTTGCTGTCTCTGACAGAATTACAATGTCATCGGCGAACCTCAAAATGTTTTTGTAACTCTTCAGGCTTTCCCGGCGATCTAATGACATCTTGGGTTGTCGGGTGTTCTGCCGGATATCAGCGTCGTACTTGTACGATATTTCGGTCACGTACCTCGTAACCTTCATCAGGTGCGACCTGAGACTGCTCCTCGAGTGGACCTGGTCCAGTATTTATGCCTATGGCCTTCCCCCTCCACCAACAGCTGCAGGCGCTTCCTCTGTGGTCCGCGCCCATTCCCTGTGACCTGCTGGAGCGTTGTTTCTCCGTTTTCCGTCCGCTGCGGTTCTAGGTGTTCCCTCTGCGGTCCGCGCCCACCAACCCCGCTCCTGGGGATTTCATCTACGGTCTGGGGTACCAAGCGTTCCCCCTGAGGTCCGCGCCCGCTCACCACGACCTGTTGGAGCGTTGCCGCTCCGTTTTTCGTCCACTGCGGCTCTGGATGTTCCCTCTGCGGTCCGCGCCCACCAGTCCCACTTCTGGGTGTTCCATCTTCGGTCTGGTGCTCCTGGCAGTCCGTCAGGGGCTCGTTTTCCATCTCCAAGTCTCTGGTTCTTCTGTTTGTGCAGTGTTGCAGCTGGCCCCGTTGCTCCTTTAACAATTCCAGAGCCGGATCCCAGGCTCTGCTTAGCTGGTACCCTGTGTCACGGTTCGTAAGATCGTCAGCCATTTTAATTTCTATCGATTCTCTTATAACACTGTCCCAAAATCTGGGTGTTTGTGCTAGAATCCTGGTATCCTCATACTTCATGGCATGATCTAGTTCTAGACAGTGTTCAGCAATGGCTGACTTAGTCACCTGTCTTAATCTAGTGTGCCTCTGATGTTCTTTGCACCTGATCTCCACAGTTCTTGTCGTCTGGCCAATGTAGGACCTGCCACATTGACAAGGTATATTGTAAATCCCTGGTTTTCGTAACCCCAGGTCGTCTTTGACACTCCCCAGCAGTCCCCCAATTTTGTTGGATGGACAGAAAACACACTTGATATTGTGTTTACGGAGGATCCTACTGATTCTGGCAGAAATAGAGCCAGCATAGGGTAGATATGCCACCTTCTTTGTTTCATCTTGGTCTTCTTCAGGAACCTGTGGTATGGTGGCTGGTTGGAGTGCCCTCTCAATTTGTCTGTCCGTGTATCCATTCTTGGAGAAAACTGTTTTGAGACGTTCTATCTCTATAGGTAGATTCTCTTGGTCTGACAGGGCATGTGCTCTGTGGACCAAAGTCTTCAGAACCCCATTCTTCTGTGCAGGGTGGTGACAGCTGCTGGCCTGCAGATATAAATCAGTGTGTGTTGGTTTTCGGTACACACTGTGGCCAATTGATCCATCTGCTTTCCTCTGGACTAGTACATCCAGAAATGGCAGCTGGCCATTCTTCTCCAGTTCCATGGTGAACTTGATATTAGAGTGGCATGAGTTAAGATGTTCAAGAAACTCATTGAGCCTGTCCATCCCATGTGGCCAGATCACGAAGGTGTCATCCACATACCTAAAGAAGCATGTGGATTTAAATGTGGCTGTCTCCAATGCCCTCTCCTCAAAACTCTCCATAAACATGTTGGCAACCACAGGGGACAGTGGGTTGCCCATAGCTACACCTTCAGTTTGTTCGTAATATTGGTTTCTGTACAGGAAATACGTGGATGTCAGTGTATGACTGAACAGGTCCAACAGAGCACCGTCAAATTTCTCTGCAATCAGTTCTAGTGAGTCCTTCAGTGGGACCCTGGTGAACAGCGATACCACATCAAAACTGACCATGATGTCCGAATCTGTGATGTGCAGTTGCTTGAGGCGTTGCAGGAAATCTTCTGAGTTGCAGATGTGGTGAATACATTTGCCCACATATGGAGACAGGAGACCTTTCAAGTACTTGGCTGTTGTGTACGTAGGTGCCCCAATATTACTGACAATTGGACGTAGGGGCACGCCCTCCTTGTGTATTTTAGGCAGACCATACAGTCTAGGTGGCACTGGCGCTTTTTCCCGTAGTTGTCTGATGATCTTATCAGGCATCCCTGTTTCCTTCAAGAGAGCACTAGTCTTCTTGGCCACCTTGTCCGTGGGGTCACACTCCAGAATTCTGTATGCAGGGTCCTCCAGAAGTTGGCGTACTTTCTCATCGTAATCCACCCGCTGCAAGATGACAGTGGAGTTCCCTTTGTCTGCTGGCAGTACCACAATGCTGTTGTCTTGCCGGAGTTTCTTGAGTGCAAGCCTCTCCTCGGTTGTGATGTTCGATTTCGGCGGCCTGGCCTTGGTGAGGGCCATGCAGGTCTCTCGGCGGACTTCCTCTGCCACATTAGGTGGAAGTGTGGCTGCAACTTGCTCTACTGCACTGACGAAACCTGAAATGGGTACATTTCTAGGGGTCGTAGCAAAGTTGAGACCCCGCAGCATCACCCTTGAGATGGATTACTGTGGATCGAGTCTCTCTCTAGGACTCGGCTTCATCTTAAAAGATAAATCAATAATTTAGTTATTGTTCCTCTTTTCCTTCATTATGTTTCTTCTTTGACTTTTATCCTGTCTTACACTTGTATCCTACCCAGCGCAGCTTTTGCATTCTGAAAGCCAAATTTGTCTTCAGTGCATATTGCGCCACAGAACAGTGCCTTGGAGCTGCTGTCTCCATTCTACCACCAATGATTCATAAACTGGACATTGCAGAAAGGTATCTTCAGTTTGTTCCTCTCGATGCACGGTCACAGTTGGATCGTTCCGTTCTTTGGCTCTATACAAAGGTTGTTGAGTTAGGACCAGCCATCTCAACATTGCCTGGTTCAATGTGAAAAGTGTGGAGTCTCTGTCTGACATATGAGAAGAAGCAATATTTTCATCTGCCGGTGATCGTTGCAAAATCTATTTTCTCGTGGAAACGAAAAAAGTTACTTATGCACAATATTTCCAGAGATCGCTACCCTAAGCTGAAGTATCACTACGGTGATGGCACTCTACTCTGAAGTAGCCAGTTCGAATCCTGGCAACGATGGTAAAAATTTTAGTTACGAGGGTCAGGCCGGCAAGTGGATGTCACATGATTAAGTAAAATCTCTGACGACCAGACTGTGTAGCTGCACTGTGGATAAAAGCTGCGATCAGTGAAAATAATGTGTGGTGTTCACCCATAATCATTTTGTCGACAGTTTTTCAAGGAAGTGGTCATTTTAATCGCTTCTCCATAATATGTGTTTTCATTCATGAGATTAGTTACAAAACAATCCTTGACAATATCAGAAGAATTGTGATTTACAAAGGCACAACACCAGAAGAAAAAGCTACTTTTGTTATTAATTGGTAAGGCTATCAGTGGCTCAGAAATGAACTCAACATGAAGCTACAAAAATCTTTGAGCATTTTCCTAATAATATGAAATTTATGACAGGAAACAAAGCCAATTATAAATCTTAGCCAAAAGCAATTTCTTCTAGCCTACTTCTTCTGTTGCATACATAAATTTTAAATCAAAGATGGTAGCCTTTTTAGCTAAAAATGCTACTACTCACTACGGAAACAATTTGATGTAAGGGTTGATATCATCATTTTTATTAAATTTAAGGCATTTTGGTATCAGTAACTTTCACGTAAATTTACTCGCTGCATATCATTTCAACAAAATTCGGCAAATAATCTGTGCCACATTCTACTAAATAACATGAGTGATGGTGCGAGTAATTGTGCATTTAGCTCGTGCAGCAATGATAATTACAAAATTCTGGATATAAACCACGATCGTTTTCAAAGGATCGTCACATTTCAAATCAGATGAGTACCTTGCTGACCAAGGAGATGCACTTAGGAAACGTGTGGTGGGATTTGCTTCTAGTCGATGTATGTACATTGAAACTTCCTGGCAGATTAAAACTGTGTGTCGGGCCGAATCTCGAACTCGGGACCTTTGCCTTTCTACCATCTGAGCTTCTCAAGCACCTACCTTCCAAACTTCACAGAAGCTCTCCTGCGAACCTTGCAGAACTAGCACTCCTGGAAGAAAGGGTATTGTGGAAACGTGGTTTAGCCACAGCCTAGGAGATGTTTCCAGAATGAGATTTTCACTCTGCAGCAGAGTGTGAGTTGATATGAAACTTCCTGGCCGCGAAAGACAAAGGTCCCGAGTTCGAGTCTCGCCCGGCATATAGTTTTAATCTGCCAGGAAGTTTCATATCAGCGCACACTTCGCTGCAGAGTGAAACTCTCAGTCTATATACCCTGTCTACAAACAGTCTATCGTCCATCATTCCATATGATGTTGCGTGCGTAATGAGAACGTACTTTGTATCAATTTCTAATGAAAGAACGAGTAAAGGCAAGGGAGTAGTAGATCTCACGAAGTGTTGACAGAAGGACTCGGACTCGATATGAAACGAAATTAAGACTGCAAGGCGCCACGGGGTTCCAAAATTTCACTCCACTGACGACTGCTGATTTTGAACCCTGGCTTTGTATGGTGCGAGACTTCATTGTGAGACAAGTTACAAGATTTAGTGGAACTATCGCAGATACCCTTCGGTTGGTATTCCTTCTGCGTGTCCTGGCAAGTGAAGACGATGTATTCTATACTCGATTTGACGTCATCATCGCAGTCTATATTCTGGCTGCCCCTTGATTTGTTAGCTGGTCGCAGGATCAGCAAATAATCATACGCAAACTAGTTGGACTTTTTAGTGAGATGCCACACATCAGCAATTTTTCTCCTAAATTTTTTATATCTTTTTCTTAAATTCTGCTACTCTTTCACCTTACTTTGTAGCCAGCTATTTGAATGTGACTTCTTTAATGCGATTTTTGATACAATTCATAACGTTCAAGAGCCAAGAGCCGGAAGGTAATCTTCAATAAATTTCAGTGCTTTTTCGGTTAAACATCTTTTCAGTCCGAATCAAGGAGTTCTTAATTGCCAAAACACTCGAAAGCACAGTGGAAGAGGGAAACATATTACTGTCTCATCTTAGGAAAGTGTGTCCTGGTCCAAATGATTGCGCAATGTGTCAACTGTGGCGCCTTTCTCCAATTACGAATGGGTAACCACAGGGACATACACCAAATCACGTTCTAACAACGAGCTATGAAGCCGTTATTCGTCTGTAGACATGTCTCGTAAACCACAATAGCGTTGCAAGTCTATGAATGTGTACTACACTTAACAAACAAACAATTTTACTTAGAAAAATACCTTCCAGACAACTTTACGCTGCAGCTATTAAGAAATGTTAACATGTCTGTCACTTCCAAAGAAACCGAAAGCCGTCGCTGTCCTTCCTCAGATAATACCCTTCTGGAATGGTGAGTGAACTGAAGCTATTGAAGGAGAGCATATTTACTAGTTAGTTACATATTTTTTCTTCACAACGAAGTTAATCCGCTATCTATCTGTTTGCACTGGCTAGCGTACACACACACACACACACACACACACACACACACACACACACACACACACAAAACGTGCGTGGATTCAATCGTTCATTGTATTCTGTAGATACCATCAAGAACAACCATCTGCAATGTGGAACGAGCCAAGGTAAACTTTAGCGAAATGCAATGAAGTCGAAGAATATTAATGTGCTTCTCATTTACATTCAGAAGTTACTGTTTATTTTCTATTGGTGCATTAATATTTATTTAAGTATATCTGTGTT
The DNA here is from genome assembly GCF_021461385.2 of Schistocerca piceifrons. Lineage (NCBI taxonomy): Eukaryota > Metazoa > Arthropoda > Insecta > Orthoptera > Acrididae > Schistocerca > Schistocerca piceifrons. The sequence continues at coordinate 674,744,748 of NC_060142.1, read as the reverse complement.
TCTGAAACGGGATGGATACCTTCATCCATAAGTAGAGAGCCTCGTTTAGACTGAACCACTGCTTGCGATGCAGCTTTATAATGAGCAGTCCTACTGCCTAACAGAAATTTCCAGTCTGTGAATTTAGATAGTAAATTGGTACAAAGGGTGGATAGTGAGGTACGTTTTCGATTTTCTTTTGAATTTATAAGGATTCACAATTTATTGCTTAACCCCTTAATATCTGAATAAATTACCATTTGAAAGAAAAAATCAAAATCATACACTGACGGAAAAAAATCGTAAGACCAATAAACAAGTGTCGTAGAGCTATGAAATTTCGGCAATACTTTTGTCTAGGTAAAATATTTTAGTGATTAACATTGCTTCGTCATACGTTAATGGAATCGCCAGATAAGCCGTTGCAAATGTGAAATGCTGGTACAAGAGTATCCGGTGTAACCGCAAAAATGTTGACTGCAAGCATGCAAACGTGCACGGACTGTGTCGTACAGCTGCCGGATGTCAATTTGTGGGACGGAGACCCATGCCTGTTGCACATGGTCAGTCTGTAGAGGGGCGGTTGATGCTGGTTGTGAATGACGCTGCATTTGTTGTCCGACGATATTGCATACGTGCTTGATTCGAGACAGATGTGGTGGTCGAGCAGGCCAAGACAACATGTCGGAACTATGTAGAGGTGATGCTGGATTACAATAGCGGTATGTGGGCGAGCTTCATCCTGTTGGAAAACACCCCCTGGAGTGCTGTTCATGAATGGCAGAAAAGCGGGTCGAATCACCGCAGTGGCACACATACACTACTGACCATTAAAATTGCTACACCAAGAAGAAATGCAGATGCTAAACGAGAATTCATTGGACAAATATATTATACTAGAAGTGACATGTGATTACATTTTGACGCAATTTGGGTGCATAGATCCTGAGACATCAGTACCCAGAACAACCACCTCTGGCCGTAATAACGGCCTTGATACGCGCGGGCATTCAGTCAGAGTTTGGATGGCGTGTACACGTACAGTTGCCCATGGAGCTTCCACACGATATCACAGTTCATCAAGAGTAGTGACTGGCTTATTGTGACGAGCCAGTTGCTCGGCCACCATTGACCAGAAGTTTTTAATTGCTGAGAGATCTGGAGAATGTGCTGGCCAGGGCAGCAGTCGAACATTTCTGTATCCAGGAAGGCCCGTACGGGACCTGCAACATGCGGTCGTGCGTTATCCTGCTGAAATGTAGGGTTTGGCAGGGATCGAATGAAGGGTAGGGCCACGAGTCGTAACACATGTGAAGTGTAACGTCCACTGTTCAAAGTGCCGTCAATGCGAACAAGAGGTGGCCGAGACGTGTAACCAATGGCACCCCATACCATCAAGCCGGGTGATACGCCAGTATGGCGATGACGAATACACGCTTCGAACGTGCGTTCACCGCGATGTCGCCAAACACGGATGCGACCATCATCATGCTGTAAACAGAATCTGGATTCATCCGAAAAAATGACGTTTTCCCATTCGTGCACCCAGGTTCGTCATTGAGTACACCATCGCAGGCGCTCCTGTCTGTGATGCAGCGTCAAGGGTAACCGCAGCCATGGTCTCCGAGCTGGCTGTCCATGCTGCTGCAAACGTCGTCGAACTGTTCGTGCAGATGGTTGATGTCTTGCAAACGTCCCCATCTGCTGACTCAGAGATCGAGACGTGGCTGCACGATCCCTTACAGCCGTGCGGATAAGATGCCTGTCACCAAGACTGCTAGTGATACGAGGCCGTTGAGATCCAGGACGGCGTTCGGTATTACTCTCCTGAACCCACCGATTCCATATGCTGCTCACAGTCTCTGGATCTCGACCAACGCGAGCAGCAATGTCGCGATACGATAAACCGCAATCGCGATAGGCTACAATCCGACCTTTATCAAAGTCTGAAACGTGATGGTACGCATTTCTCCTCCTTGCACGAGGCATCACAACAACGTTTCACCAGGCAAGGCCGGCCAACTGCTGTTTGTGTATGAGAAATCGGTTGGAAACTTTCCTCATATCAGCACGTTGTAGGTGTCGCCACCGGCGCCAAGCTTGTGTGAATGCTCTGAAAAGCTAATCATTTGCGTATCACAGCATCGTCTTCCTGTCGGTTAAATTTCGCGTCTGTAGCACGTCATCTTCGTGGTGTACCAATTTTAATGGCCAGTAGTGTATTTGCAATGAGGGTGCGTATGGTAACCACTAGAGTCGTCCTGTTGTCATACGAAATCGCACCCCACAACAAAAACTCCACCAGCAGGTCCAGTATTTCCAGCACGCAGACATGTTGGTTGCAGATACTTAGCTGGGCCTACTGCTAAACAGGAGGTGGTCATCAACAGCAAGGAAGCAGTACCGCTTTTTATCAGAAACCACGACAGATGTTCACTCCATCCTCCAATGAGTTCTCCCTTGACACCACTGAAGTCGCGGACTGTGGTAGTTTAGAGTCAGTTGAATGCACGCTACAGGGCGCCTGACACCGAGCTGTCCGCTGACCTAGAAGTGACCGATTTGTAACAGTTCGTTGCGTCACTGTGGTGCCAGCTGCTACTAGAATTGCTGCTGCAAGCGCAGTACGATGCACCAGAGCTGTACGCCGAACACGATTCTCTTGCTACTCGGTAGTGCGACGTAGCCGTCCGGAGCCCAGTCTGCTTGCACCGCTGCCAGCAGTCTCATACAGTGGCTGCATTCCTGCCAAGTCTTTCTGCAGTCTCGCGGAAGGAATATCCAGATTCTCGTAGCCCTATCACACACCTCGTTCAAGTTCAGTGAGGTGTCGATAATGAAGTCCTTGTCGCTTAAAAGGGATTCTTGGTTAACAGGAGCTCACCACGTCCAATCTCGAAGGTGAAGCACGCTCATGACAGTTGCAACGCGTTTTTAAAGCCAACCTGATTTGCATCCTCACAGCGGTGCCACCAGCACCATTCTTATCCAACTCGCGCCAAATTTAAACAGACGTCATCTTTCGGATGTAAGGACATAATTACCCACATCCATTTAGCTCGCACAACTCCTTCTTGGTGTTGCAAATTATTTTCCCGTCAACGTATTTTGTAACCAGTAATGAAGTATTATAAAGTGCATAACGTCATATCTAAAACATGTTATACCTGCCAGGCATAAATGTGCATGTCGCAGCCGGCCGGAGTGGCCGAGCGGTTCTAGGCGCTACAGTCTGGAACCGCGCGCCCGCTACGGTCGCAAGTTCGCATCCTGCCTCGGGCATGGATGTGTGTGATGTACTTAGGTTAGTTAGGTTTAAGTAGTTCTGAGCTCTAGGGGACTGGTGACCTCAGATCTAACATTTTGGTGCTACACTGATATGATTTACATGATTAAAAATTAAAAATGCGAGGACAGATTTTAAATAATTATGTACAATACAATATAGCCTTATTCGTGAAATTCTCTTGTTCAGACACCGGCGAACGTTACACTTACTAAACTTGAATACTGTTTGTATTTACAATTTGGTCTTGTGTCTGCAACCTGATGCCAAAGACCTCCTACATCAGATCTAGCAGAATGAACTGGAATCGGTTTTGTTGGATCTTAATGTTTCTTGCATAGTACTTCTGCCTCTATACGGGCTGAACACCTCTCTGTTTTTCATATGTCGTGTCTTTTTACTGCTTGTAGAGAGGCTCTGCTATTCTGGATTTTAATTCTAGTAGATCCTTTTGTTTATTACATGGAATGTTGAAATTGTCACAGTCATTCTCCACAGCTGCACAAGTCTTGAAACTGCCATTTGCATTTATTGGAACGCAAAACTTTGGGGATACAGGTAATAAAATAAAAGCTTCAGAATATCAGCCGTTTATTAGAAATTCCAAATCACAAGAAAAGTGACATATAGTCATTCAAATCAATGTTGAAGTCGGATTTTCATATGAATTACTGGAAACTTATAATAAATTAAAGTACGTATATTCGTAAATAATGAACAGAATTGGTCACTGAAGTATTCTTTTGCTAAAAATCAGCAGAAGTATTTGCTTTCACTTCACTTGATTCCATCTCCTACATGCTCCCACAAAGGTACAAGAAAGTCTAAGGATGCATATTTTACACGGAGAGTATCTTCGAATTAACTTGCACGTCGGACTAGTTTATTACATCAAAATGTTATTTACGGCACGTCACAGATACTATAGACCACACAAAGAATTTTCAGAACTGAAGTTCCCTCTGTACCTAACGTTAACTGTCGAAGTAGTGACAATAACTTTCCGTGTGTGTGTCGTGAACAAAGGCGCGAAGAGTAAGCCGCTTTGGAAGTTCCCAAAACACTAGGGCGACGGAACCACATGTCAGAGACGGTGGTAGTTTCATGAAGAATCTGTGACTACCATCATTGGCACTCAAAAACAATTAACCGTCAATTTATTAGCGTCACTTTGGTGTGATGCGAATGCGTGACACATGGCGTTACCGGCTTAATGTTAGATGAGAGTGCATTGAATACCTTTGCACCAAAGTACGTAACTCCACTCTTGACTCGAGACAAGGATATAAAGTCACATGAAAATTATTTTTGTGCATTGTACTGTGATCGTGCATTATCAGTCTTCTGTTGAAACTAATTCTTACTATAAGCAGTAAAACGTATTAATGAGTAAACGTACTGGAAGTGAGACTTCCAAGATCGTTAAAAAGACTTCTGGAGGTTGTACAGGTAATTACTTTACACAATATTGTTACCTCTTGTTACTGTAGTTACCAGTGAAGGCTGCGATTGCATTTCTCGCTGCACATGTTCCATACATAATGTTGTTGTTGTTGTTGTTGTAGTCTTCAGTCCTGAGACTGGTTTGATGCAGCTCTCCATGCTACTCTATCCTGTTCAAGATTCTTCATCTCCCAGTACCTACTACAGCCTACATCCCTCTGAATCTGCTTAGTGTATTCATTTCTTGGTCTCCCTCTACGATTTTTACCTGTTCCAGCTTCTTCATCTCCCAGTACCTACTGCAGCCTACATCCCTCTGAATCTGCTTAGTGTATTCATTTCTTGGTCTCCCTCTACGATTTTTACCCTCCATGCTGCCCTCTAATACTAAATTGGTAATCCAATTATGCCTCAGAACATGTCCTACCAACCGGTCCCTTCTTCTTGTCAAGTTGTGCCACAAACTCCTCTTCTCTCCAGTTCTATTCAATACCTCCTCATTAGTTATGTGATCTACCCATCTAATCTTCAGCATTCTTCTATAGCACCACATTTCGAAAGCTTCTATTCTCTTCTTGTCTAAACTATTTATCGTCCATGTTTCACTTCCACACATGGCTACACTCCATACAAATACTTTCAGAAACGCCTTCCTTACACTTAACTATATACTCGATGTTAACAAATTCCTCTTCTTCAGAAACGCTTTTCTTGGCATTGCCAGTGTACATTTTATATCCTCTCTACTTCGACCATCATCACTTATTTTACTCCCCAAATAGCAAAACTCCTTTACTACTTGAAGTGTCTCATTTCCTAAGCTAATTCCCTCAGCATCACCCGACTTAATTCGACTACATTCCATTATCCTCGTTTTGCTTTTGTTGATGTTCATCTTATACCCTCCTTTCAAGACACTATCCATTCCGTTCAACTGCTCTTCAAAGTCCTTTGCTGTCTCTGACAGAATTGCAATGTCATCGGCGAACCTCAAAGTTTTTATTTCTTCTCCATGGATTTTAATACCTACTCCGAACTTCTCTTCTGTTTCCTTTACTGCTTGCTCAATATACAGATTGAATAGCATCGGGGAGAGGCTACAACCCTGTCTCACTCTCTTCCCAACCACTGCTTCCCTTCCATGTCCCTCGACACTTACAACTGCCATCTGGTTTCTGTACAAATTGTAAATAGACTTTCGCTCCCTGTATTTTACCCCTGCCACCTTCAGAATTTGAAAGAGAGTATTCCAGTCAACATTGTCAAAAGCTTTCTCTAAGTCTACAAATGCTAGAAACGTAGGTTTGCCTTTCCTTAATCTTTCTTCTAAGATAAGTCGTAGGGTCAGTATTGCATCACGTGTTCCAGCATTTCTACGGAATCCGAACTGATCTTCCCCGAGGTCGGCTTCTCCTAGTTTCTCCATTCGTCTGTAAAGAATTCCCGTTAGTATTTTCCAGCTGTGACTTATTAAACTGATAGTTCGGTAATTTACACATCTGTTAACACCTGCTTTCTTTGGAATTGGAATTATTATATTCTTATTGAGGTCTGAGGGAATTTGTCTCATACATCTTGCTCACCTGATGGTAGAGTTTTGTCAGGACTGGCTCTCCCAAGGCTGTCAGTAGTTCTAATGGAATGTTGTCCAGTCCCGGGACCTTGTATCGACTTAGGTCTTTCAGTGCTCTGTCAAACTCTTCACGCAGTATCGTATCTCCCATTTTATCTTCATCTACATCCTCTTCCATTTCCATAATATTGTCCTCAAGTACATTGCCCTTGTATTGACCCTCTATATACTTCTTCCACCTTTCTGCTTTCCCTTCTTTGCTTAGAAATGGGTTTCCATCTGAGCTCTTGATATTCATACAAGTGGCTCTCTTTTCTCCAAAGGTCTCTCTAATTTTCCTGTAGGCAGTATCTATCTTACCCCTAGTGAGATAAGCCTCTACATCCTTACATTTGTTCTCTAGCCATCCCTGCTTAGCCATTTTGCACTTCCTGTCGATCTCATTTTTGAGACTTTTGTATTCCTTTTTGCCTGCTTCACTTGCTGGATTTTTGTATTTTCTCCTTTCATCAATTAAATTCAGTATCTCTTCTGTTACCCAAGGATTTCTACTAGCCCTCGTCTTTTTACCTACTTGATCCTCTGCTGCCTTCACTATTTCATTCCTCAAAGCTACCTATTCTTCTTCTACTGTATTTCTTTCCCCCATTCCTGTCAATTGTTCCCTTATGCTATCCCTGAAAATCTGTACAACCTCTTGTTCTTTCAGTTTATCCAGCTCCCATCTCCTTAAACTCCCACCTTTTTGCAGTTTCTTTATAAATCTATATTTTGATATGTTTTATAGTTCTTTTTTGAAACAGTACATAACACGAATTTACGGAAACGTGACAAGCGGTCACTTGTAGTGAAACGATCTAGCGTGCGTTGATATTGGCGGTGAATTACACCCACGCGAAGCCTGTTGCTGTGAAAGGTACAGGCTGTGTTGGTACAGTGCTTGTGTTGCCTCGTCTTGCAGGATAATGAGGAGACCAGCGTCTGCGCCGAGGTGTGTGTTATGGGCGGTGGTTTGTTATCGTTGCTAATTGTAGGTGGGGGACCGGGCTTTCTGCGAGAACACGCGAGCACGCCATACATCTGTCCAGGGGGAGAGGCTCAGGGGGGAGAAATGACAGCAGAAATTCCGCGTGACGGGACACGCACACGCATTTTAATGTCAAAATATGCGCTATCGCAATGGACGCGATAATTCAGGGAGCAGTCGTTCTGCTCAAAGTAGCTGGTGCATTATGCGCATGCTACCACACCAGCAGCAGCACTCTGAGGCCACTGGTGGAAAGTAGTCGGTGGGGTGGCAAATCATGCTGGATGGAGACATCAGCTTACGTCATGTGCCAACCTATAATTTTCGTTCTGCCATTTGCACAGCTGACAATTAGAATAATTGTGTTTTGGAGCCCACTGTATCTCTAATGCCTTCGTTAGATATTATTGAAGTACTGGTCAAGCTTAAACACCGAAATAAAAGTTTTGTTTCTAGAATCGATTAGGTGATTTCTTGCCATTTTGTTTGAATTATAAGTGGTGATATCTTTTATGACGACGAATTGAACGGTGGGTAAGACGATAATCGATCTTCCATGTCACGTATTTGTCAAGTTATCAGCTAATACGCCAAATCCTTTCCATCTTTTAAATTTAATTTGTTAGTTTTTTTAGTGCGTTACTACTGAAATTTTAGATACCCAAATAACTTTATACAATTAAATAGAATGGGAGGTTCATACAAAACCAAGGAAGAAGAGGCGGAACTGGGGTAAGAAAGAAAGTGTTGATGCTTTGGTTGACTTTGTGGGAAATAAAGAGAATTTAAATCGTATGGAAGAAATAAATAAATAATGGAATTTCAGGCTAAGCTCTGAGAAGGTCATCATGAAGGAAGGTGGTGGAAGACTATTAGAAGAGAAGATGGTCATGTTTCTCGGTAACATTTAGGTTGAGTCACAGTGCTCCTGTTCCACTGACATAGTTTCAGTTTGAGTGATTGATTCCTACCTAGAAAGGAATGAAGAAGCTGTTCCTAGTGGTCTAATATTGTTGCTGTTCACTCTAAGACAAAAGAGCGACGCCCCACGAAGGTACGTGAAGTGGTCAGACATTGATATTCATACAGGTATCGACTGAATATCCAAAACTGTAAATTTTGGCAGCTGATGGATGAATGAGTGATGCTGGAGAGCAGTTTCATCGCGCAACTGGCAAGGATCGTAAATAGGTGGCAAGTCGATAACAGGGAATAAAGTCTTTGATAATTTCATTCCGTGTACTGAGTTGGACAGCACTATTATTCGCAGACAGGCGCGTAAACAATACATGCTGATGTCATCATTTGAGAGAGGACGTGTAGTTGAGCTCAAAGAAGCTGGCTGGAGTAATCAGCGAATCGCTCGACATTTGAATATGATCTATGCCACTATATAACAATGTTTGCAGGAATGGGTGAACCATGGCTGAATATAACGTCAAGAAGAAAGCAGTCGACTTGGAGAGACGAAAGAATGTGAGGACCGAGCAATCGTCAAAGAGTCACTCAGGACTACAGCTTCATCACTCAGGACTACAGCTTCATCATTCAGGTCACTCAGGACTCCAGCTTCATCATTCATCGATGCAATGTGCAACTGGTGCTCAGTGACCACAAGGACCATCAACAGGTGGCTTAATGGAAAAGGGACTGCACTCACGGTGTCGCAAATGCCAACTACAATTGACCTCTCTACACCAACGAATCAGTTTGCTCTGGTGTCTGGCATATTCGACATGGAATCTCATTAGCTGGAGTTGAACTGTCTTCATTGATAAGTCCCACTTCGAAATGAGCCCCAACGACCAACGAAGACGTGTCTGGAGACTCCTGGGACTGATGTGGGATACCAACCTGACTGTCCCTGGCCATGCAGCCTGACAATCAGGAGTCATTGTGTGGTGTGCCATTTCATTCCATAGCAGGACGCCTTTGATTGTCATCAGCGGCACTCTTACAGCACAGTGGTATATCGATGATATTCTGCACTCTGTTTTGTTGTCCTTCATGGCAAGTTATCATGGGCTTATAATTCAGTAAGGTAATTCCCGCCCACGCATGTAAAGAGTTTATACGACTTGTCTTCGTGCTTGCCAAACCCTATCAACAGCAACGTCGCCAGATCTCTCCCAGATTGAGAACATTTGGAGTTTGATGGGAAGGGCCCTCCAAACTACCCCTAAGGAGGACATCCAGTTACTCTATCAATCAACGCTAATCGAATAACTACTTGGCCAGAGGTGGACCAACGCATTATTGACTTGTTCAATCTGTGAAGTTCTTTCTCTTGAATAAAGCATCCAAATTTTTTGAAATCGTAATCATTTGTGTATCTATACATGTGTAAGATGTGGGTTTGCTTATTCTAGAATTGAGAACAACTGTGTAAGGCGAAATGACAAGTTTAATGTCGCAATTTTTGTCACAAAATCACACGCTTTTACACAGTTTTCAACTCGACAACATAAACCAGTGCAATGGATAACTCATCTTGCCAACATCAAAAAGTGAAATAATTTTACACACAACAACGTTAAATATTAACTCTCTGAAAGAACATTAATCTTAAACACAATATTATGCAGTTTAATTGGAAGTTTCTTTACAAAATTGCTTCTACACATACGTTATGATGTTGGCCAGTGCTGCACCTTCCTCCTGCCACCCCTTTAAGTGGTTTCCATCGTAACTCCTGCAGCGTGTCTTCGCTACGCTGTTGTATGGCTGGCTTTTCAAAACTAAAACCGACTCAAGTTGCTTGTTCAACATTTTGCTCAAAGACATGCGTTGTATAGGAACGGTGTGTTAATTACTGTCGATTGGCTGTCATCCCTTTGTGCATTACATACTGATAGGCAAATGTTCTCATAACTGCCAAATTTCGTTAGGTGTCATCTTCACCTTCTCATTGCAATGTATAAAGGTCTCATGTAAGATGCGAATCTGACTATTTATTCTGCCACCTTACACATGTACATCACATCTTATAATTTCCATCTCATTGGATAATTCCGTCATCGTGCGTCGTTTTCTTGCCTTGGAGTTTACTACCAGTTTTTTATTCCCTCTTTGTCACTACAGTTTGGTGATTCATTTGTTTAAGTTACTAACACTTAGCATGCATGAAAAATTAATACGATTGTTGAAGTAAAGCGTTGTCTTAGTTTATTATTTAATGCAGTCTTCTTAATCAGCTTAACCGCGCACTTGAGAGAGATGAAGGGAAAGCTTTCTTCTAACAAATGTATTCCTCGTATTGAAAATTTGCAAAATGGGGTTTTGTAACATCAGATTAACCTAGACTATTGTAAGACTACTCTGTCAATATTAACAGCAGGAAATATATCCAAAGCCATCTTGGCTAACCTTTCTTCTTCAACTTAAAGCCCCTTAAACTATCGAAAACAGCCACAGAAGTGGAGATGCTTAATTACTGTAGACAGCAACCCAAAAATATGATGACCCAGAAAAATGAATTCAACCAAAGACGAGGTGTCTGGTTAACATTCATGGCTCTGCTTGCCCTGCTTGTGCTGGGTCCCACCCTGCGTTGGACAAGCGAGGCTCTCGGAGGAAAACGAAACACGCATACTTCCCCACTGTGTCCACAAGAAATGAAGACATCTATGTTGCACTTCAGCAAACGATGCAACGCCCTCTAACCAAACACAAAAATATTATTTTTCCATGAAAAATACGCTGAAAAGATGTTTAATAATTTTAATTTAAAGCTTTGAAGTTTCACTTTAGTCCAGGTATTTTAATATAACATTGCAAATATTTCCCTAATTTCAAGTAGATAATTTTAAAACGCTTTTAGATTTTTCATATTTCTTAATGTGTGTCTTTACTGTTCAACTTGTTATCTCTTAACTTTTATTCCTTTTAATCAAGTGGCCATCTTACATTCTTCATTTCTAATAGTTACCTTTCATCGCAAGTGATGAGAATCCAATGCAAGAAATTACTTTAGTTCAGGGAAGAGGTGTTTTGAGATTGCATTTTTCTAAAACGTTATGCACTTTGTATAGTCATTCTTTAAATATTATTTGATCTACTATAATTCCAACGTTTTCACGCAAGATAATGAAAATAAAATTATTTGCACCAGTCAGTATCAAAATACTTAAAACAGTTAATTTGACACTGTCCAACAGGTCTATCAAGACGGAAACTGAAAGATGTTAGTGATAAACTACACACTTCTAGTACTTCCTGTTATAAAGGTTTCTTTGTGCATGCATCCAAGGTGCTTCTGAAAAGTTCGATGAATGGTCTCAGATAGTAAAGGAAAGAAGAGTTACAAAATACGTATACTGGCCTCAAAGCAATCAACATCAGCTTCGACACACTTCTCACATCGGTTGCAAAGCTGTTGGAGATGTCATCAAAAGCTTCTTGTCGAATCCTCGAAGCATCGCGGTCACGCGTTGTTGGATATCTCCAACGTGTGTGTGTGTGCTAAACTTTCTAGCTCAACGCAAGGTGACTGTTTTTCAACACCCTCCTAATTCTTCAGATTTGAAGCCGACAGATTCCTTTTGTTTTCCCGCCTTAAATTAGCCCTGAAAGGCTTGCGCTCCATAGACGTTGCGCGTGACCACGGTACTTCGAGCGATTCCAAAGAAGCGTTTGCTGATAGTCTCCAACAACTTTACAACCAGTGTCAGAAGTCTATTGTAGCTAATGGTGCTTACTTTGAAGGTCAGAGAGGTATTTTTTGTGTAACTCCTGTTTCTTCTCTTTTCTGAAACCATACGCTTAACTTTTCAAGCGCATCTTGCACTGCTATGTGTATATCCTCAGTGTGTGTGTGTGTGTGTGTGTGTGTGTGTGTGTGTGTGTGTGTGTGTGTACCTTATCAAATGCAATGAAATCTCTCTTTCCTCCATTATTTCACATCAATTTTGTCCACCCAAGTCTTAGAATGACTTATTACAATATTCAGAACGAGAACACTTCCTACTGTTCTCCAAAACTATATTTTTCTGGTCACGAACCAGCTTTCTGCTTCTCAGGCCGTCTTCAGGTGAGAAATGGATGTCGCAAACTCAGATAAACTTCATGTGCGATTTACACAGATATTATTTGTATAGAAGACGGAGAAGTAACAAAGTGTTTACGTAGGAAAACACTACATTTGTCACACAGAAATAATTACATTAGCTAAAAAATGTGGAGGGTACACGAAGTTTTTATGTGGGGATACATTTAACAACAGACGAGAAATATGTTGAATGTAAAGCTTGAATCTAGTATTTGTAACGAAAACTTAATTTAACAAATGGAAAATGGAAATTTGTTCTGATTATTTAATACTAGTTAACCTTTATATCATGTGTTTGTTGATTTCCAGTAGGGACATCTTTCTGGATTTTTTCTTTTCTTTTTTTTAACAGAATGGAAACCATCCCAATCTACGTCATAGAAATCTTTTTCAGCTAAAAGATGATAAGCAAAGTCTGAATGTTACTTCCTTGGTCTCCAACTTCTATCATGTCCATCTAGCCTAACTGCCACAGCTCTTCCTGAGTGACCAATTTTTCACACTGCTTGCAAGTGATTTAATATACAGCATTCTGTTCGAAGGGTTGCAATTTGTATTTGCTATTGACTAAAAATTTTTGATATGCTATTGCCGACCAAATAAATATAATTTTGCAGACTATTAGGAAGTGTTTTTCGTTTGAATATTATTTTATGTTCTGCCAAGCGACAACGGAAAATTCAGTTAATGTTATTATAATCTATGAATATGGGCCAAACCGACATGTAATTGTCTCATAACACCGTAATGTAACATTCATATATTTAATCAAACTGTGAATGACTTTGACATTTAAAGACATTATTAAAATATTAGGCCTACTAATGCAATATCCCCTCGTGAACTAAACCTCAGTGTGTCTATCTCATAAAAAACTCGGATCTGTAGACAATGACATAAGAGATGTACAGCTAAACTGAGCTTGCCTTTCCACCCGAGACTGCAAGAAACGATAACCCATTCTTGGATTAACTTTGCGAATTTACTCATAAAACATACTCCTATCCGCTCTGTGTATTGCTCTCATCACTGCAGATAAAGTAGTGCCCCTGGAAAAGTTCTGCACTGGAAAAGATCATCTTGTGTCGCTATAGTTGGAGGTGTGGGTAGCAAATTTACGTTAAATAATAGTTCGGGATGCCACTATGGTGCATCTATTGATTGTTGTTGTTGTTGTTGTGGTCTTCAGTCCTGAGACAGGTTTGATGCAGCTCTCCATGCTGTTCTATCCCGTGCAAGCTTCTTCATCTCCCAGTATGTACTGCAACCTACATCCTTCTGAATCTGCTTAATCTATTCATCTCTTGGTCGCCCTCTACGATTTTTACCCTCCACGCTGCCCTCCAATACTAAATTGGTGATCCCTTGATGCCTCAGAACGTGTCCTACCAACCGATCCCTTCTTCTAGTCAAGTTGTGCCACAAACTCCTCTTCTCCCTAATTCTATTCAATACCTCCTCATTAGTTGTGTGATCTACCCATCTAATCTTCAGCATTCTTCTGTAGCACCACATTTCGAAAGCTTCTATTCTCTTCTTGTCCAAACTATTTATCGTCCATGTTTCACTTCCATACATGGCTACAGTCCATACAAATACTTTCAGAAACGACTTCCTGACACTTAAATCAATACTTGAAGTTAACAAATTTCTCTTCTACAGAAACGCTTTCCTTGTCATTGCCACTCTACGTTTTACATCCTCTCTACTTCGACCATCATCAGTTATTTTGCTCCCCAAATAGCAAAACTCCTTTACTACTTTAAGTGTCTCATTTCCTAATCTAATTCCCTCAGCATCACCCGAGATAATTCGACTACGTTCCATTATCTTCGTTTTGCTTTTGTTGATGTTCATCTTATATCGTCCTTTCAAGACACTATCCATTCCGTTCAACTGCTCTTCCATGTCCTTTGCTGTCTCTGACAGAATTACAATGTCATCGGCGAACCTCAAAGTTTTTATTTCTTCTCCATGGATTTTAATACCTACTCCGAATTTTTCTTTTGTTTCCTTCACTGCTTGCTCAATATACAGATTGAATAGCATCGGGGAGGGGCTACAACCCTGTCTCACTCCCTTCCCAACCACTGCTTCCCTTTCATGTCCCTCGACACTTATAACTGCCATCTGGTTTCTGTAGAAATTGTAAATAGCCTTTCACTCCCTGTATTTTACCCCTGCCACCTTCAGAATTTGAAAGAGAATATTCCAATCAACATTGTCAAAAGCTTTCTCTAAGTCTACAAATGCTACAGACGTAGGTTTCCCTTTCCTTTATCTTTCTTCTAAGATAAGTCGTAGGGTCAGTATTGCTCACGTTTTACAACATTTCTACGGAATCCAAACTGATCTTCCCCGAGGTCAGCTTCTACAAGTTTTTCTATTCGTCTGTAAAGAATTCGCGTTTGTATTTGGCAACTGCGACTTATTAAACTGATATTTCGGTAATTTTCACGTCTCTCAACACCTGCTTTCTTTGGGATTGGAATAATTATATTCTTCTTGAAGTCTCAGGGTATTTCGCCTGTCTCATACATCTTGCTCACCAGATGGTAGAGTTTTGTCAGGACTGGTTCTCCCAAGGCCTTCAGTAGTTGTAATGGAATGTTGTCTACTCCCGGGGCCTTGTTTCGATTCAGGTCTTTCAGTGCTCTGTCAAACTCTTCACGCGGTATCATATCTCCCATTTCATCTTCATCTACATCCTCTTCCATTTCCATAATATTGTCCTCAAGTACATCGCCCGTGTATAGGCCCTCTATATACTCCTTCCACCTTTCTGCTTTCCCTTCTTTGCTTAGAACTGGGTTTCCATCTGAGCTCTTGATATTCATACACGTGGTTCTCTTTTCTCCAAAGGTCTCTTTAATTTTCCTGTAGGCAGTATCTGTCTTACCCCTAGTGAGATAAGCCTCTACATCCTTACACAGTTAGTTTAAGAGACATAACTCTGTATGACTGAAAACCGAGCACGTGATTGACAGAGTTTAGTCCTGGAGTATGTCCTAACACCGACTGATTTACTTGACCCTAACAAGAATCATTAACAAATTTCATTAGACGTCCGGTGGATTCCTACTTCGTTGGTAGCGTCTTTGGTTCTTAGACTGCCCCTAGGGCGCTAGATACGCTCTCATACATCTCTCGGTTTCTCACACCTTGGGTTGCCAGATACAAAAATAGAAAAGCCGACCTCACCACTGTATATAGCCTAACATTTTGCCTTAAAAACTGGACTGCATATTTTAAAAAGAAATAGTCAGCTGGGCATTTTCAATCGTTATTCGTGATAATTACAGTCAGTTTTAGCGAGATTAAAGTGAAACGAAAAAAAGCTATCGGTAAAGAGCCTTAAAATTTAGTAGTTGTGATAGTAATTACGTGCTCAGGCTTCTTAATTGCTCATTCCTCTTCCTAAAATAATTTTATGTCAAAATAAACCAAAAGTTCGTCATTAAATAAATCAATAATTATATATTCCTCTTAGAAGGAAAACGAAAAGATACTCAATAGCTTTGGTCATTTCAATTGGATATAAAGAGATAAAAATAGATGGGCAATGTTGCAGTGCTCACCTAAGCCTTGTTCACAATTCTATGTCTCAACACGGACAGGTCCGACGCTCGTGTGCAGCTGGGCGCAGCGGGTTGGTATGGTCTGATAAGTAGCTACATTCAACTTCGTCTCGGTCCGTCTGCGCGTAAAGTGGATGTGACATAGGGCACAAACATAAGAATAGCAGTGGTTGGTATGTCTATACATCCTTGTGATCTATCTGCTTATTCTCCCTTAAACTTCTTCCTCGCATTTACGTGATTATCTTGAAGCGAACCGTAGATGTGCGTTCTCTGCTTCATCACTAGAAAGGCTACCAAAGCCGGACAAGCCGAAGTTTCATGTATTTGGTCGGACACGACCGTAAAAGGCCGGACATGTCCGGCTAAAGCTGGGCAGCTGCAACCCTATTCAACGCCAACAACGCACCTATAGCGACATTGTCAAATAAGACAGGAGAGGTTGACTGCAGAATTTCTCTGTCGGGACACTGCATGGGAACGACAAGACCACCCTGTGTGCAGAAATGGTGCCACACTGATATATATTTTACAGTCACTTGGTCCTTTGAAAAAATATGTGTTGCTTTGATTGTAAAAGGACACATGTGCTAGTAGCATATTTTGAATACATTATTAAACGAAGTAAAATACGATGTGTAAACAAGACACAATGGAATTATAAACATCAGCTGTCAGTGGGCTTTGATTTGTATCAAAATTTTTACCGGACCATAATTCGAAGCCGGGTCTCCCGTTTCTTAGGTGGATCACCAGTACGCTATCTGGAGACAATGGTCACCACAACTGCGCGGACTGCCCTAGCACGACTCCCGGAAGACTCAAGTTTTCAACTTATACCACGCACTCTGATTTAGTTCCCCTGCTAATTAATATCATTACTCGTGGCAATTCGCCGATTCCCGTAAGAGTTGTAACATGGTGTGCATCTGTACTGAAGGGATCATTGGCCATCGCCTATATGTTCCTATCCTGGCCCGGTACAAATTTATAACTTTGTTCCATTGATATAAATCAGTGCCCACTGGCAACTAATGCGTTTAACTTCCTTGTGTCTCGATTCATAGAGGCTGCAGGGTGAAAACTGTGTCTGTTCTTTGGAAAAACATACACCAAATACACTGAAGTGCCAAGCAAACTGGTATAGGCATGCGTATTCGAATACAGAGATATGTAAGCAGACAGAGTACGACACTGCGGTCGGTGACTCCTATACAAGACAAGTGTCTGGCGCAGTTGTTAGATCAGTTACTGTTGCTACAATGGCAGGTGATCAAGATTTAAGTGAGACTGAACGTGGTGTTATAGTCGGCGCACAAGCGACGGGCCACAGCATCTCCAATGTAGCGATGAAGTGGGGATTTTCCCGTATGCCCATTTCATGAGTGTACCACGAATATTAGGAATCCGGTAAAACATCAAATCTTCGACATCGTTGCGGCCGGAAGAAGATCCTGCAAGAACGAGACCAACGACGACTGAAGTCAAACGTTCAGCGTGACAGAAGTGCGACCCTTCCGCAAATTTCTGCAGATTTCAATGCTGGGCTATCAACAAGTGTCAGTGTGCGAACTATTCAATGAAAAATCATCGATATGGGCTTTCGGGGCCGAAGGTCCACTCGTGTATCCTTGATGACTGCACGACACAAGGCTTTACGTCTCTCCTCGGTTCGTCACCACCGACAGTGGACTGTTGATGACTGGAAACATTTTGCCTGGTCGGACGAGTCTCGTTTCAAATTGTATAGAGCGGATGGACGTGTACGGGTATGGAGACAACCTCATAAATCCACGGACCCTGCATGTCAACTGAAGACTATTCGAGTTGGTGGAGGCTTTGTAACGGTGCGGGGCATGTGCAGTTGGAGTGATATGGGGCCCCTGATACAACCAGATAAGACTCTGACAGGTGACACGTACGTAAGCTTCCTGTCTGACCACCAGCGCCGGCCGTTATGGTTGAGCAGTTCTAGGCGCTTCTATCTGGAACCGCGCGACCGCTACGGTCGCAGGTTCGAATCCTGCCTCGCGCATGGATGTGTGTGATGTCCTTAGGTTAGTTAGGTTGAAGTAGTACTAAGTTCTTGGGGAGTGATGACCTCATATGTTAAGTCCCATAGTGCTCAGAGCCATTTCAACCATTTGACCACCTCTATTCATGGACGCATTGTGCATTCCGACCACTCGGGCAATTCCAGCAGGACAATGTGACACCCCACACGCCCAGAATTCCTACAAATTGACTCCAGGAACACTCTTCTGGATTTAAAGACTTCCGCTGGTCACAAAACTCCCAGACATGAGCATTATTGAGCATATTTGGGATGCCTTGCAGCGTGCTGTTCAGAAGACCTCTTTCCTCCCCCCCCCCCCCCCCCGTATTCTTACGAATATATGGACAGCCCTGCAGGATTCATGGTTCATGGTGTCAGTTCCCCCCAAGGACTACCTCAGACATTAGTCGTGTTGCGGCACTTCTGCATGCTCGCGGGGGCTCTTCACGATATTATGCAGGTGTACCAGTTTCCTTGGCTCTTCAGTGTATATCTATGAGGTAGAATGGATAGTAAACACAGCAAACGGTCCAGGGGTTCATTTCAGCTCCGACCCACTCCACAGGACGAGGAAAGGAAGCTGAGTGTGCAAAGACATTGCCAATTGCGACAGATAATTTTTGTTCTTTCTTTTCCTCTGCTTCATTTGCTCTTTACGTATATCTTTGATGGTCTAGCTTTTTTGTTTTGTTTTGTTCTGTAATATGAAATGTTACTAAGTTTTGCTTTATTGATATTGCTACAAGGAACTCTTTGAGTATGCAAAAGTGTCAACGTATGTTTGATCTCCTTTTCAATGCTTTTTTGAAGTGCGCTGTATGAAACCAAATGGAATACGCAACATTGTTGTATGAACTGAAATGCGAGAGAGGTATCGGCAGTTGCAGTCGGACATTGAAGACAGGGGTACGCTTTGTCGTGGCGTAAGCACAGTTTATATTGTGTGATCGTGCTAGACAGAATCACACGAAAATTCCTGATCGCGTTCTTAGTTTTTCGATCACTTCAACGTGTACGTTATGGAACAAGACGTCAGACTGCGTGGGTGCTGTCATTCTCGTGGTGTATGATAAACAGCGGTGGCGATGCTTGAGCAAATAATTGTGATTGTCGTTGTGAGAGCTGAGCTGTCTGCAACTAACCGAACTGCAAGAGCTACTGTAATTTCGAGATTCTATCTCGTTTGAAACTTAATGAACGGTAGCGCGCTAACATAATAACTGTCGCTGTGGAGACTTGCAAACTGATTGTGATGTGTCGCACAGTTTTCGCCAGAACCGTAAATTTGCGATCGTGATTGCCTAAAGTTTACGGACTGCAATGTCGTGATCAGCAGACGGAATTGAATTTTATACGGTTTTAAAACTGTGAATTGGATGTCAGAAAAAGAAACGAGTGTTTAATGAACATTGTAATCGCACCGATACGAACGTGTAGTTTTACATAAACAACTGCGTCCTACCGGCTGATGACAAAGAATGCAACGAAGAATGAAATAACCGCCTGGAGGAATACATTCTAAGTAAGAGGACGTTTCTCTGTCAGTTTCATTACTGATGAAGGAAGCTACAATAATTTCGCCGCCAGCACCAACAATCTTCCGCTGACGTCACGGCGCATCGTCTACAAACAGATAAGCTACAGCGCCAAGTGCACTCCAGCTACAAAGACTCGAAGCATTTCAAACTAATTCAGTTATAATTTCTTTTTCTTTTGCAACTAACTTTTTTATATTTACTTTCGTTAAAAATAACGACAGTTTCTATAAAATGTGTTCGCAAATCAGTGTTGACATTGTCGATCCCACCCTTAAAATTTGTTATTGCAATTTTTTTCTGTGTCTTATTCATTTGTTTAATTGTAGTTGCTACTGCACGTGTCTTACGCATTCTTTGGAGAGTGTATTTCCATGTATGTGGACAGCGTTTCATTAAGAGCGTTTACGTGTTTAGGTTGTGGTATGTGCTAGTCCGCGTAAATTGCGCCGTACGCCATTAAATACTAAGCACAGATAAGTTGCAGCGTCCAGCATTAAATTCAGGGCGCAGACCAATCACAGCAAAGCTGCTCGCTCGCTGTTGGTAAAAGGCACGCTACCGGCCGACTGTTTGATTTGACAACTGTCAACCATGTAAACGGTGTTTACGTTCAAAAAGACGTCGTATTACGGCGTTATCATTATTTATCTCTTTTAATTGAGACGCTGAGAACCATAACGGCTGATCCCAGCAGACCTCGAATATTGAGATACAAGCATGACTACACACTCCCGCCATCTACCTTTAACGTCATGAAGTATCAGACGTATTGGGATATGCCAAAGCTCTCATTTTCCACCTTTAATATCTGTCCGTAGTGAAAACGAACGCATTCTCAGAGTAAAAAAGACATATCCTAACTATAAGTGCTTAACTTTATGTCCGTTACAAGTTCATGGGGTTGTAGTTAATGTGGCGTAGCATAAAAAAATGCATAGGCTATTCCTTAATAACCCAAAAAAGGAAAGAAACGAACGAGGAAGGCAACTGAATCGGTAACAAACCAAAGGAATTTGTGCAGAAATAGTAGCAGATCGTATGTAGCAAAAAATTCTGTCATGATTCCAGAAGAACAAGGTGAAGAATTAGGTTAATGCTGTAACTTCCCTGATTCAACTTGCATGTTTCAACTTTTCCCTCGCGATGAGAAGGACACCGTTTGTATAATTTTGTAGGTTTGATGATTATAATAAGCACAATGCCTATTGGTTCAATTTAGTATTTGAGAAGCGAACCTCGAAAGGCACATAAATAGGACAGACTTCTCAGAGACGAAAGCAGGCGCAAGCTTACCTACAAGTACAACATTATGTTTTAAACAATGTGTTACTTAGTGAGATGCTGTTTCACACTGTTTGTTGACACATGAAAACAGAATGCAATATGGTCTATGTTATTCTCATTTTTTATGTTACCTGCGGCCTTTATGAGTGTATTAGTGCACCAAATAACAAAGAAAGCTACTATTTCGAAAAATAACATTTTAACCATAATTTGTCAGAGCTTATTTTCTTCCCTTACAGGAGAACAGCTGGGATCCCAGTGCACTAATGTCTACAGATAATAAAATAAAGGACATCTCACAAACAGACCACTCAAGGTTAGTGCTGAAGCCAAAGTGTCTGTGAAAAATCACATTCGCTGCTTTACAAAAGACGCTTCTCATTTCTGTGTGTCTAAAATCCCCGGCAGCACATACATATCCACTGTCCACTCCGTTGATGAAATGTACACCTCTCTTTCTC
This sequence comes from Schistocerca piceifrons, assembly GCF_021461385.2. Taxonomy (NCBI): domain Eukaryota; kingdom Metazoa; phylum Arthropoda; class Insecta; order Orthoptera; family Acrididae; genus Schistocerca; species Schistocerca piceifrons. The sequence continues at coordinate 674,723,476 of NC_060142.1, read as the reverse complement.
TTCTGTATATTTTCTGTTGTAATAAAGTACACAAAATCAGAAAAACTATTAATCCTGTGGCTCAAGAATTTGTACATAAATTTGAAATCTCTTCCATTAAATCATCAGATCGAAATGTTAACAACTTCCCATATTTTGGAAAGAAACAGAAAATGTCATTATGAACTTTGGTTGGAATCTGCCATTATTATTCTAAGCGCATCAATTATAATTGAATAAAATTATAGTCGTTTCCTTAATGATTCACGAATTTATTTTTGGATGTTTTCGTATCATATATTCTTTTGATGTTTGTTGCCATACTCTGTCGTGGTTCGCCGCGCCGGATTAGCCGAGCGGCTGCCGGCACGGTAGCTCAGCGTGTTCGGTCAGAGGTTCAAATGGTTCTCAGCACTGTGGGACTTAACATCTGAGGTCATCAGTCCACTAGAACTTAGAATTACTTAAACTTAACTAACTTGAGGACATCACACACATCCATGCCCGAGTCAGGATTCGAACCTGCGACCGTAGCGGTCGCGCGGTTCTAGACTGGAGCGCCTAGAATCGCTTGGCCTCGGTCAGAGAGTTAGCTGCCCACTGTAATAAACAAACTGAGTAAATGGATCAACAACGAACTTAAACGGATGTCTTACGACGTCCGCCCCGAGCAGATGCAATGAACAAAAGCGAAAAAAATGAAATTTAACACACAAAAAAGCTGTCTAAGGCGCTGCAGTCATGGTCTGTGCGGCTGGTCCCGGCGGAGGTTCGAATTCTCCCTCAGGCATAGGTGTGTGTGTTTGTCCTTAGGATAATTTGGGTTAAGATGTGTTTAAGCTTAGGGACTGATGACCTTAGCGGTTAAGTGCCATAAGAGATCACACACATTTGAACATTTTTTCTGCCATGGTTCTTTGCTCTAAGTTTGTGAAGTGAAACGTTATTGTTTTTGTTTTTTGTTTTTTAGTTTAAATAATCGAAATTCATTTTCAAAATTACGTGAAGTAGATCTGTGAGAACCGTTTTCTTCACAGATGGGAATGTTACGTGGAGACCAGGCCAGACCGTCGGTGTCTGGACGTTCCGCTCTGCTCTACTGCTGTCATTCCAGAGCTCCAACTGCAGGTGGGGCGTGAAGTGGACACAGCTGGCTCAGCTATTACAGTGGCTGGCTGTTCACTGTTAAGGGGTGGAAAACTGCTTCTGTGCCTGTGTGCGTGATGGGCGAATCTTCCTGAATT